>NC_081354.1:133518098-133847741 GCF_030684315.1 Stegostoma tigrinum | reverse complement strand
TTGGAAAAAAAAAATTAAATGCATTTGTGAGATATTTACAAAACAATCCCTCCTGTATCACTGATGTTCCCTCAGTACATTTTGCTCGACCTTTCCCTCCCACTGGGTCCTATTCTGCAGATGGGATGGAAGAAGTTTGCTCAACAGCAAACCCATTGTCCATGGAGGGGAGGCCCTAGGAATATTTATGTCTGGATTGCCCAGATATGCTGAGGGATTCTTGCCCAAGGCAAGTTGAGTCCTTGTGCCCTGAACTTCCAAGGTTCGAAGGGAGTTAGGTAGGTTTGAGGTAGAGAGTATGGCCACCCCTGAGTGTGAATCTTCCTCTGGTGGTACCCTCTGGCACTGCCTTGTGTCTGTGTGAGGACAGGGCACCTGGGTTGAGGTTGAAGGCACCCTGTCCTCCCTGCCACTATGCCCCGAGTCTCATAAGACTGGCTGCCAACCTGATCTGCCCTTTGCATGAAGGTCCCTGAAGGAGATTACTGGGTCCTCTCCTGCTGGGGAATGAGCAAGTGCCTGGTCTCTGGCAGTCCCCTTAATGTCACTGGCCAGGGGCATTTTTCCTTAGCCAATCAGTCACCAACCTCCAATCCTACACTCTGTGCAGCTCCAGATCCACCGAGGTCTCTGTATCTGATCTGGTAGAGCATGTCGGAAGGAGTCTCCTTATACTTCCTCTCGATGCTCAACATTGTTATCCTCAGAGGTCTAGGGAAATACCTTCTGGGGGAGATGGCTGCTTCTCTAAAGACAGGGAGGTGAACTGCATCTGAAAGACACAAGAGATGGAAGTCATCACGGTCAGTGCACTGTCTGGATGTCACTGACCATCTGGTAATTGAGATTTACAATGGAATGAAGAGTGGTACTTACTCAGTTAGCACGACATGGATCTCTTTGCATCCCAGCACGAGTGATTCTAGTTTTCTCCTGAGGCTATGCACCTTCTCCTGGGCCCCCTCAATGTCACAATGATCCCACATCTAAACTGGGGGAGCAGCAACTTCATATTCCTCCCCAGGGAGCCTACAGCCCAATGACCTAAACATGGAATTCACCAGTTTTAAAATCTCCCCACCCCCGGCCTCTTCCCATGTCAAACCCTCCCTCTCATCCCAGCCTCCTTGACCTGACACAACCTGTCCATCTTTTTTACCACCTATACGCCCCCCCCACCTCACTGACCAATCCCCACCAGTCCCTACCTGCACTCACCTATCACCATCCCAACTACCTTCCCCAGCCCCACCCCTCCTCTTTCTATTTATTTCCCAGCTCCTTTCCCCTTCCCCATTTCCAAAGAAGGGCCCTGACCTGAAACGTTAACTTTCCTGCTCCTCTGATGCTGCCTGGCCTGCTGTGCTTCTCCAGCGCCACACTGTGATGTCTCTGACTCCAGCATCTGCAGTTGTTGCTACAATTCTTTCCTCTTGGAGGTATATGGATATCAGGCACACCCCAGCCACTCAACATCACTTTGCCCAATTATGGAATCTCTTCTCTAGTAACAGTATCAGGGAGACAAAGGAGTAAGATGTAAGTGGGTGGCAAGACTGTTGTGCGGGGGAAGAGTGTTCAGTTGTTCCAAAAGTGTGGGAAGGCAGCACCGTAGACACGCAGGGGTAGTGGTGTGGGACGATAGAGGGGTAACAAGTGAGAGTGAGGGAAATCCATATACACCACATCAATAGATGAGAGTAAACCGGTTGATGTGGTGTATATGGATTTCGGCAAGGCGTTCGATAAGGTTCCCCACAATAGGCTATTGTACAAAATGCGGAGGAATGGAATTGTGGGAGATATAGCAGTTTGGATCGGAAATTGGCTTGCTGAAAGAAGACAGAGGGTGGTGGTTGATGGGAAATGTTCATCCTGGAGACCAGTTACTAGTGGTGTACTGCAAGGGTCAGTGTTGGGTCCACTGCTGTTTGTCATTTTTATAAATGACCTGGATGAGGGCGTAGAAGGATGGGTTAGTAAATTTGCAGACGACACTAAGGTCGGTGGAGTTGTGGATAGTGACGAAGGATGCTGTAGGTTGCAGAGAGACATAGATAAGCTGCAGAGCTGGGCTGAGAGGTGGCAAATGGAGTTTAATGCAGACAAGTGTGAGGTGATGCACTTTGGTAGGAATAACCGGAAGGCAAAGTACAGGGCTAATGGTAAGATTCTTAGTCGTGTAGATGAGCAGACAGATCCAGTGTCCATGTACACAGATCCTTGAAAGTTGCCACCCAGGTTGACAGGGCTGTTAAGAAGGCATACAGTGTTTTAGCTTTTATTAATAGAGGGATCGAGTTCCGGAACCAAGAGGTTATGGTGACGCTGTACAAAACTCTGGTGCAGCCGCACTTGGAGTATTGCATACAGTTCTGGTCACTGCATTATAAGAAGGATGTGGAAGCTTTGGAAAGAGTGCAGAGGAGATTTACTAGGATGTTGCCTGGTATGGAGGGAAGGTCTTACGAGGAAAGGCTGAGGGACTTGAAGCTGTTTTCGTTCAAGAGAAGAAGGTTGAGAGGTGACTTAATTGAAACATATAAAATATTCAGAGGGTTAGATAGGGTGGATAGGGAGAGCCTTTCTCCTAGGATGGTGACGGCAAGCATGAGGGGGCATAGCTTTAAATTGAGGGGTGAAAGATATAGGACAGATGTCAGAGGTAGTTTCTTAACTCAGAGAGTAGTAAGGGAATGGAACGCTTTGCCTGCAACGGTAGTAGATTCGCCAACTTTAGGTACATTTAAGTCGTCATTGGATAAGCATATGGACGTACATGGAATAGTGTAGGTTAGATGGGCTTCAGATCGGTATGACAGGTTGGCACAACATCGAGGGCTGAAGGGCCTGTACTGTGCTGTAATGTTCTAATGTTCTAAATAAAAAGGTATTACATGCAACAAAGAGTGTGCCAGACCGTGAGCCTTGGTGGGTGGTGGGCACTGTGGCAGAGATAGACCAAGTGTCAAGTAGCAGAGATCAAAGTCCTGGAGTGGTACAGAAGATCATTGATCTTATTTCTGCACTGCAGCCTGGGGATGGCACTGAGCCAGGTTGCAATCTTCATACAGGCTTGCCTTGTCTTGGGTGTTTTGGCTTGTGCTGTCGGTCCTCCAGGAAAGGGACTCCTCTCCCCTGACCACTCCAATGACTAAGACCTGTTGGAACTTGGTACCAATCTCTCCTTCTCAGCCATCTCTCCTCACAGTCTCCAAAACTGAACAAAGGAGCTTCCAGATGCCATCATTCCTCCAATGCACAGCAGGCTTTCAAAGATGGTGCAGATGCAAGAGAATATGATCATTGAGTGAATATCCACCAAGTGGTGAACTCTTCCAGGAATGACACATAATGTGATTGGATGGAAATCAGACCCAACGGATGCCATGGAGTACAAGCGGCAATTAAGGAGACAAGTTCAATTAGGTTACAGTGAGATTCTCACCAAAACACTTGGCATAACTTGGACTTAGCCAAAAGAAAGTGTAAGTTTCAGCCCCTCTCGTAAACACCACCAGCAGATCACTTCAAAAGATGCAACTAGGAACAGCCCTTCACTGGCAGCTGATCTAACTCTTTAGCCCTTCCCTTCCCAGAAAGGGAAGCTGGTACCCTGCTCTGGAGTTCTGGAGATCTGGAGGTACTGGTGGAGGAGATGATGGACAGAAGGCCAGTCTTCTCAATCCAGTAGAGCAGGCCATGGCCCCAGACACAGACAGCTGCCCTGGTCAGTGCTGTTTCACACATCAGGAGGAATGCACAGCTTCAAGTAGGTCTTCTTCACTGATCTCCCAAGCTTCTGCATTCAATAATGAGCTATAAGTTGGCATGGGTAAGCTGGGGAATAAATGGATAGGAGGAGTAATGAATAGTAGAGGATAGAATGATACTTCGTTTCTTTTTCAATTAAACTGCAGTACAGTGCCAGTGCACCAAGGCAGGCCTTATACACAAATCCACCTCTGCAACATGCCTGACCCACATCCCAAGGATCCTACGACTGCATTACAAGAATCCAATCTTCTAATGCACTTGATCAGGCCAACATGGGAACAAATACTAATACATATGATTTGATAAAGGTTTAAAATCACCACCAATCTAGACAGAGTAGGTTAGGACAAACTGTTCCAGTTGAAAGCAGAATTGACAATCAGAGCTATATTGAATTAAAGTGACTAGCAAAGAAGCAATAGCAACATGAAGAAAAGCACTTCTAAACAGTGAGTGGTTAGTATTGAGAATGCACAGCCTTAGGTGTGGTGAAGGCATACACAATCATGACATTTAAAATAGAATTGAATCATTGTCTGAGGCAGGCTAAGTTACAGAACTACAGAGAAAAGGCAGGGGAGAGACACTCAGCAAATTGACATTGCAAAGGCCAAATAGCCTTCTTCTGTGTTTTAACCATTCAATGATGTTATGTCTTACAACACAAGTAGTGGATGTTTTATACAGCAGGGTTCAGAGTTTTTAGCATTAAACAGAGTCTGTTCCACCCCCACCACTTGCCATTAACGTGCTGACAGGGAGGGAGTGAGCCAGGATAGGTACAATGCCTTTCAGTTAACGTGTACTTTGATCAATATTCAGCGATATCAATGAATTTCCTATGCTCGTACTAGCCACAGAAAAATATTGCCTTGCAATTATTGGTCAAAGCCGGAGGCTTGTTCAGCAAAGCAACAAATCAACAGTAGACTTTAGTTCTGTTACGTGGGAGGAATTTCACTTAGCCAAACGGTAAAACTATAAATAGGGATGAATAGTTAGCAAAGTATCGTAGCTACATAACTTAAGTGAGAATTACCTTGACAAGAACCCAAGAGCAGCAATTCAGATTAAATGATTACATTGATTGTTGAGTGAGTCCAGATAAAGAAGATTGAAACACAATATTAAGGTGTAGTATGGAAATATATTTTAGAACAAACTGATAGTATGCTGTATTGTTACTGTTATAATTTAGTAGCTCAATCATTGTTTCTGAAATATTCAAGCAATTGAACAAGTATCATTAAAGAAAAATGTTTATGTTTCCTTCTTTCAGGTCTAACTCATAATGTTTTAAATGATTTAATGTTTTACATTTAACCGAACAATTTTAATGTGCGAGCCAAATACCATTTCACATGCATGTTGACTCTAATTTGAAAATCCTCTATTGTTAGTGATGTGCTAATAATCACAATGAAGCTGTATGTGTTCACTATTGCAAAAATTTGCATTACTTGAGTTCCTAATTAAATAACTTATTTTACAGATTAAGGCATCTTATTTGCTGCAAATACACATTAGGAGTTATGGACCATTTGCGAATTATCAATATAGAATGACAAATATGTTGATTCAGAAATTGGATCATTTTATTTGACTTTATTTATTTGTCATGTATGCCTTGTTATAAAAATATAGTCATTAGTGTTGTACAGCCACTTGATGAAAGTTGCAATCGTAGGAAAAGCTGCAGATCTGAAGACAGAAGTCAAAGAAAAAAATAGTTTCAATCTTCCCAAGGTTTAATAATTAAAATGAGGCCCATTCATAAGTGGGTACTGGACTGCAGTTCTAAACATTAAGATATCACAGAGGCATTGAAGGGGTTCAGTAAGGTGGTAGTTGAAAAGACCTGGGTGCGATCGGTATATGTGTGGAGCCCAGTGAGATGTTAACCAGGGTACCATTTAGATGGAGGATAGGCAGCAATAATTGATCTTTTAAAGGCGGTGTTCCAGAGACAATGAAATTGCTTTGGAAGGACATCATGACTGGAGATTCTCTAGCCATAACTAAATACAAGGATGTGTAATTGGGAAAGTGCATTACCTCTCAAATTGGTACCACGCAAAAGAACAATCACAATATCTTCATAACAAGCTCAAAGAGAATGCTTCAGATTTCCCTGGCATATGAGGAAATCATGGAGAATGATTCACTGCAGGCAGAGAACCTCCAAACTCAGTTATAGAGTTACAGAGATATGCAGCACCGAAACAGACCCTTCAGTCCAACTCGTCCATGTCAACCAGATATCCGAAATTAGTCTAGTCCTATTTTCCAACATTTGGCCCATATCCCTCTCAACCCTTCCTATTCATGTATTCATCAAGATGCTTCTTAAATGTTATAATTTACCATCCTCCAACACTTTCTCTGGCAGTTGATTCCAAACACATGCTAACCACTGCATGAAGACATTGCCCCTTGAGTCTGTTTTAAATCTTTCCCCTCTCACCTTAAACCTGAGGCCTCTAGTTTTGGACTCCTCTACCCTGCAGAAAAGATCTTGACTATTCACACTATCCATGACCCTTATGATTTTATAAACGTCTATAAGGTCACCCTTCAGCTCCAACGCTCCATGGAAAGTAGCCCCAGCCTACTTAGCCTCTCCCCACAGTTCAAACCCATGCAGAGAAAGCTTGTTGAGCAGCAAAACACAAGGACCATAGTGATTATAACGCGATCAGCCAGATGAACATCATTGAATATGAGTTCCCTGAGTGGGGCTGTAAATCTGGTCCAATCAGAGAACCCTGGCTGACAGATAAAAAGGGGAGCATCAGCAGTTCTGTTCACTCTGTGAGCTGCCTCTGAGGAAGACAGGCCAGTGTCAAGTACTATGCATATGTAAATAAAGGGTGAATTGGTGACAGGATTCTGGCCCCTGTGGAGTTATTTCAGTGGCTATGAAAGAAAAAAAATATATAGTCCTGAAGAAATTTACTTAAAACAGTCATCTTTGAGTCAGGCTAAGCATTTCATGCATTGTTATTTAGAAAGCTTTACTTGTTTGATTCTGCCATCAAAGTTTGGGTCCAGTATGTGGAAAGAATGTATCTTTTTTCTGGACAAATGACATCGGGCAAATGAAAAGCAACTAGTAATTCTCCTGACAGCTTATGAATTAGCAACTTTTTCCATTATAAGGAGCCTAATGCTTCTTGAGGCAACAGATGCTAAACCTTACTAAACCTTGATGGATTTAGTCAAGGAATATTATGATCCCAAGTCTCCTCTAATTCTGAGATGCCATTGGTTTTACTCAGCAGTTTGAGACTAGGAAATACATGCCAGGATTTTTGTTGAAGTTAGGACAACTGGCAAAGACCTGTGATTGTGGTTTAATGCTTAATGAGATGCAAGGAGACTGTTTGTCTGGTATGAGGGATTAATGTAGGGTATAAGGTGGCTAGCATGGACCTGAGTTTGATTCCACCTTCAGACAACTGTGGAGTTTGCACATGCTCTCCATACCCACAAGGATTTATTCTGACTGCTCAGGCTTCTTCCCATAGTCCAAAGATTTGCAAGTGAGGTGGATTAGTTATGTTTAATCACCTATAGTCTTCAGGGATCTGTAGGTTAGGTGGATTAGCCATGGGGGAATGTAGGGATGGGTCTGGGTGGGATGCTCTTTGGAGGGTCAGTATGGATTTCATGGGGCAAATGGCCTGCTTCCATACTGTTGGGATTTTGTGGTGATTCTAACAATGTAATTAGGCAAATGTGCCTACAAGCAGAAACCCAACTGGACTTCAAACAGGTATTTCAATTGGCTTTATCATTGGAAAATGCACCAAGTGGAGTATATGAGTTACAGGGTATTCTGATGAAGTGGACACCCTTGCCAGTCTGACTGAGCTTGAGGAACACCACTTAAGTGAAGGCAATTGCATGACCACTCTCAGGACATATCTTGACCAGAAGAACACCAGGTCAGCCCACAGCAAAACCCAAAACAAAGCCAAGTTTCTGCCAAAGGTTTAACATTTTCTCCAAGGTCTAGGATGGCAAGCCATTGTAGTAGCTGCTGGTATGGGACCTTGAGACAGCAAAAGAATCCCTCTGGGTCTGAATTGAGTCAGAACACATTGGCTGGTATCCAGGTGAGTATACACCCTGGAAAGTCTACCTACAGCTGGTTTGGAACAGTTAAAATGCTTAGCTACATCCAAATCAGAGACAATCAAAATAAATGTTCACCTGGTTCTAGTGGAAGTTGATATTGGTGCAATTGTATCAGTGGTTGCAGAACCAGTCTAACAAAATTCGGTCTGGGCTATAGCCCTTAAGTTTGCGTAAGACCTTGGCTAGACTGAGAAGCTGGATTGGGGAACCTTTACAGATTAAGGGTCCAACTTCAGTTCTGATCTCATATGATAAGCAGCTGGATGAGTTAACACTGATTGTAGGAAAAGGCTCAGGCCCAAGCCTGATGGGGTGAAACTGGTTGAAAGATTCAACTTGATAGTCATTTTCTGATTGAAAAATTGAGACAGAGTGAAGTCTTGATTAAATATATGGAAGTTTTTTTCGGCAAGTGTAGGGAGTATTAAAGGCCACCTTGCATGCTGACCGGGAAGCAATTCCATGATTCTGCGAGGCTTGCCCAGTTGCCTTACAAGAAAAAGTAGAGACAGAAAGCAGGAGATTGGAAAACGAAGGAACATCCAACCAGTCCAGTTTGTGGAATGGGCAGCATCAACTATAAAGCCGAACTGGTCAGTTCACCTTTGTGGGGATATTAAACAAGCAGTAAACTGCACTAGATAAATACCCAATCCCTCGTATAGAGGACCGATACACAAAGCTGGCAGGAGGCCTGTCTTTCACAAAGTTAACATGAGCTATATGTATCTGCAACTGTGATTAGAGAATAATTCCTGGAAGGATGCCACAATTGGGAACACATAAGGGTTTGGACAAGTATACAAGACTGCCATTTGGGATATCATCAGCCTGTGCCATTTTTCAGTGGACAATGGAGGGCACTTTACAAGATCTATCCTAGGTCACCACTCTTCCGGATGTGGGAAGACCAATAAAGACCACTTAGAGAACTTGGACATAGTCCTTTGAAATTTCTCCCAGGTGGGTGTATGCCTTAGAAAGGAAAAATGTATTCCAAGTGGCCTACTTGGACTACAGAGTCAACAAGACCAGGTTACACCTGCTGAATGCTAAATTGTGGGCAATCAAAGGTGTCCCAGCTTCCACATCTGTACTGCAGCTTAGGTCTTACCTTGGATTAGTGAATTATTATGGAAAATTCATAAATAACCTGGCCTCTATCGTGACACCCTTGCATCTGCTATTGAAGAAAGGTCAACTTCAGAAATGGTCTTGTAGCCTTTAGGGAAGTGAAGAAGCAGTTTTCTTCATCTAGGGTATTGGCACACTATGATCCAGAGTGAGATCTGTTACTGACATGCAATGTCTCCCCATAAGATATTGGGGTAGTGTTGGTTCACCAGACGGCCCAATGGAGAGGAATGCCCAATAGATTAGACCCCCTACAGTGTGGAAACAGGCCCTTCAGCCCAACAAGTCCACACTGCCCTTGAAGCATCCCACCCAGACCCATCCCCCTATAACTGACACACCCCTGAACACTACGGGCAATGTAGCATAGCCAATCCACTGTGCTGCCCTAATAGTGTATGCATTCTGGACTTTGACTGAAGCAGAGCACAAATAGGCCCAGAGACAGAAGGTATGGCAGTCATCTTTGATGTGAAATGTCCACCAATACTTTTTACAGACATAAATATGTACCAGTATCAGACCACAAACTTCTGTTAGCCTTGACCTCTTTGAGTAGCCCTATGCTAATAACTTCAGGTCAAATTCAACATTGGCTCTCCCACTACATGTTAGAACACTGAAAGGAGGACAAGTAGCAAATGTGGATGCCTTGAGCCACTCCCCGCCAGCAGCGACACAACCAATGGTGCCACTACTGGAAGAGTCTGTCCTAGTTATAAACTTTCTGGACATGCTTCTGGCCACCGCTGAGCATATCAGACTATGGATGCAAAAATATCCGGTGGTGGCAAAATTAAAACAGCTGGTGCCGTTTGGGAAAATAAAAGGGCCATTGCAACCACAATTGAAACCTTTCTGGATCCAGAGAGACCAGATCACCATACAGGAAGGCATTTTATTCTGGGATAGCAAGAGTGATTGTCTTGAGCAAAGGTCGCTGCCAGCTGAACTCCAGCAGGGGTGTCCAAAATGAAGAGGACAGGAACGCCAATGCTTGCACAAGGCTCTTCTAAGTGAGAGAGACAGTTTACTTCAGGAGATGAAGTTTGGTGAAACCATGGGAACGGTCCTGCATTGGTAAGAGGCAAGGGTAAACAGTTAGGTCCTCTGATGTAAAAGTTTCGGGTAGGTGAGGTAGCCCTGAACAAGCACATGGACCAGACGGAGGCTGCAAACTTGCAAACAGGTCAGGAACAAAATATACCCAGCCTTTCAGAACAGCTGGAAAGGAAATGCTGGAACCAGAGATAATGGGACCTGCAGATGCTGGAGAATCCATGATAACAAAGTGTGGAGCTGGATGAACACAGCAGGCCAGGCAGCATCTCAGGAGCACAAAAGCTGATGTTTCAGGCTTACACCCCTCTCGGATGAAGGGTCTAGGCCCGAAATGTCAGCTTTTGTGCTCCTGAGATGCTGCCTGGCCTGCTGTGTTCATCCAGCTTCACACTTTGTTATCAAGGATGCTGGAACCTATGGGTTCTCCCTCTCCGTCTAGAGTCCTAGAAGTTTGGGAGTCTAAGATGGACATGGCAGATGTCACAGCCTCGATGAAGAAGAGGATATATTTTGACTAAGATGCTCTGGGTGCAAAAAGAATACTACAGTCTGGTACACGCCACCAATATAAGAGGTTGAGTCAGAGGAATCAAACCCAGTGCGAAAACACTCAGGACATTCTACAAGAAAAAAAAGCCTATGTCCTCAGACTCAGATGGAGAGGCGTGTATGATTTTAACAACATCAGCCAGGTGGACTCATAGAATGCAAGTTCCCTGATTGGGGCTGTTAACCTGGTCCAATCAGGAAGCCCTGCCCAACAGATATAAACAGCAGCATCAGAGGTTCTGTTCATTCTGAGAGCTGGTTCTGAGTAAGCCAGACCAGTGTGAAGTACTATGTGTGTGTAAATAAAGGGTGACTTGGTGAAGGGATACCAGCCTCTGTGGAGTTATTTCAAGGACCAATGAAGCAAACTAACCAGTGTCTCACGTATACTCATCATAAACTTTCCCCCCTCTTATATTCTATGTCCTACTTATGATGCTAGATTATTGTGTGCTTTATTGACACTCTTTCTAACTGTCTTGTACTTTTAATGATTTATTCACATACTCACTGGTTTATCTACTCCTGCATATCCTTTCCAATTGTACTCCTTAATTCATATCGTCTCTCCACATTCTTTGTACCTCACAATGCATGATGGTCATCTGCCACCTATCTGTCCCCTCTACTAATATCTCAATGTCATTTTGAAATTCTACAAGTTACAAATCTTACAGGTTTGTGTTACACCCAAATGTTGATATTGTTTCAGCATTCTAAGATCTAGATCCTTTATATAGGAAAAGCAAGAGTCCCAACACTGATCCCTGTGCAACTCAACAACAAATCTACTTCCATAGAACGTAGAACATAGAACATTACAGCACAGTACAGGCCTTTCAGCCCTCAATGTTGTGCCGACCTATCATACCAATCTCAAGCCCATCTAACCTACACTATTCCATGTACATCCATATGCTTATCCAATGACGACTTAAATGTACCTAAAGTTGACGAATCTACTACCATTGCAGGCAAAGCGTTCCATTCCCTTACTACTCTCTGAGTAAAGAAACTACCTCTGACATCTGTCCTATATCTTTCACCCCTCAATTTAAAGCTATGCCCCCTCGTGCTCGCCATCACCATCCTAGGAAAAAGGCTCTCCCTATCCACCCTATCTAACCCTATGATTATTTTATATGTTTCAATTAAGTCACCTCTCAACCTTCTTCTCTTGAACGAAAACAGCCTCAAGTCCCTCAGTCTTTCCTCGTAAGACCTTCCCTCCAGACCAGGCAACATCCTAGTAAATCTCCTCTGCACCCTTTCCAAAGCTTCCACATCCTTCTTATAATGCGGTGACCAGAACTGTACGCAATACTCCAAGTGCGGCCGCACCAGAGTTTTGTACAGCTTCACCATAACCTCTTGGTTCCGGAACTCGATCCCTCAATTAATAAAAGCTTAAACACTGTATGCCTTCTTAACAGCCCTGTCAACCTGGGTGGCAACTTTCAAGGATCTGTGTACATGGACACCGAGATCTCTCTGCTCATCTACACTACCAAGAATCTTACCATTAGCCCTGTACTTTGCCTTCCGGTTACTCCTACCAAAGTGCATCACCTCACACTTGTCTGTATTAAACTCCATTTGCCACCTCTCAGCCCAGCTCTGCAGCTTATCTATGTCTCTCTGCAACCTACAGCATTCTTCGTCACTATCCACAACTCCACCGACCTTAGTGTCATCTGCAAATTTACTAACCCATCCTTCTACGCCCTCATCCAGGTCATTTATAAAAATGACAAACAGCAGTGGACCCAACACCGACCCTTGTGGTACACCACTAGTAACTGGTCTCCAGGATGAACATTTCTCATCAACTACCACTCTCTGTCTTCTTTCAGCAAGCCAATTTCCGATCCAAACTGCTATATCTCCCACAATTCCATTCCTCCGCATTTTGTACAATCGCCTATTGTGGGGAACCTTATCGAATGCCTTGCTGAAATCCATATACACCACATCAACCGGTTTACTCTCATCTACCTGTTTGGTCACCTTCTCAAAGAACTAATCTGAAAATCTTCAAAGAACTCCAATCTGAAAAATATTCGTCAACTGTTACACTCTGATTCCAGCTGATTTTGTATCCACATTGCTCCTGTCCCTTTTATTCAAAGACATATAACTTTCCTTACAAGTCTATTGTATGGCACTGTACTGAATGCTTTTTAAATGTCCATGGACACCACATCAACAGCTGTCTATTCAATAATGCTCTTTGTTACCTCTTCAAAAAATCCATTAAGTTAGTTAGATCCAATTTTCCTTTAACATTTCCATGCTTGCTCTTCTAAATCAATCCATGTCTTTCAATTTGACAATTAATTTTATCTCAAATAATTGTTTTGACGAGTTAGTCACCAAAGTTAATCTGGTTATAAATTGTGAGCAGATGAATATATCTGTATTATTTGCAATTCTCCAGCCCTCTGGCACCACTGTTGAATCTAGAGAAGATTTAAAGATAATCATCAGTGTCTGCAATTTCCACTCTCACTTTCTTCAAAATCCATGGATACATCTTGTCCAGCCCCAGTGTCTTCTCAATTTAAGTACCAACAGCTTCTCTGCTAGTTCCTCTTTGTCAATTTTACACCCTTCTAGTGACTGCATTTCCTACTCTGTCACTACACTAGATTGATCTGGGCGGCAGCTGCTTTGCGGGTAAAGACAATGCAATGTATCTATTGAACCATTAGCTATGCATCTTGCCTCTAAGTATAAATATGTCCCTAATCGGCCCTATATTTCCTCTTACCACCTTTTACAGTTAATGTGTCCATAGAAAACCTTTGGATTTCCTTCTACTTAATGGTCTGGCATTCATTCAAGAACACATATGAGGGTGGATGACTGCTACAGTTCACTAAGTGAGACAGAGATCACTGACACTCTGTATGTCACTTCTGATTATCATATTCCTCTCTCTCTTAAGAACATATGCTTGTATGGCTTTGATTATCCCTTGTTTAGTAGTTACAGAAGTAATTGATTCACTTTGCCACAACCCAGTCTTCACAACAAAAACTCTTCCCTAGGGCCAGAGGGTGATAGTATAGATTTTTCATATCTCTCAGAAGAGGGGCTGAAACTAACAACAATATAAGTTAGCGATAGTAAGAATTGCTGATACTGGAGTCAGAAATAACACAGTGTGGAGCTGGAGGAACACAGTAGCATCAGAGCAGCAGGAAAGTTGGAGTTTCGGGTCAGGACCCAAATAGAGGATACCAAGAATGAAGCCAACCAGTCACAAGGGATCATTCTAGATTGTAGTCTGCTTTTTCAGGAAGGATTGACAGAAAATGAAGCTGATAATCTGGTGGAATATGGCAAAAACTGTAGCTGTAATTTGAAGAGGCAACTGTTGAAAAGGATCTTATTTCATTTGTTCATTCATAAACGAAAACCAGCAATGTTTCAGACATTTCTACAGGAAGCAAAGAACATAGAACAGTACAGCACAGTATAGGCTCTTTGGGTCAAGGTGGAGAAGTCTCAAAAAAGAATCTTCAATCAAGCGTGAAGGAGGCTTAGAGCTTCAACTCACACAATAGTAAGCAAAGAACATCAACATAAAGTTGAAAACATTGTTTACTGGTTTGCACTTGTTTTCTTCTGTAAATCTATTTTATCACTGGATCAATGTGTACTCCCACAAGATAAAGTAGTGTTAAGTGCTTATAATTTCTGTTATTGATACTTTAAATGTTTTATTGATAGACTTCTTATAACTTAATAGCTATTGTAAGTTGTTGCAGCGGCACTTTTCAAGAAAGTTATGACTTGCTGTTTTTTAAGTATTTCCACACATTTCATTGTTCTATTGAGTTTCTTTGTTCCATACTGTGTGTAAACTGATTGAATATGAACTGCTCTGAGCAATGTTTCTCCCCCGGGCTTTTCCTAGTTTTCACCCATCTGATTCCATGCCTTCTGAGCCCAAGGTCCTTTCTCATTAATTTCAATGTTATTTGCACCTATCAGAACTACTTTTCCTGCTCTCTGTTTCCACAAAACTTTGTGTACCTGAAATTTTTTTCTAATTTTGGTCACATTGTAACCATGCTTCCATAAGAGTGATTAGGTCAAAGCCGTTCATTTCAATTGATGTAGCTAATCCATATATCTCAGATCTATAGGAAGACTTTGTAGTTTTAGAAAAAGAGCAACTAACTTTAGTTTTTTAAAATACTGTAAATTGCATACAGCTTATTCGTTCTTGCACTACTCAAATATCTTGAACAGGACTTTGTAAGGCCCTGAATAACATGCTATGGTGAGAAATGGGACAAAATTGCACAAGAATTCCAATGAATTTAACCTCGACATCAGGAGCCATCCATTGCATCATTTAAGTGAGTCCTGGACATCAGGACAGATTCTCACTTAGGCAGCAGTGAGTTACCTATTAAAGAGGATTATTACTTGTTAACAACACTAGTAATTGCACATTTCCCCTCATTAATATGTAGCTTCCTATCCTACTGTGAACAAATGATTCATTGAGAATGCTTAACATGGAAGTCAGAGTGAGTACCTGCTGACTTCAGTTCACTACTGGCTTCAAAGGGCTTCCACATTGGTCACTGTGTGGCAGCATCTCAAGGTGTACTCCATGGGTACCAGCCAAGCAGACCCTTCATCCACAGACAATTGCGTCTGATCATTTCCAATCCCTCAGGATCCTCATGGCACCTCCCAATCCACTAGCAGATTGCTTAGGAAGTTGAGACTTGCATTTCAGTCCACACTAATAGCAAGCAATAAAAAGGCTGCTACAAGGACATTTAGCTTTGGGAACAGACAGCTGCTCACAGACTGGACCAGGCTACAACTCAGCGTTACTCAATTGTTCTCTTATTGCTCACTTATGTAGGACCCACTGATATACGTTGTCATGCCATGGTATTAGCACATTGGTGCTCCAGCTGGTATCAGCACAGACACATAGGCAGTCTGCATGTCTTTCTTGTCAGTGGGGATCTGTCTGGAGTGGGTGGGGGAGGAGCATCTTGCTGTACAGAATACTTAGACATCAATCTTACTACATGTGCCGGGTGTCTGCACAGAAAACCACACTACAAGAATATTCAAACAAATGGCCATGTTGGAAAGCGTGTGTGAGGGAGTCCTCAGTCCAGATAACAGAAAGAAACGCTATCTGTCAGAGAGTTTCTGGTACCAGCAGTCACAGGGCAGTCCACACACAGTGCACGACTTGGCTATGGTCAGTTCTCAACTTGGACTGGTCATAGTCAGAGGGAATCCCCAACTACAAGTAGGGGAGTGCACAATGGAGAATTCTGTAGGGTCAGCACAGGCAGTCAGGGAATCACTTATCCATCTAAAAGCTGCAAACTCAGTGCTCAGGGGTCTGATCAGTCATGTCTAGAGTCTATTTGTTGTAGTTGATCAGAAGTCTGGAGCAAATTACAGACCTGGGATATGAGTGTAGGAAGGGTGTGAGGGCAGGATGTAGGGGTAATGAGGTCTCATTGCCAAGACAGGAAGCTGTCAAGGCTGGGTTTGACAACAAAAGCATGTGTTGAGTTAAAGACAAGAATGGTTTTGGGGAAAAATGTCAAGGTACAAGAAGGCTACATGGAAGGCCAGTGGAGGGAATAGTATGCTATATGTATGTCAGGTTACTTGTGGGTGGGAGAACACAGGACCACTAATGTTCTGATAAAGAGTAACCAGATTCGAAACATTAACTCTGCTTTTCTTCCAACAAATTCTGCTAGAATTGCTTATTTTCTCCAGCAACTTCTGGTGCATCCACTGTTCTTTGTTTTAAATCACCAAAGTGTAATGTTGGGGTTCAGAGGGCAAGGAAGAAACTTGGAGGCAAAATTTAATGTTGTGAATCTCCACACAGGCTGGGTCGAAATGGATTGTGCATGGTAAAAGGGAATGTGCTCTGGGGTATACCTGCTGACCTCTGGAGAACAATGCTGATGGGGTCCACCACAAGTTATATTTCCTGCTATCATCTCCTGCTTGTGAGATGCTAACTGCAGCTGGAAAATCACTGGGACAATGCAAAGGGGAGATGGGGCCAGTGTCAGTTTGATAGGCCCTATGTCAGCTAAATTAAGATGTTAAAGAGAAAATCACATGAAGCAGGTATTTGCTAACTCTAACTGCATTTAATTTGCAAGAATTTCATCATCCATTTGTACCAGATGCATAGTGAACAGGCGACTTGCACCATGCCATTTGTGCTTGCAAGTTGAACATTTGCATCTCAATAATGGATAAGTTGGAGCCAATGGCTTTAAAAGAGTCAAATGCAAGCCAAAAGGTGACATAAAATACATTCAATCCAATTGGGAGGTGGAGATGATTGCTTTATTGCCTATGATATAGGTGTTACGTTAGACAGTACCAGATACGTTCCCTGGTTGATCTGGATCTGTGATGTGAGGGGGTTAGCACTCACATCGTTGTTGATGTAATGTGTTGCTCACTCAGCTGGCGCCATCACCAAGTTGCTGCACATGCTCAGACTTATGCTCAGAATGAATGATGGAGACCCGGTGTTTGTTATTAGGTCACTGCATCTCTCACTGTATAGAGTACTGTCTACAGCCCTTATCTGCAGGTTATGCCACTACTGACAGTTCTCTGAGCTAGGAATGTGTTTTGATCCTAAGTTTCCCAACGCATGTCATTTGGAGGAGGAGTCAGGAATCCAGCCACTGTTGGTCACTGACGTAATAGGATCTCAGCTGATAGCAAGGCCAGGAGCAGCAGCAGGCCACTACAATGGCTGAGAGGCACCCAGCAGCAGCAGCAGACATTGCAACTGCAAGATCCCTCGGGATGTGTCAGGGGCAGACGAGGACCAGAGCTTTTCCCCCACTGACTCCATTTCCTAGGGATAAGCGACAGAGTTTTGATACAGGCACTGTATGTCTCAGGACAGAATTCTGCTAGCTGTTAGACGTGAATTGGAGGGCTGCAGGAGGGGGAGACCATCCTCTCCCAGTGTCTATGAAGGTGACTGCCATTTTGAAATTCTAGTGACTGGCTCCTTCCATGGAGAAACCCATGTGAGATCTCTCAGTTGTGCACCACAACTGTGCCAGGGCAGTGACTTAAACATCAGTGTGAGGTCACTCCGGCTCATTTCCTTCCTCCATGACATAGTCAGTGTTGGAGCCGAGGCAGCAGATCAGCAACATAGCTGCTCTCCCACCAGGACCACCATCTGCCTACATATGGCACTGAGAGAGCAGTGTCGAAACGTTGTGGAATTCTTCAACAGGGAAGGTTTCCATTTGATTAATGGAAAAGCTGAGCAGGTCTGGCAGCATCAGTGAAGAGAAATCAGAGTTAACATTTCAGGTCCAGTGACCCTTCCTCAGAACAAATGGTAGCTAGTAAAATGTTGGTTTATGTACAGAAGATACTGTGGGGAAGGGGAGGGGCAGGGGTTGGTAAGAAGTAAATGATTGGTGGATAGAGCCCAAAAAAAGAACAGCAATTAGATAGGCAAAGGAGTAGATAACAATCTGGCTGGGAGAATGAATTGCTATTATTGGAGACTGTTAGTGACTAACAATATGTAGTGTATAATGGCAGGCTATTTGATAACAAGGCCTGGTGTGTGATGTTGGGAGACAGGGCATGGGAGAGTTCAAGCCCTAAAATTATTGTGACTCGATATTGAGTCCAGAGGGCTGCAGAGTCCCCAAGTGGAAAATGAGGTGTTGTTCTTCCTGCTTGTATTGAGCTTTGCTGGAACACTGCAGCAAGCCAGAAACAGAGATGTTGGCCAGGGAGCAGGGTGGTGTTTTAAAGTGGCAGGCAACTGGAAGCTCAGGGTCTTTTTTGTGGGCAGAAAGTGATGTTCTGTGAAATGGTCACGTAGTTAACCCAATGTAGTTGAGACCATATTGTGAGCCATGAATGCAGTCGACTAGATTGTGGGAAGTGCAGATAAAGTGCTGCTTCACCTGGAAGGTATGTTTGGGCCCGTGGATAGTGAGAAAGGAGGAAGTAAATGGGCAGGTGTTATACCTTTGTCGGTTACAGGGGAAGGTACCGTAGAGCTGTGGGGAGTATACAGAGTGAAGGAAGAGTGGACCAGGGAGTCCTGCAGGGAACAGACCCTGTGGAAGGCAGACAAGGGAGGGGAGGGGAATCTGCGTCTGGTGGTGGCATCTCACTGGAGGTGGTGGAAATAGCAGCTGGTGATGTTCTGGATATGTATGCTGGTGGGGTGGTAGGTAAGGAAGTGGGGGAACCCTATCACTGTTAAGGGAGGGAAGGAAAAGGGTGGAGGGCAAAAGTGCGGGTTCTGGGTCGGACCCAGTTAAGGACCCTGTAAACAACAGTGCTGGGGAAGCCCTCTGGACGCAACATCGAGTTCAATAATTTTAGGGCCTGAACTCTCCCATGTCCTACCCCCAACCCCCACACACCAGGCCCTGTTATCACGTAGTCTGCCATTACACACTACATATTGTTAGTCACTAACAGTCTCCAATAACAGCAATTCATTCCCCCCAGCCAGGTCATTACCCACTTGTTTGTCTATCCAACTGCTCTTCTCTCTCTTTGGATCTATCCCCACCTATCATTAACGCCTCACCCACCCTTCCCACTCTTCTGCATATAAACCGATGTTTTCCTAATTACCATCAGTTCTGAGAAATAGTCACTGGACCCGAAACGGCACCATTGATTTTTTTTCACTGATGAGCCAGGCCTGATGAATTTTTCCAGCAACTTCTGTTTTTGTTTCTAATTTACAGCATCTACAGTTCTTTCGGTTTCCATTTGATTTTTGTTGAGTAATCTGCGATCACCAGTACAACTTCCTGGAAGTGTGTGTCTGCTACCCAGGCATCTGCCACGACTCCTACATCCTGGATTTGTCTTGGATACGTGGAGTATTTGACAGTCCAAGAGCCTTATAAGGTTGGTTACTGGGGAACAAGGGCTACGCATGGCAACCATGATTAATGCACCATTGCACAACCCCGGACTGATGTCCAGCACTGATATAATGCCGCCTATGTGGCCATGGTGAAGCAGCCAATGGGCTGCTGAAGATACCTTCCCAATGATTGATCCAATTTGGAGGCAGGGAAGGGAGGAGGCTGGGGTTTAGGGTGGGGGGAGGGCTTCCAGTATAGTCGAAACAGAGCCTCCAGCATCATCCTTGTGTGCTGGGTTCAGCCTTCTGTCTCTGTCCAGTCTGCTAGCTGCAGACGCATTCTGCAAATATGATTGTCTCGGACTGAATGCATTTCACAAACTCCTCCATGTTGCAGTAACGGCCACAACATGACTGTTTGAAGTTATTTATGGTTTTGCTAATTTATTAAATTAGTGTATTAGTTAACAAAGTAATTCAAATTTACAGTACTGTAGCTTGGAGACAAAAGAAGACAACTCATCCATTATTGAAGGCACAGCAAAATGAATCAAAAGCATCACCTAGAAAACAGTACAGCACAGGAAAAGGCCCTTCAGCCCACCATGCCTGTGCTGACCATGATGTTATTCTAAACTAATCCTACTGCCCTGTATATGGTCTGTATTGCTCCATTCCCTGCCTGTTAATGGGTCTGTCTAAATGCCTTTTAACTTTACTATCGTATCTGCTTCTGCCATCTGGGTAGTGTTGCAAAACTGAACGACTCTAGGGTGCAGGTTCATAGTTCCTTGAAAGTGGTGTTACAGGTAGACAGATTAGTGATGAAGGTATTTGATATGTTTGCCCTTATTGGTCAGTGCATTGAGTGAAGGAGTTTAGAGGTCATGTTGTGGCTGTACAGGATATTGACTAGACCACTTTGCATTCAACTCTGACCTCTCTGCTGCACGAAAGATGTGAAAATTGAAAGGGTTCAGCAAAGATTTACAAGAACATTGCCAGGGTTTGAGAGTTTGAGCGATAGGGAGAGGCTGAGTAGGCTGGGGCTATTTTCCCTGGAGTGTCAGAGGCTGAGAGGGGACCTCACTGATGTTTACAAAATCATGAAGGTCATGGATAAGGTGAATAGCCAAGGTCTTTTTCCCCACTGTAGGGGAGTCCAAAACTAGAGGGCATCAGCTTCAGCTTAATGTGAGAAAGGAAAGATTTAAAGAGACCTAAGGTGCAACTTTTACTTGCAGAGGGTGGAACATTTGTGGATAGAGCTGCCAGAGGAAGTGGAGAAGGAGGGTACAACTACAACATTTCAAAGGCATCTGGATGGGAGCATGAGTAGGAAGGGTTTGAAGGAAACAGGCCAAATGCGGGCAAATGAGACTAGATCATTTTAGGATATCCGGTTGGCATGGACAAAGGGTCTGTTTCCGTGCTGTATAACTCTATGACTCTATGACTCCTCTGGCAGCAGAGGGGAGGTAGTAGACGTACTATATTCTAGTATTAAAAAAGCTTGCCTTGGACCTCTCCTTTAAACTCTTCCCCCTCATTATTTAGCATTTGCACACTGAGAAAAAAACTCCAACTATCCACACTGTCCATGCCCCCCCATCATTTTATATACTTCTATCAAGTCACCCCCCTAGCCTCCAACACTCTGGCATAAAACATCCTTCCCTCGCTTGCACCAAGTTTTATACTTAGCACTTGGCTCATGAGACACTTGGTTCCTGAATTACTCTACTCATTATTCTATTCACACTAACTCTGCTTAATCTCCATGGCTCTATAACCATTAACACTTGTATCTGGCATAAATTTAACAGAATCTGTGGAATTACCAATTTACCCATCGCATGTCCCAAGCCTCAGCAGCACCAACATTTATTGATGCAAAAGCTCCAATTTTCCAATACCTCTTCAGGAGAAAGTGCTTCCCAACAACACCCCATGAAGTGTTATTCTCTATACACTTGCATGTTATTAATGTTTTCAAAATTGGAAATATTTGAGAGAAGTGTTACGGAGAAAATTCTAAGTGGTAGAGATAAAAGAAGAGATGCAGTGGAGATGTGACTTCTTCTGTCATTACAAACTGTCTGTGAAACAGAATGAAAATTCCTTTTAGCGATTGCTATTCAATGCTCTGGGTCTGCATAAAGGGAAATATGTGTTGTGTAGCTGTGATTTCTGAGGTATGCACTGTTCTTCAGCCTCCCACCATTGCATTGTTCCAGGATGACTTAAACAATGATCTATTAATAAATGTACCACACACGTTCCTGCTTTTGTGGTGAAAGGACACTCACTGGTACAGATCTGACTGTAAAATCAATTTGTTTTAATGGAGAGCAGTTGTTGAGTGTGTCTGTCATTCTTCTCCGATATTCTCGCTGATGTTTTGCTTTTCAATTCATTCCAATTTAACCTGTTAACTAGGTAAATACCAGTGTTTATTTTCTCCCCAGGTTTTCACAATACTGCATCTCACCAGCTGTACTGGTGCCCATCGCAATTTATGCTTTTTTGGTACTTGTTTTCATGCCTCTAGTTCAAAAGCAACAAATTTGATACAAAGACATTGAGACACAAAAACTTTGGAAAATTTATAATATCTGAGTATTAGTTAATGTCAGTTGTAAGTACTCTTAAATCTGAATTAGGGGATTGTGAATTCAAGACCCATTGCAGACACTTGAATTTATAATCTTGACTGACACTTCAGCATATTACTGAGGATATTAAATGCACTGAGTTGAGGCAGTCTCACCAAAATTTCATTGGTGAGAAACTACAGGATTATCCCATTCAATAGTTATCTCTTAACTATCAGTACTAAAAATACATGGTTGTCATTATACTACTGTCTGAAGATTGGTCAATAGTGATCCCTGTGCTCCTATGAGCTGCAGAAATTTTCACAACCGACAGCAGGCACCTTAAAGCAAAGGAGAAGGCACACTGCCAGTAGCTTTACAAGATTCTCACATTCTGGAGACAAGGCACTCAAACGGCAGTGTCCTCTCCCTAAACGATATGCCCAGTATCAACACTTGTTGTGGGGGGGTCTTGCAAGCCCAAAATGGTTCACTATGAATTAAGGTATCCACTTTTCTGGTCTATCTAGAAGTGTCTTGTGTAAACAAATTACGTCAATTACATTACTTCAACCAAAGGTAGACAAATATAATTTTAATTACTACAGAGACTGATAGGCACATAGTAACCACAGGTCTGTTTACGACAGGATTCTTTTTTACTCTACCCTGACCAAGCCCATGTAACATATTTCAAATAAGATATGCCTACTACATTCAGTAACTCTTGAATGGCCTTTCTGATGGACTTTCTAGTTCTTTCCTGAAATAGGCAAGTCTTTCACCTCTTGAATTTCTTTCATGGAGGACTCCAGCTCTGTAAGCTATTCATTAAAGCTTTTGGTCTGGTCCTTATTTTAGCAGTATCTTGAATCGTGATACATTGTTCTTTTCTTAGTCATGTCTTCAATTGAGTAGTATACACCATAGCCTCAGTTTGTATCAGTTTATTATCTTGTATTTGGTGCTCATTCTGGCTTTGGATGTGTGCTGAAGTAATTGGAATTATTATTTCAACTTCTTGAGTATTTTGGCTTTCTCCATTTACCTCAATTATTAATTTTTTGTTGCATCTACATTTTTCACTGTTTTTGTGTTACCTGAAGTTTCATTCTTGCTTCATCTAATAATGTTTATTAATGTTGGCGATTCTTCTTTGAAATAGATAGGTCAGATTTTTTTTTGAACTTGCCCATTCTTAGTCACCTCAGCATCAAATGTCAGACTTGAATTTCTTTTAAAGAGTTCTTCACAATGCTGTGTATCATCTCTCAGAATTCAACTGCAAATGCTTCCATTGTTTGGTCACCATTATGCTATCCTCTCGAATACTGTAGATAGTCTTATTGTTACCTCTTTGCTTTTCATTTTCAACTTGGAATCTTAATTTTTTTTTCAATTTCATTAACAGTGAAAAACACTTTATCTAAACCACTACAGTCACATGTTTCCAAAGAAAACAGTCCCAACTTTTCCAAGATAGTATCAGAGATAATGGGAACTGCAGATGCTGGAGAATTCCAAGATAATAAAATGTGAGGCTGGATGAACACAGCAGGCCAAGCAGCATCTCAGGTGAGCTCCTGAGATGCTGCTTGGCCTGCTGTGTTCATCCAGCCTCACATTTTATTATCCCCCAACTTTTCCAATCTACCTTCATAACTGATGTTTTACAACCCTTGAAATATTCTTGCAAATTTCTTCTGGGCTCTTGTAATGGACCAGACCAAAATATATCAAGGAGATAGCCTCGACCCTAACTTTCATCCTATTTGAATGTAAGTGTAAGGCGCTATGCTCCAGTTGTAATTTAATTGGTCCACCATTATGTTTTAACAAAGCATATATTATTCATACACCACAGTTAAAATACAAACAATAAAAAAGGATAACTTTAACTCTATTGGAACACTTGACAAAAGAATGTATTATTTAATTACAAACTGAACATCAACTGTTCCAATATAGCTGTATCCCATAAACACATGCTTGGAAATTTACCAAAAAAGATTATCTCACATGCTATCTTTTATCCAGGAGAAAAAAATTAATCTGGCAGCAGAGAGAGCTGTGTCTATCAACGTAAAACCCCAAATTCAACTTCAACGAAAAGCAAAACTAAAGCCCTAAAGGTCTCTGATGAAGGGTCTCGGCCTGAAATGTCAGCTTTTGTGCTCCTGAGATGCTGCTTGGCATGCTGTGTTCATTCAGCTTCACACTTTATTATCTTACTAAAGCCCTGGGTCTGCATGAGCCTAACTCTAACCACTCTTGCTTCTTTTGACTAATTTTAAAAAAGCACATTCACAGTGCTCAGAGCTGTTTACCCACTGCTTCTGAAGCAGACATTCCAACAGCAGGATGATAACACCACTCCACAAAGGAAACTGCACAGAAAAAAATCCCTCTCAAGGGCACAAGTCGTCACACTCTCTACAAGGT
Source organism: Stegostoma tigrinum (assembly GCF_030684315.1). NCBI lineage: Eukaryota > Metazoa > Chordata > Chondrichthyes > Orectolobiformes > Stegostomatidae > Stegostoma > Stegostoma tigrinum. The sequence goes on along the minus strand of NC_081354.1, from coordinate 133,823,138 downwards.
GTCCAAATCTTTCCTGAAGTATAGTGCCCAGATCTGTGCACTATAGTCAATTTCTGGACTAACTAGTACCTTACACAGATTCAGTGTAACCCCCATGCTCTAATGCTCTATGCTACTATTAACAAAATGCTAGAACATTGTAACTTTAGGTACTCTTCCTACCTGTCCTGATAACTTTAATTACTAATGCACATTTACATTTGCCTACTTGCAATAATAATGTTTCTGCATCTTGTAATACCCAGAAACTTTGTAAACATTCCTTGCAGTCCAAGATGTAGATTATTAATATCTATCAGGAATAGCAAGGGTCTAATATCAACTCCTCTGGAAGCCCACTATAAACCACCTTCTGCCTGAAAAATATCAAATAACCACAAATTTCTGTTTCCTGTCACTACGCCAGTTTTGTATCTTAGTTGCTACTGCCTACGTATTCCATGAACTATAGTTTTCCATACGTCTCTTGTGCAGTACTGCAGTGGATGCCTTTTGGAAGTCCATGTACAGACACAAACAGCATTACCTTCATCAATCCTCACTGTTAGCTCCCACAGGAGATACATGCTGGTTACTCCTATTTATCAAAATTTAAACTACTATTCTCCATGCGACTATTAAAAATTGTTTCTAGGACTTTCCCCATCACCGTAGTTAACTTGACTAGTCTGGAGTTACTGAGCTTTTCCTTCCAACATTCTTTGAACAAAAGAATATGTTTGCAATTCTCCAGGCCTCTGACACTCCCCTCACTTCAAGAAGGACTGAAAGATTATGCCCATTTGTCTGCAGTTTCCACTCTCACTTCTTTAAATATCCTTGGATGTATCTCACCTGCTCCTAGTGCATTCTAAACTCCAACAGTTGTTTCAATACCTCTTTCTTATCAGTTTTGAACTCTTCCAGTGACTGAGATTCTTCCTCTGTAACTATGACCTGGGGTAATAGCTGCTTCCTTAAGAAAGGCAATGAAAACACTTAAGCCATGCCTCCCTGCCTTCATGAGCAAATCCCTTTTTTGGTGCCTAATTAGCCCTACACCTCCTGTCACTATTGAAATGTTCGTGGAAGACTTTGGGATTCACCATAATGTTAACTGCCAGTTTATGCCTTTTTAATCACCTTCCCCTGCTACCTTCAGTGATTTGTGCAAGTTTTCATCGCCCTGCCTCATTGTCACCTCTTCCCTTTAGAATTGTAGCCTTTATAATGTCTCTCTTCATATCCAATATCACTTTCTCACTTTTCTGGTTTAAATTTCATCAGCCACTTGTTTGTCCATCTTCCTAATGTCTTGTCCCGCCTTTGTCACAATCCTTCTGGGTTTTGTAACATCCAGAATTTTTGGTATTGTGCTGTGTACATCCAGGTCTATGGCATTAGCCCTATTATCATCGCTTAGAAAACGTCACAACAAAAGTAAGATCTAAAAAATTTTAAAAGGTCACTGTACACCCTCCTAAAGTCCAAAAAAGCAACTGTCTTCAGCCACTCAGCAAACTTTATATCAATAGTGTCACTGCCCCTTTTATTCCATGGCTTTCAACTCTGCTGGCACATTTTTTTATCTGGCACAATGGCATTATATAAAAACCTTTTGGAAAATCATGTACATAAATCTTCTCATTACCCTATCAGCTTGCTGTTTCCTCATCAAAAAGCTTAGGTCAGCATATTATCCTTGAACATTTTTCCTATGTGCTGAATTGTGTGATGGCTTTATTCAGTCAATTAGTAAGTCACAGAGTGACTGTTAATTTTGTGCTGGATTATTATTTGTAACATCTTTCACTTGATGAAGAATAAATTGGTCTGTAATTGATGGCCTTATTACTATACCCTTTTGAAACAAGAATTTAATATCTGTGATTTTCCAGACCTCTACAACCACATTAAAGACTGGAAGATTATATCAGAGATAATTTCTGATGAAGGGTCTAGGCCCGAAACGTCAGCCTTTGTGCTCCTAAGATGCTGCTTGGCCTGCCGTGTTCATCCAGCTTCACACTTTGTTATCGAAGACTGGAAGATTGTTAGTTCTGAGGAAGGGTCACCAGGCCTGAAACATTAACTCTGACTTTTTTCTTCACAGATGCTGCCAGACCTTTCCAGCAACTTCTTTTTTTGTTCCTGATTTACAGCATCCACAGTACTTTCGGTTTTTATTATTCAGTGTTTAACTCACTGCCACATCTCTTCCAGGTATGCTCACCTTGAAGTTCTGCTCCCATCTCCCACAGGATTTCCATTCTAATCTTTCTTCTTGCTCACCGACATTAGTTTCACTGTCACTCCTGGTGCTCGACCAAATCTTTGCTAAAACTCGTTTCCACAGCCATATCACATTCCTCAGTGACTGCCTCTGGCTCAGACTCACGCCACGTGGATTCCAACTGAAGTTTCATCCCTCATGTTTTGAATCTTCCCAGGATCACAGACATCTCTGTGATGATCAATATTCCACAGACAGCTGTTCTCGCCGCATCCTGAGATTCGCACTCAGTGCCATGCAGTGTCACATGCACACTTTTGACTTTTCTCTCCAACAGCGTCACAACAAACTGGCTCAGGGTTCCACCACTGCACAATTCCACTTCATTCTCCGGCTTATTTGCCATGTATACGAGAAACCTTTTCTTTTCCTTTCAGGCATCAAGGACCACAAGATGGAATAATTTAAAAATACCCAAGGCCCTGTGGAACCTTCTTCCCCTCCCCTTCCCTCTGACTCCAATCCTCCCCCAACTCCACATCCTGTCAGGCATTCACTGTGCTAACCTTCTGCTCTCTGATGCTGAACGTTCTATACTCAGCAAAGGCCTCAGCTTTATTCCTCTGCACCCCCACCTTAGTGAATTTTGGACACGACATGACATCAAACTCTTCTTCCGCCATCTTCGCCTCCATGCCCACTTCTTTGGACAAGAGTCCTCTGCCCGCCTCAAAGACCCCTATGCCCAGTTCCAACACTCTCCCTCCACCTGGACCCCTTCCTTTGGCCTTCAAGCTGCACTCAATCTGTTCATTGAGAACTGTTGATCTTGATTTCTCTGTCCCTCTCACCCAATCCAAACTATCTCCCTCCGAACTTAATACACTCTGTGCGCTTAGATCTAAGCCTGACTTTGTTATTAAGCCTGCCGATAAGGCTAGTGCTGTTGTATTCTGGTGTATTGACCTCGAGCTTGCAAAGGGTCAGCGCCAGATCTCAGATATCTCCTCGTATCTGCCCTTGGACGATAACCCCACCAAGCCACATCAGGCCATCGTATCAACTACATTAACTGATCTCATTTCATCCAGTGATCTCCCCCTGACTGTCTCCAATCTGATAGTCCCCCCAGACCCGCACAGCGCACTTTTCCCTCTTTCCAAAAATCTACAAACAGGACTGTCCGGGCAGACCCATTGTTTCAGCCTGCTCCTTCCCCACAGAACTTATTTCTTCTGACTTGACTCAGTCTTCTCTCCACTGATTCAATCCCTGCCCACATACATCCATCATTCATCTGACACCTTATGGCAGTTTCAGAATTTCCAGCTTGCCGGCTCTAGATGCCACCTCTTTGCCATGGATGTGCAATCCCTTTACATGTCCATTCCCCACCAGGAGGGTCTTAAAGCACTCCACTTCTTCCTGGAGCAAAGACCTGAACCATCCCTGCCTACCACCACCCTCCTCTGCTTGGCCGAGCTCATCCTCACCCTCAACAACTTCTCTTTTAACTTTTCTCATTTTCTTCAGGTCGTAAGGATGGCCATAGCTACCCACATGGGCCCCAGTTATGCCTGTCTTTTCATGGGGTATGTGGAACATTCTTTGTTCCAGTCCTAATCTGACTCCCACCCACAACTCTTTTTCCAATATAGCAATGATATCATCAGTGCTGCTTCCCTCTCTCATCCAGATTTGGAAATGTTCATCAATCTCACTTCCAATATCCATCCTGCCCTCAGTTTCACCTGGTCCATCTCTGACTTCTCCCTTCCTTTCCTCGATAATTGTTTCCATTTCTGGGGATAGACTGGCCACTAATATCCACTGTAAACCCACCAATTCTCACAGCTATAGTAGGAACTGCAGATGCTGGAGAATCTGAGATAACAGGGTGTAGAGCTGGATGATCACAGCAGGCCAAGCAGCATCAGAGGAGCAGGGACCTGGACTATACATCCTCACACCCTGCTTCCTGTAAAGACTCCATTCCATTCTCTCAGTTCATCCATCTCCATCACACATGTGCAGATGAGGCCAACTTCAACCAGGGACCCGCCAAAATGTCCACCTTCTTCCTCAACCAAGGACTCCCCAGCTCTGTTGTCAACAGGGCCCTCACTGGGTCTGACCCAACTCCACACTTCCACCGTCACCCCCCCTGTTCCCTCTCACAACAGTAACAGGGTTCCCTTGTTCTTCCCTAACATCCCACCAGCATTCACATCCAGAAGATCATCAGACACTATTTCCGCCACCACCAGACGCATATTCCCCTCTCCTCCCTTATCTGCTTTCAGCAAAGACTATTCCTTCCGGGACACCCTGGCCCACACTTCCTTCACTCACAACACACCCCCACAGGCCCACAACCCCTTCCCCTGCAATGGGCGAAGGTACAACACCTACCCATTTATCTCCTCCCTCCCCAATATCCAAGGACCCAAACATACCTTCCAGGTGAAGCAACAACTTTATCTGCACTTCCTAGAATCTAGTCGATTGCATTCACTACTCACAAGGTGGTCTCCTCTGTATTGGAGAAACAAAGCAAAGACTGGGTGACTGCTTCACAGAACTTCTGCTCACAAAAAAAGATCCTGAGCTTCCAGTTACCTGGCATTTTAACACACCACCCTGTTCCCTGATAAACATCTCAGTGTCAGGATTGCGGCAGTGTTCCAATGAAGCTCTGTGCAAGTTGGAAGAACAGCACTTCATTTTCGACTTGGGGAGCCTTGCAGCCCTCTGGGCTCAATATCGAGTTCAATAAATTTAGGGCCTAAACTTTCCCATGCCCTGGCCCCCTACCCCACACACCAGGCCTTGTATCACATGGCCTGCTATTACACACTACAAATTGTTAGTCACTAACAGTCTCCATTTACAGCTATTCAGCCTCCTAGCCAGATCATTATCAACTCCTTTGTCCAACTGCTCTTCTTTCTCTATCCCCACCAATTGTTTACTCCCTACCCCCTTCCCCTCCCTACTATCTGTAAATAAAATGACGTTTTCATCGGTACATTCAGTTCTGAGGAAAGGTCACCAAGCCTGAAATGTTAACTCTCATTTTTTTCTTCACAGATGCTGAGGATGTGCTGAGCTTTTCCATCAACCTCTGTTTTTGTACTTAATTTTCAGCATCCGCTGTTATTTTGGTTTTTATTCGGTTCTTCATTGGACCTGAAACTTTTCTCCTATCTATCACTTATACTTTTGTCATTTCTTGTCTGCAATAGAAAGAAAGGTTTGTGTCATAATGATAATTTGAGACTGTTTCCCCCATACATGCTTCTTCTTCACCCTGCACCGAACACCCCCTCCTTCACCTCCATCACTGCCATAATCTCGAAATGATTTTGTTTCTGGATTGATGAGGTGATATCTAATTTACTACATACACTGCTTCAATTCAGCAAACTGGTATGCTTCTGGAACTGAGCCATCCTAACACTGTAGTAAATAATTTCTTTTGGTAACTTTTATAAGTAATTTATTAGTCAATAAAGAAGCGAAATATTTGTTCACATGCTGAAAATATTATGGATGATGCGATAACAAACTCATTAACCAAAATTGTTAAAACCAGAGCAGCAGCCTTGATTGGAATTTGTTTGAATTCTTTGGTGTACTTTGCAAGGAAGATTTGTCTCATAATGACAAATTAAGACGCCTCCTTTCACTTCCCACCCGTACAACATTACCCCCTTAGCCCACATTCACTGAATAGCTTTGTTTCTAGATTGACAAAGTGATGGTAGGTTAAAATGTCACATACATAACATCAGTTCAGCATACTGGTGGAACATACCTGTCCTAACTGTAGTTAGAGTAAGTCAGTGATGTTAATAATGTTCTTGTAAATAATTTATCACTTGATTTACAAAAATGAAACAATAGCAAAACAATAAATTCATACTAATATTCTTTGAATAAGTAACAAAACTATGTTATTGACACAGTTTGCCCAGCTGTATGCAGTTTTCTATTGAGCTGCATATTAAAATTATGCTTTTAATATCCAAGATAAGCTAGTTTTGCATACATGTGTTATGGATAATGGATTGTTTGATTATACAAAAATCCCATATACATTTAAACAAACTTGTACATTTCAAGTAAACTTTTTTTTGTTTCAGGAAACATTTTAATTCATGGATCTTCAGAGAATAGAAATCATACAGGAAGAAACAATAATTAAACAGAGTAATATCAGAACAGGTATCCGTGAAGGAACTGGCTCAAAGGTATGAAAATATATTGACCATTTATTTTCAATGCAGGTCAGGTCAGAAATTTTGAGAATGATCATGGGGGTGCGGAAGGTCACTGATTCACATCAAAGAGACTAGCACGACACAATTAATGATTTGTGTGTGCTCTTATCATATTGAACAAGTTCTCCCTGTACCTCAGTAATGTTCACCATTTACTTTCCAGATGGCATGAATATGGCTAGCAACAGGGCATGATGTACAACTCTACCAGTGGCGTTTGAGAATGTTAGCGACAGTTATGAATGACACATGGCCACCTAAACTACAATCTATAACATTGTGCACTAATAGCATTTCTCATCATTTTGAAATAATTGTTTATTTGATATAATATTGTTTCCTATGCTCACACAGCTCCTAGACTGGTATAAAAGTCAAAGTCGCTGTTTCCTCTCGACCTGATATAAAACTCAATCTTTCATTATTTATAAACATTATTAGTCTTATTTTGTCCCGTAGCTTCAGATAGTCCCCACCGATTTTGCATTACTGAAATTAAATCCTACAAAAGAATTTTTTATTGTTTATGCCAGGCATCTCTCTTCCTTCCTCAGTAAAAATTTATTTCAGAACTAAGTAATCCTTGTGATGATGCCAGAGATAATGAATGCACAATATTGTTAAGAATTTCATGATTTCAATCCAGTAATAATAAAATCTTATATTTCCAAATTAGGATTGTGTGCAACTTGAAGAGTATCTTGTCAATTAGGATATTCCCAAAATATTGCTTTTCTTGACCTTATTATTGTCAGTAGTTGTAGCGCTTGATAGTACTGTTGATATAAGCTTGATATTTTCTGACAATATATTCTCCAAACATTAAATACTGAGGCTTCCGGACACTGGTGGTAAAGCAAGTGCTTATCAAATTCAATAACAGGGATTCTGATCTCACACATGGCTTGCCTTAGATGGTGCTGAATTTTGAGAGTTTTCATATAAACATAGAATCCCTGCAGTGTGGAAGCAGGCCACTCAGCCCATCAGATCCACACCAGTCCTCCAAACAACATCCCACCCAGACCTAGCCTATCACCCTGCATTTCCCATGGCTAATCCACCTAACCTATACATCCCTGGACACTACAGGCAATTTAGCACAGCCAATCCACCTAGCCTGCACTTCTTTGGACTATGTGAGGCAAGTGGAGCACCCAGAGGAAACCCATGCCGACACAGGGAGAATGTACAAATTTCACGCAGTCACGGGGGTGGAATCAAACCCGGGTCCCAAGCACTGTGAGACAGCAGTGCTAACCACTAAGCCACCACGTGAAGTATTCTTGCAGCTACATTCATCTAGGATATTCCACTAAACTTCAGTCTTTAGTCAAATATGCAGATTAATGAACAAGGACCAGGATCGGCCATTCTACTCCTCAAGCTGCTCAACCATTCAACAGGGTCACGACTGATCTGATTATAACAATACATTCTTGCGACCAATGAAGGCAAACATTCCACATGCCTTCTTGACCATGTTTTCCATTCGTGTTCCACTTTTAGGGGACTTTGGACCTGTACACCTGAATCCCTTTGTAATTTAATGTTTTTCGGGCTTCTGCCATTTACTTACTATATACTTCCCTTGTGCATTGGACCTTCCAAAGTACTTTGTCTTGCATTTGTCCAGATTAAATTTCATCAACCATTTCTCCACCAAGTCTCCACGATCTGTATCCTGCTGTATCCTCTGTCAATCCACCTCAATATCTGCAACTCCTGAAATCTTTGTGCCATCCACAACCTTACTAATCAGACCACCCACATTCGCTGCCAAATCATTTATATATATTACAAATAACAACAGTCCCCACACTGATCCCTGTGGAACACCACTGGTTACTATTCTCCGGTCAGAAAAACACCCTTCCACATCTATTCTCTGTTTTCTATGACCAAACCAGTTCTGTATACATCTTATCCAGTCAGTGTGGATCTCCTTCTGTATCAGCCTGCCATGAGGGACTTGTCAAACATCTTGCTAAAGTCCATATTGACAACATCTGCCACCCTGCCCTCATCAATCATCTTTGCCGCTTCCTCAAAAAACTCAAATGAAGTTGGGAGACATGACCACCCACATGCTGCTTGAATCTAATAAGGCTACCTTCTCCAAATTTAAATAAATCCTGTCCCAAAGAAACTTCTCAAATAATTTCCCGACTACTAACGTAAGGTTCACAAGCCTGTAATTTCCCAGATTATCCCTTTTGCCCTTCTTAAACAAAGGAACAATAGCGGCTATTCTCCCATCCTCCGGGACATCGCCTTGTGACTAAACAGGATACAAATATTTCATACAAGGCCTCAAATTTCCTCACCTGCCTCCCTCAGCATTCTGGGATAAATCTCATCAAGTCTTGGGGCCTTACCTATGTTAATGTTTTCAAAAACTCAACACTTCCTTTTCTTTATTGCCATGCCCTAGAATATCAACAAACCCCTCTTTAGAATCACCAGCAACCATGTCCTTCCCCTTTTTTGAATGCCGATGCAAAGTTTGGGGAGAAAGCAAGAACAGGCCATTGAATTGGATGATCAGCCATGATCATAACGAAGAGCAGAGCAGGCTCAAAAGGCCAAATGGACTATGGCTGTGCCTATTTTCTATGTTTCTATGTTCCATGTAAGAATGTTAATCAAGTGCCTCACATAAAAATATGAATATGTCACAATGTAGGCCAACAAATTAGCCATCATCACCAAAATAGTTTAGCTGGGCATTAGTCTCATTGGTACTTGTAGAACCTATTTTGAAGCTAAGTTGTTCTTTACTAAAAATAAAATCAGGCAAAGTGAAAAATCATCCATTTTGCCTCTCTGCTAAAGACTACTTTTCTCCAATTGTGGTCAACTTGATTGTTTACACACATCATCACATTGACTGTACTTTAAAAACACTGCAGATTGTCTTGAGAACAAAAGATTCTCTATAGATGCAAGTTCTTTTTCATTTATCAGGAAAAATTGATTGAGGTGATGGCTTGAACCTGCTGAGTAGTTTATCTTAACCAATAGATGAAGATTTCTGCTGAGCTCTCAGAGACTTTGAATCAAAGCCAATATTTAGTTTCTTACAAGGCAATAGTAACTTTCCATTGACCCTAATGACCGATTACAATAATTTTTCATAAGTAATCTATTAATCGATAAGAAAGTAAAATATTTCATCACATGCACAGAATACCCTAGGCTGTGCAATTATGAACTCATTAAACAAGAGAGTTCAAACCAGTAATACAGTCTTGATTACAATCTGCTTTCAAATTTTGCATACTGCACTTCTGTTACTTAAACCAATGAATAAAGGGATGTTATGAATGTGTGAATGTGAAGCTGCATATGTCTGGAGTTTAGCATCTGAGTTGCATTTAAAGGCCACGAACCTGAATTGATTTGAGTCAGATTTATATCTATGCTTTTGGTCTGTGGAATACACTTATAGTGTATTGTTGACAAAATGCAGTCATGCATTTGTTTCAATTTTCATGTTAAACAACACAAAGCACTTTGATTCTCTTTCAATTGTGTGAGGAACAGGATCCATTCATGGAGAAGAAGCAAACAGCAATGGTCAAAGATGTACCTACTCTGAATTCCGATAAACATAAAGAAACTCTTTTGCAAAGAATTAGCTATTTGTCTGGTGACATGAGAGAATTTGGTTACTGGGTGAAAGGTAAGTGAACATTAGGAAAGATAGTTTCATTTATGGATATCAATATTGTAGGAAAATATTTTTCAATAGCCTGTAAATGAAGGAATACAGCGATTTGTTGCAAGGCTCTTGACCGCGTCTCCCGCATTTCCCGCGACACATCCCTCACACCCCGCCCCCGCCACAACCGCCCCAAGAGGATCCCCCTCGTTCTCACACACCACCCTACCAACCTCCGGATACTACGCATTATCCTCAGACACTTCCGCCATTTACAATCCGACCCCACCACCCAAGACATTTTTCCATCCCCTCCCCTGTCTGCTTTCCGGAGAGACCACTCTCTCCGTGACTCCCTTGTTCGCTCCACACTGCCCTCCAACCCCACCACACCCGGCACCTTCCCCTGCAACCGCAGGAAATGCTACACTTGTCCCCACACCTCCTCCCTCACCCCCATCCCAGGCCCCAAGATGACATTCCACATTAAGCAGAGGTTCACCTGCACATCTGCCAATGTGGTATACTGCATCCACTGTACCCGGTGCGGCTTCCTCTACATTGGGGAAACCAAGCGGAGGCTTGGGGACCGCTTTGCAGAACACCTCCGCTCAGTTCGCAACAAACAACTGCACCTCCCAGTCGCAAACCATTTCCACTCCCCCTCCCATTCTCTTGATGACATGTCCATCATGGGCCTCCTGCACTGCCACAATGATGCCACCCGAAGGTTGCAGGAACAGCAACTCATATTCCGCCTGGGAACCCTGCAGCCATATGGTATCAATGTGGACTTCACCAGTTTCAAAATCTCCCCTTCCCCTACTGCATCCCTAAACCAGCCCAGTTCGTCCCCTCCCCCCACTGCACCATACAACCAGCCCAGCTCTTCCCCCCCACCCACTGCATCCCAAAACCAGTCCAACCTGTCTCTGCCTCCCTAACCGTTTCTTCCTCTCACCCATCCCTTCCTCCCACCCCAAGCCGCACCCCCAGCTACCTACTAACCTCATCCCACCTCCTTGACCTGTCCGTCTTCCCTGGACTGACCTACCCCTCCCTACCTCCCCACCTATCTTCTTTACTCTCCATCTTCGGTCCGCCTCCCCCTCTCTCCCTATTTATTCCAGTTCCCTCCCCCCATCCCCCTCTCTGATGAAGGGTCTAGGCCCGAAACATCAGCTTTTGTGCTCCTGAGATGCTGCTTGGCCTGCTGTGTTCATCCAGCCTCACATTTTATTATCTTGTTGCAAGGCTGTTTAGTTAGATTAGGATTGAGATGAATAGTGATGAATACATTAGATGTTTATTCAATGTTATGCAGCATAAACTCAATCCCTCATCTCTTTAGAGTTGGAAATGTGTAGCCAAGGATATGGTGCCAAATAAACTACATGAGATTAAAGTTCAATAAGCCCACAGTTTTGCTTAAGGATGGGAACACACCAAATTGGAAACCATTTATATAGAACATAGAACATTACAGCACAGTACAGGCCCTTCGGCCCTCAATGTTGAGCCGACCTGTCATACCGATCTCAAGCCCATCTAACCTACACTATTCCATGTACGTCCATATGCTTATCCAATGACGACTTAGATGTACCTAAAGTTGGCGAATCTACTACCGTTGGAGGCAAAGCGTTCCATTCCCTTACTACTCTGAGTAAAGAAACTACCTCTGACATCTGTCCTATATCTTTCACCCCTCAATTTAAAGCTATGCCCCCTCGTGCTCGCCATCACCATCCTAGGAAAAAGGCTCTCCCTATCCACCCTATCTAACCCTCTGATTATTTTATATGTTTCAATTAAGTCACCTCTCAACCTTCTTCTCTCTAATGAAAATAGACTCAAGTCTCTCAGCCTTCCCTCATAAGACCTTCCCTCCAGACCAGGCAACATACTAGTAAATCTCCTCTGCACCCTTTCCAAAGCTTCCACATCCTTCTTATAATGCGGTGACCAGAACTATACACAATACTCCAAGTGCGGCCGCACCAGAGTTTTGCACAGCTGCAGCATAACCTCTTGGTTCCGGAACTCAACCCCTCTATTAATAAAAGCTAAAACACTGTATGGCTTCTTAACAGCCCTGTCAACCTGGGTGGCAACTTTCAAGGAACTGTGTACATGGACACCGAGATCTCTCTGCTCATCTACACTACCAAGAATCTTACCATTAGCCCAGTAATTTTCCTTCTGGTTACTTCTACCAAAGTGCATCACCTTGAAATTTGAGGGTGCATACATGAGGATCAATGGTCGGCACAACATTGTGCGCTGAAGGGCCTGTTCTGTGCTGTACTGTTCTATGTTCTATGTTCTATGGTCTACCTCACACTTGTCTGCATTAAACTCCATTTGCCACCTCTCAGCCCAGCTCTGCAACTTATCTATGTCTCTCTGCAACCTACAGCATCCTTCGTCACTATCCACAACTCCACCGACCTTAGTGTTGTCTGCAAATTTACTAACCCATCCTTCTACGCCCTCATCCAGGTCATTTATAAAAATAACAAACAGCAGTGGACCCAACACCGACCCTTGCGTTACACCACTAGTAACTGGTCTCCAGGATGAACATTTCCCATCAACTACCACCCTCTGTCTTCTTTCAGCAAGCCAATTTCCGATCCAAACTTCTATATCTCCCACAATTCCATTCCTCTGCATTTTGTACAATAGCCTACTGTGGGGAACCTTATCAAACGCCTTGCTGAAATCCATACACACCACATCAACCGGTTTACTCTCATTTACCTGTGTGGTCACCTTCTCAAAGAACTCAATAAGGTTCGTGAGGCACGACCTTCCCTTCAAAAACAGTGCTGACTATCCCTAATCAGTTTATTCTTTTCTAGATGATAATAAATCCTATCCCTTATAACCTTTTCCAGCACTTTACCAACAACTGAGGTAAGGCTCACTGGTCTATAATTACCAGGGTTGTCTCTACTCCCCTTCTTGAACAGGGGAGCCACATTTGCTATCCTCCAGTCGTCTGGCACTATTCCTGTAGGCAATGACAAGTTAAAGATCAATGCCAAGGCTCAGCAATCTCCTCCCTGGCTTCCCAGAGGATCCTAGGATAAATCCCATCTGGCCCAGGGGACTTATCTATCTTCACACTCTGTATGATTTCTAATACCTCTTCCTTGTGAACCTCAATCCTACCTAGTCTAGTAACCTGTATCTCAGTATTCTCCTTGACAACATTGTCATTTTCTAGAGTGAATACTGTTGAAAAATATTCATTTAGCGCTTCCCCTATCTCCTCTGGCTCCACACACAACTTACCACTACTATCCTTGATTGGGCCTAATCTTACTTTCGTCATTCTTTTATTCCTTAAATACCTATAGAAAGCATTGTGGTTTACCCTGATCCTATCCACCAACAACTTCTCATGTCTCCTCCTGGCTCTTCTGAGCTCTCTCTTTAGGTCTTTCCTGGCTACCTCGTAGCCCTCAAGCGCCCTAACTGAGCCTTCACATCTCATCCTAACATAAGCCTTCTTCTTCCTCTTGAAGAGAGATTCCACCTCCTTCGTAAACCATGGATCCCGCGCTCTGCAGCTTCCTCCCTGCCTGACAGGTACATACTTATCTCGGACACACAGGAGCTTTTCCTTGAATAAGCTCCACGTTTCTAATGTGCCCATCCCCTGCAGTTTCCTTCCCCATCCTATGCTCCCTAAATCTTGCCTAATCTCATCATAATTGCCTTTCCCCCAGCTATAACTCTTGCCCAGTGGTATACACCTGTCCCTTTCCATCACTAAAGTAAACATAACAGAATTGTGATCGCTATCACCAAAGTGCTCACCTACTTCCAAATCTAACACCTGGCCGGGCTCATTATCCAGTACCAAATCTAATGTGGCTTCGCCCCTGGTTGGCCTATCTACATACTGTGTCAGGAAGCCCTCCTGCACACACTGGATAAAAACTGACCCATCTATAGTACTTGAACTATCGTGTTCCCAATCAATATTTGGAAAGTTGAAGTCCCCCATGACAACTACCCTGTCGCTCTCACTCCTATCGCAAATGATCTTTGCTGTCCTTTTTGGTTAGAATAAAAAATAAACAGAATGTATTTGTTGAGTGAAAAGAAAGCACTTGATGAATTAAATGGCTTTTCAGAAGAAGTTACCCTCCTCCCTCTGGACAAACCTCAGGGGATCTCTCTCCCACTGCAACTCTCTTGTAATCCTCTCCACCTATTTTCTCCTCTATCCATTTTTGATCCGCCTCCCCCCACTCCTTTTTTATTTCAGAACCTTCTCCCCCTCCCCCTTTTCTGATGAAGGGTCTAGGCCCGAAACGTCAGCTTTTGTGCTCCTAAGATGCTATATGGCCTGCTGTGTTCATCCAGCTCTACATTTTGTTATCTCTGATTCTCCAGCATCTGCAGTTCCCGTTATCTCTGATATAATTTTAACTTCACTGCGAAGCCCCTTCTAGGGACGCCTAACCTGAAGAAGTTACCCTCCTCCCTCCGGATAAACCTCAGGGGATCTCTTTCCCACTGCAATTCTCTTGTAATCCTCTCCACTTATCTTCTCCTCTATCCTATCTTCGATCTGCCTCCCCCTCTCTCCCTATTTATTTCAGAACCCGCTGCCCCTCTCCATTTTCTGATGAAGGGTCTAGGCCCAAAACGTCAGCTTTTGTGCTCCTAAAATGCTGCTTGGCCTGCGTGTTCATCCAGCTCTATACTTTGTTATCTCGGACTCTCCAGCATCTGCAGTTCCCATTATCTCTTATGCATAAATGGCTATTTGTCTGACTTGCAAGATGTGACAATTGGAGTCCTGCAGTTGTCTGTGGTGGGCCTCAAATTTTTTACAGATTTTACATCAATGACTTAGAAAAGGTAGTGAAGACATGGTAGCTAAACCTGGAGACAACACCTAGATAGATAGAAAAGTGTGTTGTGATGAAGGCATAAGGAATTTTCAGGAAGATATAGATTGGTTGCGTCAGTGCGCAAACATGCAGCAGAAAGAGTATAATGTTAGAAAATGTGAAGATGTTTGCTTTGGCAGGAAGAATGAGAAAACAGAGTTATACTTAAACAGAGAACAACCACGGAAATACAAAACTACAGATGTATTCAAGTATTCCAGTGCATGAATCGCAAAATGTTTTTATGCGGGTTAAGCATGTAATCAAGGAGTCTAATGGATTTCTAACCTTTATGAGAGAAACAGAACACAAACATAAGGAGTTATTCTTCAGTTTAAGGGGTTTGGTGAGATCACATCCTGAATATTACATGCAGTTATGTCTCCTTATTTAAGGGAGAATGTAAGTGCACTGGAGGCAATTAAGAGGAGGTTTACCACATTAGTATTGAAATGAATCAGTTGTCCTATGAAAGTAGGAAAGCTGAGTTTATTTCCAGTGCAGTTTAGAAGGCGATAGCTTTATTCAATGGCTACCACTTCCATAAAGCAGTCATGCCACTGAGCTCTCGCCTCCTTGTGGCTGGGAAACCATTGATGCTCCATGGAACCTGAAACTCAGTAAATGATAAAATGCACTTTATAGCTGAACACATTTCACCGCTAAACAACCCCAAATGCTTGGCCACTGCTTTATGTGTGAGCACAAACCTGCTACGCCACAGCCACACCTCTGGAATATTTGCCATGCTCAGTGATGGCAGAAAGACAGCAGGGTTCCTTACCTCTGTTTTATCACCCCTGCTAGGCCAGTTGCCATGGAACAAGTAATATTTTGCCCACAGAATTACACACCATAAGCCAAATTTAATGTTGGTTCTGTGCCCCTTCATAAAAGACAGGGACAAGCCTGCTTCGCTCACTCTGCACCTATCAAACAGTCAGCAGGCCTTTCATGGGCATGAGGCAGCACATCGGTACCTCACTGAGGAAGTCCCAGCTGCATCAGAATGCTCTCAGCCAATCAAAGGAGCAGGAGCACCCACCAACCCAACAGCACCAACAAGAATAGTAGTCTCTGCAGTGAGGCTGAGGTAAAGGTGTTTAACCTTGGTGCTGGGATATAGAGTGGGTTTTGCATCTCTGTTGGCGAACCCTTGTTGGAAGGGCGTGTGAGGAGCTTGAATGGCATGACTGGAAAGAGCAGTGAACAATACTGGGGCAGAGTTTCATTTTGTGGGGGTGTCTGGTAGGGGCAGGTTGCCCATCAAGGACTAACCTCAGTTCAGCATCAAGGCTGGCCAGATTCTACCTGGTGGTTTAGAGACCAGGTGTACATCTCTCCCACGATGGGTAAAATCCCTGCCGGGGTGAGACGAGCCCCTTAAATGAATGAAACTTGCTCATGGACAATTAGATTGCTCAATGCCTCCTGGACTGCTCATAAAATTGTATTAGGGAATGGTGGGCATGGGTCAGCCATTCTCCCACTGGGTCTTTTGTTCTCTCTAGAATATTTTCCACAGGTCAACAGCCTCCATATATTCTTTCATAATTTTAAACATTGATATTGAATCTTTCCTCAACCCTTTTTGTTCTCAGAAAGACAATTCCAGATGCCATTGCCATTCCTGAGTAATCATAAAGGCAAACATGTGGAGCAGAATCTAAATTTGGATAGATTGTATATTGTCATTAAGACAAGCATTAAGAGCAAATCCCAGGGCCATACATCATTAAAATTCGCATCAATTTCACTTAGCATTTGCTAAAATATTTAGACTTTTTCTGGACTCAATTGAACATGCACAGAACCAATTTAACAACAGATTAAAAGATAGTATACAATATAATGTTAATCCCAATGAATCATTTGATTTGCCAAAAGCAATGCCATTGGTGATACACTTTATAGAAACTAATTAATGTGTTTTACATGCTAAATGTTTGTCCCTGAATAATAAAGTTGTTACTGTATCATTTAACTTTAGGGTTCAGATTATATCTGCAAACTGTACAACACCCTCCAAATTCTGCAAATAATTTATGAATCAGTTACTCAATTATTTGTTTGGGAAGCAGAAAGAAGTCATATTCTTTAACAGTTATATACTTTGCTTCTGACAACATTGCAGAACAAAATATCATCTTTCAACTTATTGACTGGAACCTACGGGGAATTGCACAGGTGATGTTTGTCAACAACCCACTGAGTGGGATTATTATTTTGGCGGGACTGCTTGTGCAGAATCGTTGGTGGGCACTAAACGGCTTTGTTGGAACAGTGTTCTCAACTGTGGCTGCAATTTTGCTCAGTCAGAACAGGTAAGCTTTTTATAGAAAAATATTTCTTTTAAAAAATGATCAACATAACATTTTGAACAATTTTATCTGAGCAATTAGCTATTATTTTACCTTCCAAAAATCACTTCAATTTTCTCATTACCATGGGAACAATGTTACTACTTTAAAGCAAGTTCTTTCAATTACTAAATTTCCAAAAGAAATAAGTTACAATGAAATTCGCTGTTGAATTGTATCTTCCAAGATGTATCACCTCGCATTTGCCTGGTTTGAACTCCATCTGCCATTTCTCCACTCAACTCTCCAACCTACCCATATTCTGCTGCATTCTCTGACAGTCCTCTTCACTATCTGCTACTCCACCAATCTTAGAAATTCCTTAACAATGACTGAATTACCACCATTTGATTGAACTTTGTAATCTATTTTCAAGGGGATATAAGAATTCAAACTTGTCACTAACTCATAAAGCCCTCATTATTTGAAATGTCTGACTTAAATATATTGCAAAGATGAGCCTACCATGAAGCAGACAGACGGCACAAAGGTGTCTGCACAAATTGTGATCTAATGCAGCGAAAATTAAAAACAGTTGGTATCCACAATTTAGTTGAACACTTAGTGAAGTCATCTAACAGTTAGAAACATTCAATAACTACTGGACACAGTCGAGAGGTGGTCAATGTTATGAAACAACACTGGGTGAAATTCCATAGTTTATTATGGATCTAGACAGGATACCCCTAATCATTAAATAACCAGGTGAGGAGGGATGAACTGGTTCCCCTTGGTTATTCACCCACCCCCTGAACCAGTGGCAACAAGGTTAATTTGAAAAGGATCACTTCCTTTGAGGTTAACTTGCTCACAACATCAAATGACCTTATGGTTTAAAAGAAGCAAATTTAACCAGGCTTTCTTGAAGTAACAACATGCGTGATTTAAGACTAAATATCAGTAGAAATAACAACTCAACACATGGACACAGTGTAGAAATAAGAAGTGAGTGCAAAAAGATAACAGTTTAAAAAAATGATAAGTCTCTGAATTGTTTGTGAAGAGCATATAAAACAATGTTGCAGCTGTTATTGGAAGGCTCCAATAACATTGACATTGAACAGTTGAACAGTCAATTTCAAGATTCTTGGTTTGGCATGTTGGCAGAAATTCTGTTGCTCTGATTCCTTTCAACAGTGAAGGATAGAATGGGGCCCATAAGGAATAGGCAGGGTATGTTGTTTGTTGAAGCAAAATATATAGCAGAGGTAACAAGTGAGTGCTTTGCTCCCGTCCTTACCAAATTAGAAAATGGTGGCAATGGCCCAGTTGAAAATGCAGGTGTTGAGCAACTGAACAGTATAGTGATAAAGAAGAGGTGCTAAAAAAGCTGTCAGCATTCCAGGTAGAGAGGTCACCAAATGGGATGCATCCAAAATTGCTGAGATAGATAAGAGAGCAAATTGTGAAGCCACTGACAGAAATCTTCGGGGCCTCTCTGTACACAGGATCAGTCCAGAAGGACTGGAAGATTGCAAAAGTGATATCACTGTTTAAGAAAGGGACAAAGGATAACCCAGGAAACTGCAGGCCTGCCAGCTTGAAATCAACAGTGGGTAAAGCTAATACAAGCCATAATAAGGGATAAGATAAATATACACTTTTTTCTTTCTAAATTCATACAAGACACAGTCAACTTGGTTTTGTCAAGGGCAGTTTCAGTCTGACAAATTTAACTGAGTTCTTTCATGAGGTGACTCAGGCAATGGATGAGGGCAGTGCTGTAGATTTTGTACATTTTAACTTCCAGAAAGCATTCGATACATGGCAGGTTGGTTAGGCAATTAAAAACGTTTGGTTTGTCCTTGGCAGCATGAATTAGAAGTTGGCTAAAAAAAGAAACAGAAGCTAGGTACAGATGAGGTATTTCTCAGATTGGAGATGAGCTGAAAGTGGTGTTTCCCAGGGATTGCTTTTGGCCTTTTGCTTTTGTGATTTATAGGAATGATTTGGAGATGTGTATTGAGGACAAAATCTCTAAATTTGAAGGCGACACCAAGCTAAGGAGAATCGTGAATTGTGGAGATGGCACTGAGGGACTTCAGAGGGACAATGACAATATGGCCAAATGGGCAAACACCTTACAAATAAATTTTATGGCAGAGAAACATGAGGAAATGCATTTCGTTAGAAGAAACATGGAAAGGCAATGCAGGCTCAAGGTCCAACTTTGAGGGGAGTACAGCAGCAGAGGCAACTTAAGTACTTAATGTTGAAACAGCTGTTAATATCTATTTGAAAGTTATGACTTTCGAGGTCTATGGAAATAGGGCCAGAGATTGCGGCTAGCTGGGTAACACTTTCAAGAGTCAGTACAGATTTGATGGATCGAATGGTCTCCTTAGGTACTGTAAAGTTCTATGATTCTATAATTTATTTAAGGTCAAGTCAAAAGGAGCAGTATTTTGAATTTCCAGTGAAGATTGAAATCATTTTCAGCTCCCCAATTAGATCATGAAAATATATCACACCCCAACTTGTTTACTACCAACTGATAGGATATGCACTAAATCATATTGTTTTGCTATTCCAGTGCTAGAGTCTTTGCTCTTCCAAAGTGTTCACATGCACCAATCGAATGTTAACTTTCTCAAAAGTTCAAGATAAATGATGTTTTTAAAAAACCTCTTTGATAAGTTTTGTATATAAGAAATTAATGTTCTTCTTGAGTAATACCCTCCCAGTTATGATCTTTTTCCTGATAACAAATCATAAGAGTATCTAATTTGAAGTCAGTATGTAAGATGGTGCTGTTCATATCATGATTCAAAGCAATTCTGCGTTAAGATATTTATTTTTTAATTTTCTAAGTGTATTTGTTTTTCATGACCTTTCCCGAGGTCAAAGCAAGCAAAAATCATTTTTGTATATTTAATAAATGTTTGGAAAGATGTTTAGCTCCAAAATGTTACTTTTTTACTTACAACATTTTAGATCCGCAATTGCAGCAGGGCTTTATGGATACAATGGCACCCTGGTTGGTCTTTTGATGGCTGTGTTTTGTGACAAAGGAGATTGGTATTGGTGGTTAATGCTGGCTGTAATCTTCATGTCAATGATATGGTATGTTAAAAGTCTACTTGTACTCTTACTGAAGGTACTCTAATGCTATCTGCGGTAGCTACATTCTACATTCAAATGTTCAAATTTTTCAAATGTGTTTTTCAAATAAATAAATGTCTGTAACATTTGAATTAAAACAAAAATGATTAAAGGATGATACATGAATCATAGGATTCCTACAGTGTAGAAACAGACCCTTTGGCGCAACAAGGCCACACTGCCCCTCAGAGCATCCCACCCAGACCCATCCCCCATAACCCACATAATCTACACATTCCTAAACACTACGGGCAATTTAGCATGGCCAATCCACCTAGCCTGCACATCTTTGGACTGTAGGAGGAAATTGGAGCACCCCGGTCAGAGTCATTGCCTGACACATATGAAGGTGGTTGTGGTTGTTGGAGGTCAGTCAACTTGGCTCCAGGATATCTCTGCAGGAGTTCCTCAGGATACCACAGGATAGTATCATAGCCCCAAACATCTTTAGCTGCTTAATCAATCACCCTCCTTCCATCATAAGGTCAGAGTAGGGATATTAACTAATGATTGCACAATGTTCAGCACCATTTGCAACTCCTCACATACTGAAGTAGATCATGTTAAATTAAACAAGGCAATTTCCAGGCTTGGACTAACAAGTGGCAAGTAACATTCCAGGCAATGGCCGTCCAAAATAAGACATAATTTAACTATCGCCTCTTGACATTCAATGGCATTATCATCATTGAATCCCTACATTGAATGTCTTGGGTGAACTGAAACTCAAACTGCACTCACCGTTTAAATACAGTAACTAGAAGAGCATGTCAGAGGCTAGGAATATCCCAGTGAGAAACTCACCTCCTGACACCCCAAAGTCAAGCACAACTCCCTATTTGTCTGGATGAGTACGACTCCAACAACACTCAAGAAACTTGACAAAACTCCAGATCAAAGCAACCAACTTGACTGGCATCACACCCACAAGCATCCACTCTCCTACATATGAATGATAAGATCCACCACAGAAACTCACCAAAGATCCTGAGACTGCACCTTTCAAAACCATGACCTTTCATCTAGAGGACCAGGGCAGTAGATAAATGGGAACACCACCACTACAAGGTCCTCTCCAAGCCACTCACTGTCCTGGCTTGGAACTATATTGCCATTCCTTCACTGTCAAGATCCCACAAATCCTTCCCTACACACATAGACTGCAGTGGTTCAAGAAGCCATCATCTTCTCAAGGGGCAACTAGGGACAGGCAATAAATGCTGGCCCAGCTAGCGACGCCCACATCCCATGAGTGAATCTTTTAAAAATGCTAGTTTTCTTTTTGACAAACGCTCAGTTTGGAAGCATGTATGTCATCAGGAAATCAGTCAGAAGCCAAGTTTACATTTCCAAAAAGTCTGCAGTTTTGAGTGGATTATCTAACTCAGTCTTATTTCAACGTTTCCTAAATCACAAATATCAGTCTTCAGTCGATTTGATTTATTCGAAACGAGATTAAGAAGCAGCTGGATACAGCACAGACTACAGAAACTGATAGCATTATATTCATTTATTAATGAATGAGGGTATCGCTGGATAGGCCAGCATTAATTGCCCAAAGGACAGTTAAGAGTCAGCCACATTGCTGTGGGGTCTGGAGTCACATGTAAGCCAGATACCAGTTTCCTTCCCTAAATGACATTAGTGAACTAGACAGATTTTTCCGGACAATTGATAATGGAATCATGGTGATCACTAGACTCTTGAATTGAAATTCCACCAGCTACCATGGGATTTGCATTTGGATCTCTGAATTAACAGTTCAGCGATAATGCCACTAGGCCAACATTTCCCTTTCTCAGCTGTGGAGCTGAAGCTTTGTGCTTTAGAGCTAGCCATTTTCCGAGCCAACTGTTCCAGGATAAGTATAACACTAGCATCCATCCAGCAAGGTGGAAAATTACCCAGGTATGCCCTGACAACCATAAGCAGAACAAATCCAATCCAGCCAGTTATCATCCCATCAATGAACTTGCAATCGTTATCAAAGTGATGGAAGATATAATTGACTGTGGGTAAAGGAAGCTGACACAGCAATAACTTATTCAATAATGTTTAGATTGAGTTTTGTTAGAACCATTTGTTCCAGTCCTCATTACAGACTTGGCCCAAATTCCAGAGGTGGGGTTGAAGTATGAAATATCCCATAATATCAAAGCAGAATTTGATCAAATGTGATATTTAGGAGCAGGCACTACATTGTCTCACTTAAAAACCATAGATCATAATATATAGGTGCAGAATGAGGCCAGTTGGCCCACTAAGTCTTCTCCACTATTTGAACATGGCTGTTATGTTTCTCCTATAAGACCGTAAAATACAGGAATCTTTAGTGGGATTTGTGACTACAAGCTATTTGTGACATTTTTAGAAGGCTTTTCCTGAAGCCAGAAGGAACATGAGAGCTTTCCATGACCATGCAGACCTAAAAATCAATCTGCTTACTACTCAAGCAAACCACCAATTCCCAGAAATCACCTGAGAGCCATTGCAAAATTCAGTCTTTCACAGGTTGAGCTGCCTATGGAGATGTGATAGAAGCTAACAGTTTGTTCCTAAGGTCCGTATGAAGCCTGAGGCCCAATTTGAGAACAGCTCATGCCATACCAGATGGACATGAGCTGCATATGCAGTGCAGAGACTGGGGCCAGAGGTGGGGCATGGATTAATTTCGATGTCGTCATTTGAGAACTTTTATAATAATGAATGTAATATGGTCAAATATGCTTGTGAGTTCTACAATAATTATTTTCTTATTTTGTAGAGACCTAAAGCAAATACCAGAAATTACTAAGCATAATTTTCTTTGCAATACAGATAATGAAATCACAGGTGGCTTGCCCAAGTGTTCACTATGCACTCATGGGGGAAGCGATGGCCTCATGGTATTACACCAGACTGCGATCCCAGAGACCCAGAAAATGTTCTGGGAATCTGGGTTTGAATCCTGCCATGGCAGATGGTGGAACTTGAATACAATAAGAATCTGGAATTAAGAATCTAATGATGACCATGAATCCATTGTTGATTGTTGGGTGAAAAAACCACATCTGGTTCACTAAGGTAACAAAATGTGGGGCTGGATGAACACAGCAGGCCAAACAGCATCTTAGGAGCACAAACGCTGATGTTTCAGGCCCAGACCCTTCATCAGAAAAGGGGGATGGGGAGAGGATTCTGAAATAAATAGGGAGAGAGGGGGAAGCAAACATAAGATGGATAGAGGAGAAGATAGGTGGAGAGGAGAATATGGGTGGGGAGGTAAGGAGGGGATAGGTCAGTCTGGGGAGGATGGACAGGTCCAGGGAGCAGGATGAGGTTAGTAGGTAGGAAATGGAGGTGCAGCTTGAGGTGGGAGGAAGGGATGGGTGAGAGGAAGAACAGGTTAGGCAGGCGGGGACGAGCTGGGCTGGTTTTGGGATGCAGTGCGGGGGAAGAGAGATTTTGAAGCTGGTGAAGTCCACATTGATACCATTGGACTGCAGGGTTCCCAAGCGGAATATGAGTTGCTGTTATGCAACCTACGGGTGGCATCATTGTGGCACTGCAGGAGGCCCATGATAGACATATCATCTGAGGAATGGGAGGGGGAATTGAAATGGTTCGTGACTGGGAGGTGCAGTTGTTTACTGCGAACCGAGCGTAGGTGTTCTGCAAAGTGGTCCCCAAGCCTCCACTAGGTTTCCCCAATGTAGAGGAAGCCACATGCAAAAATTACATGCAAAACTAACTCCTTTCAGACGTACATCTGTTAACCTTTATGGAATGGATCACAAATTTATGACAGATTGTAATAATTTTAGGAAAATAATAATACATTAAATATAAGTTCAAGCATCATTGGTGTTGCCTTGGTTTGGAAAAAGCTTGACTTTTCATTGGCAGTCTGGATGAATGGAACTGGAAAATGCCTGCTGACTAAAAGCAGTGAAATGCATACTCAACTGAGATACAATCAAATAGCAAAATAAAGAGAAATAATATAATCATTCAACCTGAAAATGGCTTGACCACAAAAAAAAACCTACAGTTTTAACAACCAGAGAGAGGCTGTTGATAGCAATACTTAAGCTAATTTCTCATCTTTAGAGGAGATTAACAGACGAATATCAGAACATTTATAGAGATAGGAGTGATTTTATGGGAATAAAGCCAACATGTTCTTACAGATGCTCAGTCAGTAAGAATATTCAAGTTGAGAAGGATCAGTTTTTTGTTGATCAGTCAAATAATCAAAAAGGCATAAAGGTTGAGTAGCAGATCATCACAATCGTATATTATTTCATGTAATGTTATGTCACTGCTGTTGCCTTTGAGAAGGCAGTGGTCAGCTGCTCTTTGAACCACTGCAGCCCATTCGGCATTGCTATACCCACAATCCAGTTAATGAGAAGTCAGGACGTGTTATTCGTCACAGGATTCCTAACTCCTGACCTGCTCTTGTAGCCATTGTATTTATTTGGTGAATCTAGTTCAGTGTCTAGTCAATGTAATTCCCAAGTTTTAATAATGGGAATTTACCAATGGCAATGCTATTGAATGTCAAAGGGGTGATGGTTATACATTATCTTTTCTTCAATGGTCACTGCCAGACACTTGTCTACCATAAATGTTACTTGCCACTTGTCAGCCCCGGTCTGGATATTGTCCAGATCTTGCTGCATTTGGACATGGACTGTTTTAGTATCTGGGGAGTCACGAATAGTACTGGACATTGTGCAATCATCAGCGAGAGCCTCCACTTCTGACCTTATGATGGAGTATTGATGCAGCAGCTGAAGATGGTTGGACCTAGAACACTACCCTGAGAAATTCCTGCAGAGATGTTCTGCTGTAGAGATGATTGACCTCCAACAACCACAATTGTCTTCCTATGTCCCAGATATGACTCCAACAGCAGAGAGTTTCCCCCTTCATTCCTGTTGACTCTAATTTCACTCAATCAAACATAGGCTTGATATCAAGAGCATTCACTCTTACATCCCCTCTGGAATTCAGCTCTTTCTTTTCCCATTTGAACCAAGGCTGTGTTGACATCAGGAGATGACAGACCTTGGCAGAACCCAAAATGAACAGTGCTAAGCAACTGCTACTTAATAACACTATTGATGACCCATTTCATTGATTTACTGATGACCAAGAGTAGAGTCACGGAGTGGTAATTGGCTAGGTGGATATGTCCTAATTGTTTTGTACAGGACATACTTGGCAATTTTCCATGTTGCTGGGTACATGCCATTGTTGTAACTGTTCTTGAACAACTTGGCTAGGGGCACTCATTTCTTCTGTTACCATTCCTTATGTTATTATGTTTGTGCTATTGCTAGTTTGTGGCGGCAAAGTGTGCAAGATAATCTGATGAGGCATAAACAATTGTTTATGTCCAAAATACAAAATACATCACTGGAACTGCAAACATTGCAACTGAATCTAATAGAAGTTAAAATTGGTTAGATTTTTGGACCAATTTAAACAACTACTTGATTTAAAAGTGAGAGTTTAAGGTTGAGCAGGTCACATTTGTACTTTATAATTCACAGCAGTCAGTTAAAATGAATCTGAGATCCTAATATTGTTACAGGTTTCACATGAATTATGCCCCACAATTCTCTATCATACCTTTGAATTTTACTCCACATCAATACAGATTGGGAAAGTAAATGAATAACACCAATCATCCAAGCACTGAAGTAGCATTAAATGAAATACCACATTCCTATGAACCTTTCTACCACGGCATGACAGAGGAGCAGCAGAAGCCGAGGTTCAGATCCAGCAGGAGACTGTTTGGGGAATGCTATGAGATCACAGACGTCCTGTGGGAAGTTTTACCATCTGAACTAAACCATCAGTGATAATGAAAATCAATAATGGCTTGAACATTTAAGTTACGAATTGTTGGAAGCAATCACATGAGAAATTTTAGAACTCATCTAATCTCTCTCTTTTGGCTCCATCTCCATCTATTGTTTACTCCTTACCCTTCCCCCATCCTATCTTCTGCATGAAAACCAATGTTTTCCTAGCTACCATGAGTTCTGAGAAAGGTTCACTGGACCCAAAACGTTATCTCTGATTTCTCTCATAGATGTTGCCAGGCCTGCTGAGTTTTACCAGCAATTTCTGTTTCTGTTTCTGATTTCCATCATCCATTGTTCTTTCCATTTTCATTTAGTAATTGACCAAGCACTGCTTCACAAAGGAGGCTGAAACCTTGTATCTTCATGTGCAATAGTACTTAACTTCAATATTGATATTGTTGCTTGTCACCAGCTGTATTTACAACTCTAACATGCAAATGCCTGTATGACTTTTGAAAGAAAATTGTTCTTTCATGTGGTATGGGTGTTACTGGCCAGATCAGAACTTTTAACATATCCCTAACTACAGCTGAATTGCTTTCTGAACCGTTTGAGATGACACTTAAGATCATTGTGGATCTGGAGTCACATGTAGCCTGGACTCAATAAAGGCCACAGATATCCTTCTCTAAAGGACTTCAGTAAAACAGATGGGTTTTTAAGGAACAATCAATGGTAATTTTCGTGGGAGCCATTAGTGAAACTAGCTTTCAATTCCTGGTTTATTGATTGAATTCAAATTCCATAAGACACTGACAGAATTGGAACATGTTTCCTCAGATCATTAGCTGGCCCTCCAGATCACTAATCCCACTGACATGACCATTACACTACCATTTCTCCAGTTACTTTTTTTTAAAATCTTTCATATTGTCAGGGCACCTAATGAATTATATTTAAACAGTAGTTGAGGTTGTAATTTTAGCAAACATATCAACCAAATTGCAGAGTGCTACAAGCATCAATGAGATAAACTGTTTCCAGGGAACTACTTGAGAGTCAGTCAGGACGAAAGGACTTCCCTGTTGTTCTCTGAATAACACAAAATGTTGTTATGTATCTACTTGAAAGGACACACTGCATCTCTTTTTCATGACTCACTACTAATGTGGCATATGTGGCAGTGTGATACACACCCCTCACCCTGGTCTGTGCTAACCCTATGTGCTATAGCCTCTGGAGTGGGTTTTAACTCCAATTTTCTCACTGGCTCTCTTTCATCAGTGAAGGCAGCAAATGAGTCTTTAAAGTAAAGTATCTATCTCCTAAAACTTCCTTAAATAATCCTTCTCGTGTTTATAAACAATCGATGGACAGAATCTTGTCCACTCTGTCCATACTGGAATGATGTAACATTTCCAGATCCAAAACTCAATTTTTGAGTGAAAATTTTTGAAACATTTCTTTTTGCAAATGTGTTAGTGAATAGCAAATAGTGATTAAAGGAATGAAATTATGTCATTTAATAAGTTAATATAATTAATTTATTTTATATTTATTCTAAAAATAATTTATTTTGCAGTCCTGTTATTTCAAGTGCCTTGGCTGCTGTGATGGGAAGATGGGGTCTACCTGTTTTCACTCTGCCTTTTAATATAGCTGTCGGCATGTTCATAGCTGCAACAGGGCACTACAACCAGCATTTTCCTCAAATATTTATTGGACCAATCAGTTCACCACCAAACATTACATGGTCTGATCTTAGTGTTCCAATGGTAAGAAATATTTGTGTCATTTTATAATCTTTGAGCATGCTAAGATAACAAGTACATTAAACAGAAACAGATCACAGTAAACATACATAGGAAAATATCTTTTTCACACCTAATTATTTTCAAAGAAATTTATATCCTTATCATTAAATCTATTATGATATAATTATGATTACATTCCTTTATATGTACAATTACATGTTTTACTGAACGCTATACACGTCATCCATCAATATACAAGTAAATACCAACTGCCTTAGAATTTGTGATTGCAGTTGATTAACCATATGTCAGCAGTGTTCAAACTGTGCTGCTCTATGACAAAGTGAAGGTTAGTTTACATTGTGGGTCAGTTGCTAAATTGTGCAGTCTAGTCCTAAACATAAATGAAAGTTTTACCTTCTGAAAAGTAGACAGGTGTGTGATTGTTTCCAAAAGAAAACAAAATTAACTAAATATTTTGATTGCTGTAAATAAATCAGAGTTGGAATGGAATTGGTAAAGAATGTTTCTCTAAATGTAAAAAAATTACACACCTTTGGAATGAATAAATATCTTGAGAAAAGAAATATCAAGACTGTAGTAACTGAGACAGAGAATGATGATGTTGGACAGTTTGAAATTAAAAATGAAGCTCCTATAATCAACTGAAGAGGAATGCACAAGATACATAGCGTTGGGACGAGGATCTGACCGTAGCTGATCACAATAATGTCACTATAATCACTACTATACGACTGTAGTAGATGAATAAAATGTGTTTTGTTTTAAATCCAGTAGTTTGACCAATCAAATTGCATCTGGAATGCAACACCTTACACCAACCTTTAAAATAAGAAAAAGCTAAAGTCTAAACTACCTTCTGAATATTTTGAAGGGGTTTGGTCTGGTCCTAATAATTTAAAATAGCTGCATTGATGCAAACCTATTCAGCATTTCTAATGTTTGCCTTTAGTTTTGAGCTGATTGTTTATTTCAACAAGCACTTATAAAAAACAATTGTTGCAGTCCTTAAAAATTACTTAACACCTCATTGTTTCAACCTATTTAGCTTCTGAGAGCTATCCCCATTGGTGTTGGACAGGTGTATGGTTGTGACAATCCCTGGACTGGCGGTATTTTCCTTGTTGCATTAATTATCTCATCTCCAATCATATGTCTGCATGCTACAATTGGATCTACTGTGGGTATACTGGCAGGTATGATTTAATCACTGCTCCTGAGATATAAGCCCACAAAGATTCCACATTAAAGGCATTTTTTTATTATGTCTTGGGCAATAATAATATTTATTGCTTATTCCTAACCATTGTGGGTTTAAAATAAAACAGCCCTGTTTTTCCAGAAACCAAACAGGCACCTCAGCATTCAACAAGAAAAGTGACATGCTGGTGCTCATTCTTTGCTATTAACCAATACAATATTGGATCAGGCCGCTTCTCAGAATGCCTGTCAAACATATGTAAAACAATGAATGAACTGTTTAAATAAGCACTTTTCACTTCCGTTTGACATATTTATCTGCCTCAGTGTTTGACTCACTCCGTCATAAATTCACTGAGCACTTCATGGTACTAAAAGGCAGGAAGGACCTGGGCTATTTAAAGGGTGCATTCACAAAGAATTCTCCTTCTCAATTGTTGATTAGATTCCAGGCGATTTCTGGTCAACTTCCTGACATAAAATTGCATTTTAACTGTTGATTTCACTTGTTCATTGAGTAAAAATGAATATTTAAAATCAGTTAATTCAGTGTTAAGTGATCTAATAATTGTACATTTCCTGAATCAAAACTTCTAATTGCATTCTATGTTTTCTACATTGTCTATGTTGTTTTTTTTCTATGAAACAGGATCAAAGCAGCTCACCTGTAAAGGGCTGAGCAATTACATATTTTATTCAATTTATCAATTTGTTTTATAGGATTAACACTTGCTTCACCATTCCAGAAAATCTATGATGGATTATGGAGCTACAACTGTGTCCTGGCCTGTATTGCAGTGGGAGGAATGTTCTATGCCCTTACGTGGCAGACCCACCTATTGGCAATAATATGCTGTAAGTAAAAACAAATCTATGTTAGCATCATGTAAATATTTGTAGTAACAACTGTTTCATTCCTAAATAAATGTTAAGTATCAGTAAAAGGAGAAATAATTCTTGAAGAGAATTGGATCATCCTTCTGGCAAACATCACAATAAAACTTTTGACCAACATTTCCCACCCTTTCTTCTTCACAGCACATCTATGGTAAAAAGCTATTATGGTCCCACTCCCATCTGAATGCAAGCCTACACCTGATGTATCCTCAAATTATTTCTCCCTTGCTTGTACAGTCAATTTTAATGATGCTTTTTGTATTCAACACCTAAATGTTTGGCCCAGCAGCACTGTTGACAGGCATGGGCTAAATTTCAATATGTGCATTGATAGTACTCACTCATTTTACCCACCTGTCACATTAACACCTTTGACTCCAGAGCTGAAGCTAACTGAAAGGAAAAGTTTATTTCATATACCTTGACCCACAAAAACCAAATAACCAAAGACCCACACATCTCATGGGAAAGATGGATCTCTCAGAGCTGTTACAAAAGTTTGATTCTGTGCTCTTTTTACATGGGTGTGGCATTATTTGAATGTACCAATCAGCTATAATACATGCAAATTAATTCATCTAATCGTGTTCAAATTCAATGTATGATTATTGAATAATAAATTAATACCAGGGCACTTGTCCAGGCGGGTGGTTTTGGAGGTGATAAACAGATAGTCAATTGCTTCAGAGACAGTAGGAACGGTGGATGCTGGAGAATCTGAGATAACAAGGTGTAGAGCTGGATGAAAACACAGCAGGCCAAGCAGAACTTCTTCAAGGTAGGCATCCTTAGAAGAGGCTTTCCAGTGGGGTTAAAATTGTTTCAGAGATAATAGGAACTGCAGATGCTGGAGTCTGAGATAACAAGGTGAGAGCTGGGTGAACACAGCAGGTCAGGCAGTATCAGAGGAGCAGGAAAGCTGATGTTTCGGGTCTGGACTCTTCTTCAGAGAAAAAAGGTCCAGACCCGAAAGGTCAGCCTTCCTGCTCCTCTGATGCTGCCTGGCCTGCTGTGTTCTTCCAGCTCTACACCTGGTTATCTCTGTTTTTTCTGAGTCTTGTGTGTTATTGTTTCACCATCCTGTGCAATTTACAGAGTCATAGTAATGACTTCAGTGCTACCAATAACCATGTTGAAACTGAGCCCCTGCTTGTTAATGCTGAAGCTGAAGGAAAGCAAGTGATTATGGCTATAGGGAATGGTTGAGCAGGTCTGACTGGACCACGTGAAGCACTATGGTGTTCTGATTTTATCTGCAGGAACTGCTCACTACTTTAGGATCATCCTGGAATACATAGGTAGCCCCAAGCTTCTTTTTCTCCACTGCAGTCATCCTAAACTCTCACCCCGTGTCTCCACCATATTTAGCAGTAAGTGCAAGGATCACAAAGCTTCTATTGTCACCAAGATTGACATAATGTGATCAGATGTCTCAGCCACTTCTCTTCCAATTACTATAGTCCACCAGATTCATTATTCTGTAAGACTACCCCTTGCCCTAGCCCTGAACTTGTAGCTTTCTCTCATATCTCTCCTCTTTCCCTCTCTGATCTCAGCTTGTTTATAAAGCCCTCTACATAATCTTTTCACATGCTCCACTAAAGTACTGACCTTTCCTTTCTGGCTCCTATATTAGCCAATGACGTTAAAATGACACATTTTCAGGTAACACAAAACTGGGTGTGAGTGAGCTGTGAGGAAAATGCAGAGATGCTTCAGTGTGATTTCAACAAGTTGAGAGAATGGGAAAATGTAGATGAAATATGAAGTGGATAAATGTGGCATTATCCATGTTGGTAGCAAAAACAGGAAAACAGATGATTATCTGAATGGTGATAGATTGGGAAAGGGGGAGGTGCAATGAAACCTGGGTGTCCACCTACACCAGTTGCTGAAAGTAAGTATGCAGGTGCAGCAGGCCATGAAGAAGGCAAATGTTATGTTAACCTTCATAGTAAGAGAATTTGAGTTCAGGAATAAGGATGCAATTGCACATGACATTGGTGGGACCACATTTGGAGTATTGTGTGCAGTTTTTTTTCTCTCCTTATCTGAAGAAGGATGCCTTGGCAATGAAGGAAGTACAATGAACATTTACCCAACTGATTACTGGAATGGCAGGACTGATATATGGAGATTAGATCAGTTGAACTAAGTTCTGTGGAGTTCAGAAGAATGAGGGCGCTGTCTTATAGAAACCTATAAAATTCTAACAGCAATGGACAAGGATACAAGAAGGATATTCCCAATGAATAGAGGGTCCAGACCAGGAGTCACAGTCTAAGGACATGAAGTAAGGACGTAACCTAAAAACACTTAGGTCTGACATTAAGAGAAATTTTTTTACCAGTAGGGAGTGAGCCTCTGGAATTCTCTGCCACAGGCAGTATCTGACTGATTCTTTTGGACAGTCTCGTGTCACCCAACACCTATTTCCCTGCATGCCCCCAACTTATGGTTTGACCATTTCTCTGAAAGTGCATGTAATTCGCAGCCAAATGGATATAACATAGAGACTCCAGCCACCATTCAAGTTCTGAAACTTGGAGATCATGTTTTTGTAGCCAGTGATACTTTTTGCACATGAGAGTAATCTAGGCCATGTGAAGTATGTATGGGTCATGTGATGTACCCACAATTCCACACATGCCACAGGATGAGCATTCCACATGGCTGAGTTGCCCTGCCGTAATCTAAGCATTTTGTACCATTTACAGAAAAAATAAGATTAGAGATTCATGAAATTTTAACCACTCTGATTGTTTTTTTGAAACTCAGCCCTTTCATGAAGCTTCTCAACTCCTGATCTCATGGAGGCTGATGACGACAGAAAAAGAAATAGAAAGAAAGAAGGCATCTTCTTCCTTTCCTCCCTCAACTCCCTTATTCACCAAACTCTCAGTAATTCCATTCTATCTCACTGCATCCTGTGTACTGCACTTTACCTGTCTTATTTATATACTTGGATTTAGACAGTCTGCTCTCTAGCAGTTCAAAACCAGTTACTTAAGTTACTTAATTAGTTGATCTCACCTCCTCTCTAGCAAAGTACTTTTTAAACACCTAAGCCTGGAAGAAACTAACAATTTAAAAGCAGTAAGTTGAAGAATGCCACTAACTACAAACTTTATTGTGATTGAGTTATCGAAAAAAATCAATGTTTCCCAGGTTTCATAAGTACAATGTCTTTCTGTGCTCCCTAACAGCACTCTTCTGCGCCTACTTAGGAGAAGCCCTCATGAACATAATGTCTGTGGTAAGTCACTTTCATTAATTATCAAAACTTAAACAAATCAACATTTTCAATGAAAGAGAATATGTCATAGTTTGGAATTGAGCACAATTTTATGAACTGTACCTGATTTTTGTGGTGGAGCTTAAGAAATAAATGTTGATGAAGACGTTAAGATATTTTCCTGTTTTTGAAGACACCATTGGATTTTTTTTATTCCAGCTAAGAGGACGGAGGTTGTTTTTGTTTTGTTTCATCTTTGAAAGTTGGCACCTCTGACAATACATTGCACACTCAGTACCGTACTGAAGTACCAGATTGAGCTATGCACTCAAGACTCTGGAATGGGACTTAACACACAACATTCTGAATAGAGTTACACTTGATGCCAAATTCTTTCAGAAACATGCGGGCCTGGCATTCCATAGAATCAGCTGGAGTGAAAATGGAAGCAAGGACCTGTTTTCAACATGCCTAATTTCATCAGTTTTTAGGAGTGGTTCTGAGGAAGGGTCACTGGACCTGAAACGTTAACTCTGATTTTTTTTTTTCTTCACAGATGCTGCCAGACCTGCTGAGCTTTTCCAGCATCTTCTGTTTTTGTTTTAACGTGTGGGCTAGTTTGTGTCACAAGCTTGTACTCCATACTCCCAATCTGGCCAGCTCTACATTTAGAACTGCCATGTTATTGTAATATGCAATTTTCATGGTGATGGGTCAACTTGTCCTTCAGACATATGTCCCGTAAGACAAAGGAACAGAAATAGGCCATTCAGCCCATCAAGTTTCACCCGCCATTCTGTAAGATTACAGCTAATCTGATAATCCGCAATTCAATATTCCTGCCTTATTCCCATAACACATGATATCTTTAACATCTATCTAGCTCAACCTTGAATATGATCAATGGTCCAGCCTCATCAGCCCTCTGTACTAAAGAATTCCTCAGATTCAACACCATCTGAGAGAAAGAATCGCTCCTCTTCTCTGCCTTAATTGTTGTCAGAGTAACGGTCTTCTACATCTGAGCAAATCCTCTATCCACATTTGTAATACTACCCCGAGACCATAGATACTTGTACTACTGAATAGCCTTTTGCATGATATATTTGGAAATCCAAATATATTACAACTATTCATTCTCCTTTATCTATCACACTTGTTACCTCCTCAAAGAAAATAAACTCTACTAAATTTCTGTTGCATGATTTCCCATTTGTGAAGCTGTGCAACTCTGCTGGATTTTATTATATATTTCTAAATACCCGGCTGTTGCGTACTTTATAATAACATTTTCCCACTGACAGATGTTAAGCTAACTGGCATATAATTATTTCAGAGATAGTAGGAACTGCAGATGCTGGAGAATCTGC
Organism: Stegostoma tigrinum; assembly: GCF_030684315.1. Lineage (NCBI taxonomy): Eukaryota > Metazoa > Chordata > Chondrichthyes > Orectolobiformes > Stegostomatidae > Stegostoma > Stegostoma tigrinum. The sequence continues at coordinate 133,788,326 of NC_081354.1, read as the reverse complement.
GGTAATGAGGTGTAGAGCTGGATGAACGTAGCAGGCTGAGGAGCAGGAAGGCTGATCTTTCGGGCCTAGACCCTACCCGAAATGTCAGCCTTCCTGCTCCTCTGACACTGCTTGGCCTGCTGCGTTCATCCAACTCTACACCTTGTTATCTCTGGCTTATAATTATCATATTTTTGTTTTGATCCTTTTTAGAATAAGGGTGTTACATTAAGTTTTTCAATCATCTTAGACTTTTCTAAGATTCTTGAAAGTTTACCATCAGTGCATCCACTAACTGTGTAGCTACTTCTTTTAAAATCCTAGGATGCAATTCATCAGGTCTAGAGAACATAATGGCCTTTGGCCCCAACAGTTGCTCTCATACTTTTCCTCTATTTATAGCTATTGTTTTGATTTCGCTTCTCCTTCCTTTTTTTAAACCCCTTGATTATTTAGAATTTTTAGAATACTGTTAATGTTTTCTACTGTGAAAGCTGATGCAAAATTTTTATTCAACTTTTTATTATTTTTCCAATCACATCCTCTAAGGACCCTTTGTTCACTTTGGTGTCTCTCTTCCTTTTTATTTAAAGCAGCTGTTACTCTTTTCTTTACATTCCTAGATTGCCATCATGGTTTATTTTCTTCTATTTATTATTTTACTTTGTCTTTTCTGACTTTCAAACCTTTCCCAAATCTCGGGATTACCATTAATCTCTCCTACATTATATGTTCACTTCTTTCAATTTGACACTCTCTTTAACTTCTGTGGTTAACCAGAATCAATCTATCCATGCAAGCCTTTTAAACCCCCATGTCTTATGTCAGTAAATGTTGTGCAATTGACAGAAGACATTAGAGAGCTAGGATTGTCAATCAAGTACTGAAACTCAGCTATTACAGCATTCTAATGGAAGACTAGTCTCTCAACCGAGAATGAAATTGTAGTTTGACTAAGAACACAGATGCAGGGAAGTGATATAAAAACAAAATACTGTGGATCCCAGAGAAATGCAACAGTTCTAGCAGCATTCCTAGAGAGAAAAATAGAGGTAACATTTCAAGTTGAGTGTGAACTTCTTCAGAACTACAGACTATTTATGTTCAACTTACCTAAAGGTTTAGTTGGGCTCAAACTAAAATATTGTGTCCAGTTCAGTCACCACATTTTCAGATAGGTGTTCAGGGGGACAGAGGAGATTTGCCAAAGCAACTCAAAAGATGGAGGTTTTAAATTACAAGATTAGGTTGAAAAGGCTGTGATTGCCTCTTTGAAGCAAAGAAGATTGAGGGGAGATTTGATAAAAGTATACAAGATGATGAGATTTACAAGTTTAGATAAGGTAAACAATGAAAAACACTTCCAATTAGCTTATTGTGCAAGGAGAGGGAAATACAGAATTAGGATACTGGACAACAAATGCAGGAAGAGTGTGAGGAAGGACTTCTTTTAATGCAGTGGATCATAATTACATGAAAGTCATTGTGTATGAGGGTAGTGGATGTGTAAATAATTAAAACTTCAAAAGAAATTGGTTGAGCATTTGAGGAAAATAAACTTGCAGGTCAAAGGGACCAAGGGCATTGGAGAGATTCATCACAATGCTCCACAAGGAGCTACCATACTCTCAATGGCTCGAATAGCTTCCTTATGTGCCTTAAGTGGCCCTATAGAAGGTGTTGAACAAACACTTCATGTCCGTCCTTTTTTCTCTATTTTAGAACATAGAACATAGAACAGTACAGCACAGAACAGGCCCTTCAGCCCACAATGTTGTGCCGACCATTGATCCTCATGTGTGCACCCTCAAATTTCTATGACTATATGCATGTCCAGCAGTCTCTTAAATGACCCCAATGACCTTGCTTCCACTATTTCCATTATTTCTTTAATATCACTGGGTGAACATCCTGAAATTCCCTCCATAAGGGCACTGATGGTCTACTTACATCAAATGGACTGTGGCAGCTCAAGAAAGCAGCTCACCAGCACCTGCTAGTCAGCAACACCACATTCCATTAATGAATAAAAGAAAAACTCCATCTTCTCAAGGAGAATTCAGGAAAGGCAAAAATGATAACCTTTGTTAGCAACTCCAAAAACACATAAAAGAATTTTTAAAAAGTGCGATCCAGGTAAAACACACTGAGGCATTGGTATTTTCAAATGTTTTATATGATTAAGCTAACCTGGCATCATAATCTTTGACAATGCTGAACAACAAATCTGTTCAGGAATTTTATTTTCTTCAGATCTTACCGGGAGGTTGTAGATGTGATTCTGTCACCACGCCCAGAGTTGGGAGCTTGAGGGTCAAAGTGGGGAGCTTGCGTTGAACCCAGATTTTTGACTGATGACTGGAAGCCTGGCGTCATAAACTCGTTTCCTTTGCTTATTGCTCCACTTGCCAGGTTCATGTTGGATAGCTGGTGCGTTAGAAGATTTTGAATCAATCTGTTCAAATATGTCATGACGTCCTGAGCTGGTGGGACTTGAACCTAGGTCTTCTGCTCCAGAGTAGGGACACTACCAATGTGACACCAAATCCCTATATTTGTCTTTATTAAACAAGTCATTAATTAATGAAAACAACATTCAATTAAAAATTAAATTAAACAAGATGTTGCCAATATAAAGGAGAATGGGGTTAAAAGGATCAGACGGAATAAAAATAGTACTCCGAGCAGAAAAGTCATCTGTTTCCATTGGGATGCATCCAAGGTGACTCAGTACGCAATTATGAAAATAATGAAGGCATTGGCCACAATCTTTCAAGCCTCCCTAGAACTGAGAGTGAAGCCAATTAGATCTGAAGCAATATAAATATTACACCAATCTTGAAGGTCAGAGAGATAAACCAGGAAACAATGGACTAGTCAGCCTGACATCAATGTTGATAAAATTTCAATAAAATTCAGGGGAAAAATCATTGAGAGTTGTGGTAATAAATAACTAGCTGAATTCATTAACTTTAATCCACGTCTGACGGACATCATTAAACAAGGAAGCCTGTCGCTGAAGGTGCCATGATTGATGGATTCAATTTTACACTATCCTTAACTTCCCTGGTTAACCAGGGTCAGTGTAATTCCTTCCTAGAATCTTTCTTTCTCACTGAGATATACCTTTTTCTGTGAGCCATTAACTATTTTGTTAAATGCCTGCCATTGTTCATAAACTGTCTTTTCTGCCTCACATCTTTCCTAATCCAGTCCAGCCAACTCTGCCTTCATTTCTAAGGCTGGCTCAAGGTTCTCCCTCAGACAGAATGCTAAATTCCCCCACATTATAGTCACTGTTCCCTTGGGTTCTGACAACATTCCAGTGATAGTACTGAGGACTTGTGTTCCAAAACTTGCTGCACACGCTAGCCAAACTCTTTGAGTGCAGCGACAACACTGGCACCTACTTGACAATATGGAAAATTGATTAGATATGTTCTGTACACAAAAAGTAGGACAATTCCAACCCAGCCAATTATTGTCACAACAATAATTTAACCTTTAATCATTAGTAAAGTGACAGAAAGTGTTATCAACAGTCCTGTCAAACAACACCTGCTTAGCAACAACTAGGTCACCGACACCCAGTTTTACTCACATCAGGGTTGTACCAGGGCCACTCAGCTCCTGACATCATTACAGCCTTGGTTCAAACATGCACAAAAGAGCTAAATTCCAGAGGTGAGGTGAGAGTGACAGCCCTCAATATCAAGGTTGCATTCAATGAATGTGGCCTTAAGGAGCTCTAGAAAAACTGGAATCAATAGGTATCAGCTGGCAAACTCATCGCTGGTTGAAATCATCCCTTGCAATAGGATGATGGTCGTGGTTGTTGGAGATCAATCATCTCACCTCCAGGATATTTCTGCATGAGTTCCTCAGGGTAATGTCTGAAGCCCAATCATCTTCAGCTGCTTCATAAATGACTTTCCCTCCATCATAAAGTCAGAAGTGGGGATGTTCACCAACGATTGCGCAATGTTCAGCACCATCTGTGACCCCTCAGATATTGAAACAGTCCATGTTCAAATGCAACAAGACCCACACAATATCCAGGCTTAGGCTGACAAGAGGCAAGTAACATTTGTGCCACGCAAATGCAAAGTAATGACCATCTCCAATAAGAAGCAATCTAATCACTGCCCCTTGATAGTGAATGGTGTTACCCCATTCAATGAATGATTTTATTGTCGCATTTTTCTAGAAAGATACACCATGTTGAATTGCTAAAAGAATAAAAAGAAACTACTTAAATAGAGTTCATCTTCTGTTCAAATTGAGTCTCAAGCATGGCTCCAGGAAATCTACAAGGTCTACGCAGGGTGTTCCAGGCCTCAAGAGGTCACCTTTTCGGGTACAGCAACAACGACACTGATGACCCAGGAGACTTCTGCTCTGCGGCCGCTGCCACCACCTTGCCATCATCATCAAGAGTGCCCACTCAGGGCTTACTGTCCAGCACCAAATCCCTCACTATCCATATTCTGGGGGTTAGCACTGACCAGAAACTCAACTGAACTCGCCACATGAACACAGTGGCTTTAAGAACAGGTCAGAGGCTAGGAATACTGCAGTAAGTAATTTACCTCTTGACTCCCCAAAGCCTGTCCACCATTTATAAGGCATATATCAGGAGTGTGATGGAATACTCCCCATTTGCTTGGATGGATGCAGCTCTAACAACAAACTTGAGATTCAACTCAAGAAACGAAACCATCCACAAAGCAGCCTGCTTGATTGGCACTACATCCACAGACATTCACTCCCTCCACAACCAACACTCAGTAGCAGCAATGTGCACCATCTATAAGACGCACTGCAGAAATTCACCAAGGCTCCTCAGACAGCACCTTCCAAATGCATGATGACTTCCACCTCGAAGGACAAGGGCAGCAGATACATGGGAACACCACCACTTGAAAATTCCCCTTCAGGCCACTTACAATCCTGACGTGGAAATATACAAAATTCCCTTCCTAAGGGCATTGTGGGTCTACATATCGCACACGGACTGCAGCCGTTCAAGAAGGCAGCTCACCACCACCTTCCCGCAATTTGGAACAGGAAATAAATGGTGGTCCGGCAAGTAACACCCATGTTCCATGGTTTCATTAAAAAATGAGAACAGAGCTTTCAAAATCTAATAGCTATTGCTGGAGTAAAAGTTATAGGGAAACAAATGGAGCCAAAGGTCAAACATTCCCTGGACTTAACAGGAAACATCCTCGTATATGAGAAGAAGTAGCTACAGAGGTAGTAGATGCAATGGTAGTGACGTTCCAGGAGTCCTTAAATTCTGGGTAAGTCCTAGAGGATTGCAAACCTGTCAATGCAATACTTTTATTTACAAATGGAAGGAGATTTTCAAAAAAGTAACTATTTGCCAGTTAGCTTAACAACTGTCATCTGGGAAAATGTTTGAGTTGATTATGAAGAATATAATAAATGGCCGTGCATATAGAAATATGTAATATGATTCAAGCAGTGTCAACACAGCTTCAAAAAGGGGAACTCAGGCCTGACATAATTACTGAAAGTTATGAGAAAGTAACAAGCAGGATGGATAAAGAGGAACCAGTAGGCAAAATACATTTGGATCTTCAACGAGTGTTTGATAAAATTCCACACATTAGGCTACTAAACAAGATAAGAGTCCATGGTGTTAGAGATAGTGTATTGGCCTGCACACAGGATTGGCTAACTGATGGGAGACAGAAACAGGATGATGGGTAAATTTTGAGAATAGCATACTGTAGCATATGGGCTGGGGCTATGATTATTCACAATGTGGATTAATGAAGAGGAAAGTGAATTCACTAAGTCAAATTTGCAAATGACAGAAACACAGAGTCATTGAGATGTACAGTATGGAAACAAACACTTTGGACCAACCCATCCATGCTGACCAGACATTGTTTCTAAATCTAGTCCCATGTGCCAGCATTTGGCCCATATCACTATAAACCCTTTCTATTCATATAAATCCATCCAGATGCCTTTTAAATGCTGTCACTGTACGGGCTCCACTGCTTCTTCTCATTCTATAGACACACCACCCTCTGCATGAAAAAGCTATCCCTTAGGTCCCTTTTAAATCTTTCTCCTCTCACTTGAGACCTATGCCATCTACTTTTGGACTCCCCTACCGTGGGGAAAAGACCTTGTCTATTTACCCTATCCATGCCCCTCATTATTTTATAAACTTCTTTAAGGTCACCCCTCAGCCTCCAACACTCCAGGGAAAAATAGCCCCAACCTATTCTGCCTCTCCCTATAATTCAAACGCTCCAACCCGGGCAACATCCTTGTAAATCTTTTTTGAAACCTTTCAAGTTTCACAACATCCTTCCTTTGGGAGACCAGAATTGAATGCAGAATTCCAAAAGTGGCCTAACTAATGTCTTATACAGCCACAACATGACTCCCCAACTCCTATACTCAATGCACTGGCTAATAAAGGCAAGCATACCAAACGCCACCTTCACTATCCTATGTAACTGTGACTCCACTTTCACGGAACCATGAACCTGCACTCCAAGGTCTCTCCGTTCAGCAACACTCCTCAGGACCTTACCATTAAGTGAATAAGTCCTGTCCTGATTTGCCTTTCCAAAATTAAGCACCTCACATTTATCTAAATTAAAATCCATCTGCCACTCCTCAGCCCAATGGCCTATCTGATCAGGATCCCATTGTACTCAGAGGTAACCTTCCTTGCTGTCCACTGTGCCTCCAAGTTTGGTGTCATCTACAAATTTACTAACCATACCTCTTATGTTCACATCCATATCATATATATAAATGACAAAAATGACGATAGGTGAGAAGGCAAGTTGTGAGAATGTCACAAAGAGTCTATACAGGGTTAGAGACAGGTAAAGTGAATGGGCAAAAATGTGACAGATGGAATACAATGTGAGAAAATGTGAGGTGTCCCAGGAAGAATAAAGAAGTTGAATATAATTTAAACGTAGAATGTAGGAATTAGGAATGGAATTAGGAACTTCAGCCCTTCGAACCCAGTCTGCCATTTAACATGATCATGGCTGATCTTATCCCGGGAGGGTCTCAACTCTACTTTCCTGCCTGCTCCTCGTTGCCTTTTATCCAATTTTTCATTAGAAACATATCAATTTCTTATTTGAATCTGTTGATTGATTCTGCCTCCACTGCACTCTGGGGCAGTGAGTTCCACAGATTCAAAACCCTCTAAGAGAAATAGTTTCTCCTCATCCCATTCATATCCATGCCCTCTTGTTCTAGACTGTCCTGCAAAAGAAATATCTGTTGCACATCCACCTCATTAATCTCCTTGAGCATTTTACATTCCTTAATCAGATCCCCTCAATTCTTCTGAACTCGAACACACTCCTTGTATAATAGCCCTTTCATCACTGGAATCAACCTGCAAACTTCCTCTGAACTGCCTCCAGTGTCACCACATCCTTCCTCAAGTAAGGAGACATGAACTGGACACAATTTTCCAGACATGGCCTCACCAGAATGTTATGCAATTGCAACAACACTTCTTTACTTTTATTATCCAGTCCTTTTGCAATAAATGTCAGAGATTCCATTTGCCTTTCTCGTTATATGCTGTACCTAAATACTCACTTTCTGCGATTCATGCACAAAGACGCCCAGATACCTCTACACTGATACATTTTGAATCTGCTTCCCATTTAAATAATAATTTGCCCACTTGATTTTCTGGCCTAAATGGACAATATCGCACTTATCCGTGTCGAACTCCACCTGCCAGATTTTGGCCCATTCTCCTAGCCTATCAATATCCATCTGTAAATTCTTTACCTTCTCAGCACAGCCTGCTCTCCCATATATTTTAGTATCTTGTATGGACTTTACTATGTTACACTCTGTCCCTGTTTGCAGATCATTTATATAGACTATTAACAGTTATGGTCCGAGATCTGAACTCTGCAGCACCCGACTAGGTACATTTGCCATCCAGAGAAAGACATATTTATCCTGATACTCTGCTTTCCGTGAGTCAGCCAATCCTCTATCCCAGCCAATACTCTGCCCTTAATCTCCTGGGATCTAACGTTCTAGATCAGTCATTTCTGCTGGACATTGTCAAATGCCTTCTGGAAGTCTAGATAGACCACATCCTCCAGATTCCTATTATCCACCTTGATAATTACATTTTCAAAGAACTCCAGCAAGTTTATCAAGCATGACTTGCCCTTCGTGAAACCATGCTGTCACTGCTGAATTTAGCTTTGTTTTTCCAGGTGTTTGGTTACCTACTCTTTTAGGATCAACTCCAGCAACTTTCCCAGGCCCAAAACATCAGGTTTCCTGCTCCTCTGATGCTACCTGGCCTGCTGTGTTCATCCAGCTCTACACCTTGTTATCACAGAGATCAAACTACCCGGTCTACAGTTTCACTTTTTGCCTATCTCCTTTTTTGAATAAGAATGTCAGAGTAGCATGTTTCCAATTCACTAGTAGCTTGATAGAATCCAGGACATTTTGGAAATTCATAACCAGTGCATTCACTATCTCTGCTGCCACTACCTTTAGTACGTTGGCTATCAGGCCCTGGGGTCTTAACTTCCTTTAATCCCATTGGTTTACTTAATACCTTCTCCCCAGTTCTCCTAATTCCATCAAGTTACTCTGTAGTAACTGCAGTTTTTGGGAAGAAATTATCATCTTCCACTATGAAAACTGAGACAAAATATTGGTTTAGTGCCTCTGCCATTTCTGAGATTCCCATTATTACCTCACCATTTTCATCCTTCAAAGGATCAACATTGGCTTTCTCACTACCTTCTTCTTTATATACTTATAGAAGCTTTTGGTATCAGCGCTTATGTTTTCTGTTAGTTTCCTTTCATAATTTACCTTTGTTCTTCTGATTTCATTTTTAGTAACCCTTTGCTGAGGTTTAAAGTTCTCTCAATCCTCCAGACTGCCATTAACATTTGCAGTATGATAGGCCCAAGTATTTGCCATTACGTTATCATTGACTTTTTTGGTAAGGCATGGATGATTTTTACAATCCCCCTTCCTCTTAGGAATATACTTTAATTGAGAGGTATTTAGTATTGCCGTAAGAAATACCACAGATTTGGGAGTGCTCATGCAAGAATCACAAAATGCCAGCATCCGAATTCGGAGATAGCAAGAACTGCAGATGCTGGAGTCAGAGACAATACATTGTGAAGCTGGAGGAACACAGCAGGCCAGACAGCATCAGAGGAGCAGACAAGTTGATGTTTTGGGTCAGGACCCTTCTTCAGAAATAGGGAGGTAGAAGGGAACTGTGCCTCCTCCAGTGTCACAATGACGCCATATGCAAACAGGAGGAGCAATGCCTCATATTCCACCTTGGGAAACTACAGCCCAATGGCCCTAGCGTAGAATTCACTACTTTTAAAATCTCCCTATCCCCAGCCTTATCCCTCATCCAAACATCCCTCTCATCCCCGATAACAAAGTGTGAAGCTGGATGAACACAGCAGGCCAAGCAGCATCTCAGGAGCACAAAAGCTGACGTTTTGGGCCTAGACCCAATGCTCTGATGAAGGGCCTAGGCCCAAAACATCAGCTTTTGTGCTCCTGAGATGCTGCTTAGCCTGCTGTGTTCATCCAGCTTCACACTTTGTTATCTTGGATTCTCCAGCATCTGCAGTTCCCATTATCTCTGATTCCTCTCATCCCCGTCTCCTGAACTTGATACAACCTGTCCATCTTCTTACCCACCTAGATGCCCTACCTTTCCCGCCCACGAATCCCCACCACCCCTACCTGCATCCAACCTGTAACCACCCCACCTACATTTCTCGAGCCCCACCCATCCTCCCTCCTTGACCTGACACAACCTGTCCATCTTCTCTCTCACCTACCCACCCATCCATCCCACTGACCAATCCCCACAACTCCTTTCCTGCATTCACCTATCACCATCTCACCTATCTTTCCCCATCCCCACTCCTCTTCTCTATTTATTTTGGAGCTCCCTTCCCTCTCCCCATTTCTGAAGTAGGGTCCTGACCCGAAATGTCAACTTTCCTGTTCCTGTGATGCTGCCTAGCCTGCTGTGTTACTCCAGCTCCAGACAGTGTTGTCTCTAGCATTCATGTTCAGTGGATAATAGGGAATGATGACCTTTATATCAAAGGCATAAAAGATGGGAGACTATGCATGGTATTCAGACCATGCTGGAATAGAGTGAACAGTTTTCATTCCCTTACCTAAAGAAAGAAATACCAGGATCTGAGAAAATTTGGCCAATTGTGTCCAGAATCAATTGAGTGTTCAGAAGGAATTGTTGAGGGGTGTTTCTGCGTCTGGAAGTCTTTGTCCAGTGGGGTTCCGCAGGGATCAGTGTGGGTGCTGTCGCTGCTTGTGTTATATATAATTGATTTAGACTTGAATGTAGGATGGTTGATCAGTAGCTTCACAAATGTTTCAAAAATTGATAGGGCAGTAAATAGGAGAATAACCTTACAGACAGCAAAAATGGACCAAGGGACTGATTAAGAAGGAGAAAATAGAGTATGAAAGTAAGCTTGCAGGGACAATTAAGACTGACACTAGGAGTTTCTATAGGTACATGAAGAGAAAGAGATTGGTAAAGACAAATGTAGGTCCCCTAGAGGCAGAAATGGGGGAATGTATAATAGGGGACAAAGAAATGGCTGAGGAACTGAATACATACCTTGGTTCTGTTTTCACAAAAGATGACACAAATCAGATACCTGAATTGTTGGAGGATGTAAGATTTAGTGAGCGGGAAGAACTGACAGAGTTCAATATTAGTAGAGAAATGGTGCTGACAAAATTGTTGGGATTGAAAGCTAATAAATCCCCAGGGCCTAATAATCTACATGCTAGAATATTTAAGGAAGTAGCTCTAGGAATAGTGGATGTGTTGGTGGTCATCTTCCAGGATTCTATAGGCTCTGGAACAGTCCTTGCAGATTGGAGGGTAGCTAATGTCACTCCAGTGTTCAAAAAGGGAGGTAGAGAGAAAGGGGGCATTATAGACTTTGTGAGACTAACATCAGTAGTGGGAAAAATTCTCAAATCCATTGTCTAAGATTTTATGGCAGAGCATTTAGAAAGCATGGATTTATGAACAGGAAATCATGCTTGACAAACCTGTTGGAATTCTATGAAGATGTACCCAGTAGAGTTGACAAGGGGGAGCCAATTGATGTAGTTTATTGGACTTTCAGAAAGTGTTTGACAAAGTCCCACAGAAGAGATTAATTTGCAAGGTTAAAATGCATGGGATTATGGAACTGTATTGAGATGGATAGAAAGCTGGTTGGCAGAGAGGAAACAAAGAGTAAAAATTACTGCGTCTTTTTCAAATTGGCAGGCAGTCACTCGTGAGGTGCCACAGGGATCAGTGCTGGGACTCCAGCTATTCACAAGATGTATTAATGATTTGGATGAGGGAACAGAATGTAACATATCTAAATTTGCAGATGATACCTAGTTGAGTAAGAGGGTGAAGTGTGACTAGATGCAGAGATTCTTCAGCAGGATCTTGACAGGTTGGGTGAGTGGGCAAATCAATGGTAGATGCAGCATAATTTGGATAAATGTGAGGTTATTCACTTCAGAAGCAAAAACAAGAATGGCTGTAAATTGGGAGAAGGGAGTATGTAGCGGGACCTGGGTGTCCTTATGCACCAGTTGCTAAAGTTAAGCATTTATTTGCAACAGGTTGTAAAGAAGGCAAATGGTATGTTGGCCTTCATTGCAAGAGGTTTTGAGTACAGGAGCAGGGACGTGTTGTTGAAGTTATACAGGGCCTTAGTGAGGCTACACCTAGAATATTGTGCACAGTTTTGGTCTCCTTTTCTGAGGAAGGATGCTCTTGCTCTTGAGGGCGTGCAGCAAAGGTTTGTCAGGCTGATCCCAGGAATGACGGGTCTGACATATAAGGAGAGATTGACTAGGTTGGGATCATTTTTGCTAGAGTTCAGATGAATGAGAGGGGATCTCATAGAGACTTATAAAATTCTAACAGGACTGGACAGGGTAGATGCAGGAAGATGTTCCTGAAGATAGGTGTGTCAAGAACTAGGGGTCACAGTCTGAGGATTTGAGGTAGACATTTTAGGACAGAGACAAGGAAACATTTCTTCACCCAAAGAGTGGTGAGCCTATGGAATTCATTACCACAAGAAGTAGTTGATGCCAAAACATTGAAGAGGTGACTAGATGGAGCACTTGGGGTGAATGAGATCAAAGGTTAAGGGCAGCAAGGTGGCACAGAGATTAGCACTGCTGCCTCACAGCACCAGGGACCTGCGTTCGATTCCAGCCTTGGGCGACTGTCTGTGTGGAGTTTTCACAATCTCCCTGTGTCTGTGTGGGTTTCCTCCAGGTGCTCTGGTTTCTTCCCACAGTCCAAAGATGTGCAGGTAGGTGGATTGGCCACGTAAAATTTCCCATAGTTTTGTTGGGCCGAAGGCCTGTTTCCACACTGTAGGGATTCCAATTCTAAAGAGAAACCAGGATTAGGCTATTGAGGTGGACGATCAACCATTATCGTGAACAATGGCAGAGCAGGATCGAAGGGCTGAATGGCCTCCTCTAGCTCCTATCTTTTATATTTCTATGTTTCTATTGATAATTGCAGGATAGAGACATAGCTAGTCAGGTGGGCTGCTCAGTGGTAAATGGAATTCAACCCAAATAAATGTGTAGTGATGCTCTTGGGCAGAAGAAACCAGGCAAGGGAATACATGATGAACGGGAGTACCCTGTGAAACACTGATGATCAGAGATGAGTTTGTCCACCAGTCCCTTAAGGGCAGGTAGATAAATGGTTAAGAATTGGATAGCTGCCTTTATTAGTCAAGACAGAGAGTTTAGGAACAGGGAAGTTATCCTGTATCTATATAAAAAATTTATTAAGCCACAGATAGATTGTGAGCAATTCTAGAATCCACATTATAGGAGGGATGGAAACTGAACTAGAACTTACACAAATGTATTAATATCTGATAAACAAATTAAAGCAGGGAGAAACAATGCTAATGACAACTTACAATCTGTTAATTAATAGATACTTAGGCCATAAGTGGTACAATTTTACAAGTTTAGGTAATGGTGAAATCTTTATCCTTTAGCAACAAAATTGAATAGCCATCTTTGCACTGCCCACAATTTTCCTTGCAGTTATGTGCAAAAGATATCAAACAAATCCAATTTGCATTGCTAGTTATAGCTCACTTCAAATGGACACATCTGCAATATTTTGTTCTAATGGGGTAATTTTGATGTTCAAAGGAAGGAGGCCTTAGCATGAGAGTTCTCACAATAATAAGGTTCTAGAGATTTGATAGAAAAACTCCACAATGAATAAAATAAAAAAGTGCATTCTAGTGGACAAGTTGACTCCATTGTAATCACTGTGTTACTGAGCTTGTTGACCACTTCAGGTGAATGTAAAACTAGCAATATAATGTCAGTCTCAAATTATGTAGATGTTAATGTTTTCAATTATACAACAACAAGAGAGGGGACCTAATTGAGGTATACAAGATAATGAGAGGCACAGATAGAGTTGATAGCCAGAGGCTACTTCCCAGGGCAGAAATGGCTAAAACGAGGGGTCATAGTTTTAAGCTGGTTAGAAGAAAGTAGAGAGGGGATGTCAGAGGCGAGTTCTTTACACAGAGAGTTGTGAGAGCATGGAATGTGTTGCCAGCAGCGGTTGTGGAAGCAAGGTCATTGGGGTCTTTTAAGAGACTGCTGGACATGTATATGGTCACAGAAATTTGAGGGTGCATACATGAGGATCAATGGTCGGCACAACATTGTGGGCTGAAGGGCCTGTTCTGTGCTGTACTGTTCTATGTTCTATGTTCTATGTTCTAACAATACCAGTTACTGCTGATACTTACACAAACACAGCTACAACAAGCTGAAAATCTCCTATCCCACAATTACGAAAAACTCAGTAACTTCATGCATATTGTAAATCATTTGCATTGTGATGAATTTTTTTTAATTATGCATGGAAAGTAAGCACAAACAAGCCTAAGTCATTCTTACCAGCATTGTCATATGTGCATAATACAAAATAAGGGCATAAACTGACAAGAATGCACAATTTCCCTGAAGCTCTAAATGGAATAAAGTGATTTTTTTAATAGTGTGAAGTTGCTTTTACACTGCCATTTGAATACTATATAACATTAGAAATTGCTAAATTTTAAGGCCCCTCAGGTGGATGCAATAATACAATGGAATATATTACAGTAAGCCCCATAAAGGGTTAACTGTAGTTGTCTATGTTACAATAGAAGGAAGTGACATCATTCATGTGATTGGGCAACCAAAGAGAAAGTAGCTTGAAAAGATTATTTTAACGCAGTGTTTCCATAACTAAATATGTTGAAACAAAGTCTTATAGCTAGCAGTCTTCAAGTTATTGAAACTACTACAACTTACAACATAATAACGCAGATTTCTTCCACAAAACTATTCAATGTAAACCCAACCTAAATAAATCATGGTAAAACAGAAAGATTAACTGTTTTATTGTATGTTGTTTTCTAGGTTGGCTTACCTGCATGCACTCTGCCTTTCTGCCTCTCCACAGTTACATTTCTGCTGATGACAACTGACAACAAAGCCATCTGTAAATTCAGTCTGTCCGAAGTGACCTACCCTGAGAAGAACATCAGGATTTACCAAGAAATGAAAAAAAATGAACAAAGTAAATGAAAAGAATATGATTCAAATAATGTTAATGAGAAGTACTACTGTATACAAGAGAAATGTATATGCAATGCTTCCCTTTTAATTACACATGACTAACGATATAACCTGCATATTGCACAAATGCCTCAAATACCCCGATTTTTTTCCAGATGAAATGTGTGCCATATAAAAGAACATGTTCATATCCTTGATGTATTCATCACTTGCCCATTTCATCGTGCTGCTCCAATTCTAACTACTGATGTTGGGAAGTCAACTGGATACCTTACATTTGAGTAAAATCCATCAATGTTTTTACGGAATTCAGTTTGGCTCTTTAATGAGTTAGTATTGAAAGAAATTGGACTTGCCAAAAAAAAACAACTAAATATATACAATGTCCCAGGGTAATTGACAGAAATATAAACAGACAAAAATGGGTTTGAAAAAGAGGAACTATTGGAAAGGTTTGGCTAAGGAGATTAACAGAACACAGAACAATACAGCGCAGAACAGGCCCTTCGGCCCTCCATGTTGCACCAACCTGTGAACTAATCTAAGCCCCTCCCCCTACACTATCCCATCATTATCCATATGCTTATCCAAGGACTGTTTAAATGCCCCTAATGTTGCTGAGTTAACTACATTGGCAGGCAGGGCGTTCCACACCCTTACCACTCTCTGAGTAAAGAACCCGCCTCTGACATCTGTCTTAAATCTATCACGCCTCAATTTGTAGCTATGCCCCCTTGTACAAGCTGAAGTCATCATCCTTGGAAAAAGACTCTCACTGTCCACCCTAGCTTTAAGCAGAACCTTCAAGCAAGAATGGGAGATGGAGAGGCAGACAGAATCTTGTCTCAAAGTGGACAAGAAAGATGAAGCTGAAAAACATACAATTGAAAACTAATTGAGTTGGAAGTGAGCAAAATATTAAGGTGAGGTAAGGAAGCTGTGATTATTTTTTAAGACTTTCTTGGGATGTAGGTATTGCTGCCAAGACAGCATTTGTTGCCCATCTCTAAATTACTTTAAGCTAAGTGACTTGCTTAGCCATTTCAGAGTTAACCATTTTTCTGTGGGCCTGGAATCACATATGGGCTAACCCAGTTAATGGTGACAAATTTTCTTTCTGAAGAGACCTTCATAAGCAAATTGGTTCATAAATGATCAATAGTGGCTTTATGGTGACCAACACAGAGTCTAACATTTAAGTTCCAGATTCACAAATTAACTTTTAAATTGCACCAGATACTGTGGTAGGACCTGAAACCTTACCCTGAGGATATTAGCCTGGGCACCTGGATTGCTAAGTAAATAAAATTACCATTACCAATGTACCACGGCCATTACCACTGCCTCCACCTGAACAGAAATGTAGACCTAATGTAGTTGCTGTAAGGAAAGCTTGTCGATTTTATATAACTCCCCTTGTTATGAATTCCTTTGAATTATTCTTGCATTATGCTGTATCAATCAACTGTACAAACTGTTAGATTGCTGCTGTTGCCAAACCAAACTGTAGCTTGAGACAGTGCCTCCAAAACAGCAGGTTAGAAAACTGGAAAAGAACAGTCTTTTGTACCTTTATATGATTCTGATCAATGTGAGGCTGCTCTGGATCCACAGGGCACTAAAAATATACCAATGCTATCAATGAATGGGGTCTTTTTTAACTTCACCTTTGCCAATTTCCAACACATATTCTACGTATTCCATCCATTAAATAAACATGAACAAGGTTCACTAAGCAGATATAGAGAGATCTTCTTATGAGGAGACATTGAATAGATTGGGTCTATACATGTTGGAATGTAGAAGAATGACAGGAGATCTTACTGAGACATACAATATTCTTTGACGACCTGACAGAATTAAAAAGTTGTTTCCCCTTGTGGGACAGTTTAGGGCCAGTGGTCATAACCTCAGAATAAGGTGTCACACATTCAAGACAGAGATAAGGAGGGATTTCTTCTCTCACAGGGTAGTGACACAATGGAACTATTTACCTCAGAGGGCTGTTGAGGTTAGGTTAGGTGTATTCAAGCATCAGACAGGCAGAAGTGCAGCACCCGGGACATTATCCTGGGCTTCGGTAGAGTGAGGTATTCAAGTGTCCATCCCTGATGGAGATGCATATTTCCAAGAATGAGACTGAGTCTGAAGAGTAGTCCACAGTTAGTCTGATGGTGGGATGGAACCTGTTCATATCGCGATGTAGAGATAATGGAACTGCAGATGCTGGAGAATCCAAGATAACAAAGTGTGAAGCTGGATGAACACAGCAGGCCAAGCAGCATCGCAGGAGCACAAAAGCTGACGTTTCGGGCCTAGACCCTTCGTCAGAGAGTACTTGTTTCGCGATGTAGTTGTTTCTGTGATTCCTCGCCATGTGTGCAAAGGAAGAAAATATTATCAATTTACCTAGTGCATAGTATTGGTCAGAGGCTCTGTGCAGTAAACAAGTCTTGCTCACATCTGTGCATAAAAATATTGGCACATTGGTCCCCGTGGCTGTTCCATGTGTCTGGATGAAGAACTGATTGATAAAGGTGAAGATGTTGTGGTCAAGGATGAAGTGGATGAGTTGCAGGATGGTGTCTGGAAATTGGCAGTTGTTGGTATCGAGTACTGAGGCTGTTACAGTGATGCCATCGTCGTGGGGGATGCTGTTGTAGAATGCCGAAACTTCCACTGTGACCATGGGTGCTGAGCTTCTGTAAGAAATCAGTAGTGTCACAACAGAAGCTGAGGGTTCCATGTACAATGGGTTTCAAGATTCCCTCAACATAGCCAGAGAAGTTCTCACATAGGTCCCATCACCTGATACAACAGGACAGCCAGGTGTGTTGACGTTGTGGATCTTTGGAAGGCAGCAGAAGTCCCCCACATGGGAAGTACATTAGATGAAAGTGCGTATGGTACTCTGAAGTACTGCATCGAAAGTCTTGACCGTTCTGTTCAGTTGACGGATGTGTTCTTTGGTCAAATCGGCAGGTAGTTGTCGGTAGTGTTCCTGGTTATTCAGTTGCTTGTATACTTCCTTGCCGTAGTCCGTTCAATTCTGTATGATGATGGCTTCTCCCTATCTGCTGGTTTGATGATAAAGTAGTGATTGGTCTTGAGACCACGGATGGCGTTGTGTTGTGCCTGGGTAACATTTTGCACCACCTTGTGAATGTGGCTGATAAATCTGGCATTCACACATTCTCTGATGGTTTGAGCATACCTGTCAAGTCCCGGGCAATGGCCCTCCGGAGGGGTCTAATTCAACTCCTTCCTTTCCTGCTCCTCCATAGATCTCTCTGTCAACTGATCTGGTTCACTGGTTGTCTCATTGGGCTCCCTGTTGACATCGTGAAAGAATTCTTGGAGTCTCATTCATCTGATGAATTCCGCTGTGTGGTCCATTTTGCTGGTGGGGCAGATTGAGCCCTCACCTGAGAATTTCAATCTCATCCAGTTGAAGGGTGTGGTCAGATTAATTGACGATGGATTTTATCATGGCAGTACCACATCAACTGTGCACGGTGGGGGACTTGGTTATTGCTGATGGTGATGCCAAGTTTCTCCAGTTTCTTGCTCTTGGTGTGCATGTCGGTGGTGTAGTTCCGTTGCCTCATCTGTTTGGCAGCATCTCGTAACTGTACAACTGTATTTTGAGCACAAGCTGAGAAATATGGACTTCATCTCAATTTCAAGGTTACAGCACTTGCTGTAGAGCTGGCGTACAAAATGAACATAGAACATAGATAATAGAACGGTACAGCACAGTACAGGCCCTTTGGCCCACAATGTTGTGCCGAACTTTTACCCTAATCCTAAGGTCCATCTAACCTCCACCCTTACCTTATACTATCATCCATCTGCCTATCTAATAGCCGCTTAAACACCCCTGATGAGGCTGATTCCACTACCCTCTCCGGCAATGCATTCCACGCCCTGACCATTCTCTGAGTAAGGAACCTACCTCTGACGTCTCCCCTATATCTACTTCCACTCACTTTAAAATTATGCCCCCCTACAATAGCTACCTCCACCCTAGGAAAAAGTCTCTGGCTGTCCACTCTATCTATACCTCTGATCATTTTCTACACCTCTATCAAGTCACCTCTCATTCTTGGTCGTTCTAAAGAGAAAAGCCGTAGCTCTCTCAACCCTTCCTCGTAAGACCTTCCCTCCATTCCAGGCAACATCCTGGCAAATCTCCTCTGCACCTTTTCCAACGCTTCCACACCTTTCCTGTAATGAGGCAACCAGAACTGGACACAATACTCCAGATGTGGCCGAACGAGGCTTGTATTGAGATGATTTAGGAGTTTGCGAGAGGTGTGACGGCAAAGTCACTCAGCGTAATCCCTCCATCACACTGTCTCTGCGCGTCCCCCTCTCCACAAACCAACACACCCATACACACACACACCCCTGCACACGCACACGCACACACACAAAACAGCACACACCCGTGCGCACACATACACATGCCCACACGCACACGCACACACAAACTTGCACATGCACACACATGCACACACACCCACACACCCGCGCACACACATGCACTCGCACACATATGCACATGCACACCCACATCTGCGCACATCCTCACACACAGGCACCTGTATATGTACACACACACCTGTACACACACACACCTGTATACACACACACACACACACACACACACACACACACACACCCGCACACACACGCACACATGCACACGCACATCCTCACGCACACACATGCCCGTGTACACATACACACACCCCCGGACATAAACACACACACCTGTACATACACACACACCTGTACATACACACACACACACACACCAGTACACAACCATATATGCATGCACACACACGCATGCACACACACACAAACACACATGCGCGCGCGCGCACAATGACGGGGTGAATGCATATTTTCAGATACATTCTATTTTGTTCAAAATGCCCACAATTCATAGACAGTCAGTCAATGTAGTATTTTATAAGTTCTTACTTTAGAAATAAAACTAGTCTGACTCCAAACCAAAACACAGATTCTAAACAAGGCCTCACAACTAACTTGCATTGTCTGACTTAAAATGTCACCTCTTTTTTACACAGATAAAGCTTTTATTTCTCTCAGGGCAGTGACTTGAAAGAAATTTAGGGATTGACATATACATATTAAACAATGAAAGTCTTCTAACTGATTGCAGATTTAGCATCATCTTAGGTTTGTTTAATACATCCTCATCGGTGGTGAGACCCTGTGATTTTTTACTTATCAAGTCTATATCTGGTACCACCTCTCAAACTAACGCCTGAAGAAGGAGTGAGGCTTCAAAAGCTTGTGTTTTCAAATAAACTTGTGGGGCTATAATCTGGTGTTGTGTGACTTCTGACCCAAATTAGTAAAACTACCATTACCACAGCATCACTGCCTCTGTCACTACCACTCTGCTGTGACTTCTAGCTCCAAGGTATGACAATGTGAAACTGTACTCATGAAATTTGACTAACAACAGAGAATTGCAATGAATATTCCAACTGGTGAACGAATCTCCTCCTGGGAAAGGAAACTGCCTTCCTCACCTGGCCTGGAGTATCCGTGACCTCAGTCACAATACATAACTGAACTCAAATGAACATTACGTTACAAAGGTTACCACGTCCCAAAATAAACTAATCTGTAGCTTTACCCTTAGCACAGGGTTTGTGTTACCCCAGCTGGGACATGTAATACAGAGTTATTTCTCAACTGAAATCAGCCATCGGCAGTGCCAGGCCCAGGATTGCAACTACTTTTAATTGGTTTCCTGAGTGTAGGCCTGCCTTTCAAAGCAGTATGGGAAGAATCAACATCCCTGCAAACTTAAATGTCAACGAATTCCAACACCTGTAAAATGGTCTCTTTGTATTAATCTCTGCTCACTTGGATAGACTTTCCTGGTTTTTGTTGTTCACACCAGCAGAAATTAAAGCACTTTTATGTACCATGGACAGAATATTAGGGTTGCCTGCTGGTAGGGTGAAGACATGTTGGCTTGTAAAATGCAGTTCATAGCCTCTTCACTTAACTCTGACCTGTCTCCCATTTCACAGGCTCAAATATCGTTTTACACTATCCTCCTCACAATTCACAATACTTCCAAGTTTCATGTCATCCACAAACTGTGAAACTGAGCCCCTTATACAAACGTTTAGGAAGACTGCAGGTTTTGAGCTATGGAGAAAGGCTGAATGAGCTGGGGTTATTTTCCCTGGAAGGTTGGAGGCTTACAGAAGTTTATAAAATCATGAGGGGCATGGATAGGGTGAACAGCCAAGGTCTTTTTCCCAGGGTAGGGGAGTCCAAAACTAAGGGTTTTAGAGTAGATTTGTAGCTCAGGTTGTGGGTGTTGAGGTCGGTTGTTTCGCCGAGCTGTTTCGTTGTTCCGCGGATGTTTTGTGATCTTGCTGGGTAACATCATCAGTGCAGCCTCCGTTGAAGCACTATTGCGTTTGCCAGCCTGTTATTTAAACATTAGAGGGGAAAGATATAGAAGGGATCTAAGGAGCAACATTTTCATGCATAGGGTGGTGTGTGTGTAGAATGTGCTGCTAGAGGAGGTGGTGGAGGCTGGTGCCATTATAATATGTAACATTTAAAAGTGATCTGGATGGGTATATGACTCGGAAGGGTTTAGAAGGATATGGGCCAAATGCTGGCAAATGGGTCTAGATCAATTTATGGATACCTGGTCAGCGTGGACTAGTTGGATTGAAGGGTTTGCTTCCATGCTGCATAATTCCATGAGCATGACTCATTGAGTAAAGGTCTTAACGTCAACCCATGAAGACATCTGCTATAACTCTTTCCCTAGGCAAATTAACGGTTTTGCAGTCAAATGTTCAGAGCTGCTTTCACCATCAGAAAGAATGGACAACTGGCATAAATACCCTTCATTTGAGACAGAATTGGATCTAGTGGTGAAAGTATTGTACATTTAGTTTAGATCACTTACAGAATTCATGGTATATCCAGAGAGGATCAAATTTGAAGTGATTCTGAAATAACTCCACAGCGGCCAGTATACCTGTCACTGAGTCACCCTTTATTTACATGTGGAGAGTCCTTGACTCTGATCCAGCTCCCTCAAAGCCAGCTTTTGGAGAAAACAGAACCTCTGATACTCCTGTTCTTAACTGTCAGCCAGGACTCCCTGATTGAACTAGATTACCAGCCCCAAACAGGAAGGTCACATTCTATGTGGTCCACTTGGCTGACCTCATTACAATTGGTATATCCCACCCACTCAGAGTACAAAGACATTGGCTGGTGGGGTTTTTTTTGTAGCTCCTCCTGGGGCATTTTAGCATTAGGTCAGGTTCCTCCAACTCTGCCTTTGATATGAGCAGCATGTAATGCACAGTAGCTTGCCTCTTGTGTCCAGAGCTTCTCAGAAGAGAGTCATTCTATTCTTCAGGCTGCAAGGACAATGAGGCGGTGACATCTGCTGTGTTCATCTTAGATTCTGAGGTATCTTCAACACTTGATGGAGACAGAGAAACATGGGTTCCGAAACAGTCAGAAAGGCTGTCGAAGAGCCAGGCATGTTTTGCTCCTGTATTGTTTGCAAGTTTGCAGCTTTCATATGGTCCACGTGCTTGTTGCACCTACCTGAGTTTTATACACCACTGGACCTGACCTTGCATTGACCCCTGCAGGACATTGCCTTGGTTGGTACACCAAACATTGTCCCCTGAAGTAAACTGTCTCTCTCACTTAGCCGAGTATCATATCTGGCATTGGCATTCCTGATGCTGTTTCACCCTCCCCAAGATCCAGAAAGATCAAATTTAATCTGGTGTGGAGTCTTCTACCTATTTGCAACTCTGCTGGAGCCATCCCTGCAGTTATATGAGGTGGTCCTGTAATCAAATAGGAGCCGGGACAGAATCATAACCAGAATCCCTACAGTGTGGAAACAGGCCATTCGGCCCATCAAGTCCACACCAATCCTCTGATGCCTCAGGAAAAGCTAGACTCCTAATAACTGAAAAAGTTGTGGGTCCATAAGTCATCAAGAGAATTACTTGTTTTTCATCTGCATGAAAAAATAACATTCTTTCTACATACTGGGCCTCGTCTTTGATGGCAGGATCGAATATGTAAAGCTTCCCAAATAACGACATGATGCCAGAAATGTTTCCCCCAACACAAAGATGACTTATGCGAGCGAATTTCTTCAGGAGCGTGCTTTTCTATCATCATCACTGAAATAACTCCACAGAATCTGGTATCCTGTCATCAAGTCATCTTTTATTTACACGTGGAAAGGCCTTCATACTAATCCAGCTCCCTCAGAGCTATCTGTCAGAGCGTATAGAATGTCTGACACTTTTGTTCTTATCTGTCAGCCAGGGCTCTCCAATTGGACCAGATTAACAGCCCCAATCAGAGAACCATATTCTATGAAGTCCACCTGGCTGATCTCATCGCAATCACCACAATTCAGTTTTGATTTTTATATGCTAAACTAAATTGGTATAAATTATGGGTCCTCGCACTTACTATGCAATTGCCAATTTCATTATTGCAAGCACAGCATGTATAGGGTTCACTTACAAACATGAAAGAGGTAAGAGTATATATAACACATAATCACACACTCCAAACATGAGAAGCATTTTTTGAATTTTATGCAGTATAATGCAACAAGATACCATGTTTGACATAGAGAGCATTGCATCTGACTTGCAGCCAACCAAAATTTCTATTTAATTATCTTAATGGCAAAAAATAACAGAGTGTCATTTGATAAAAATCATTGTTGATTAGGGTAACACAGCTGGGCTGTACCAACAATTTTTAATTCTTCTTTCATACCACTAGATGGCATAAATGTATCATATAATCCATAAAATTTATGAAAGACAAACAAACTTGACATTTACATTATTTCATGAAAAGCTTTCATGCACAATGCTATTAAGTATATTTCTAACAATGTAAAAATAAATACTTACACTTAGAGTTTCAAAAGGGTATTTAGATCCTCAAGACCCTAAAAAACATTAATTCTTTTCATGGGGTCAAAGCATCACTGGTAAGGCTAATATTTGATGCTGATCCCAAATTGCCTTTGAGAAAATGAGGAATCACCTTCTTAAACCATCTGATATATTAGCATATATTAAGAATTGATTAATGGAAAGAAAACAGAGAGTAAAAATCATCTCAGATGGCAAGTTGTGGCTAATGGTGTCTGCAAGGATCAGCACTTAGGCCCCAGCTAGTCACAGTCTAGATCATTGCTTTGAACGTGGAGACGAAATGTAACATTTCATAGTCTGAGACTTGCAATTTCTCTGTTAACCCTTATTGACATTATGTTAATTCTGGATGTTTGAGAATAAGTTGTCCATATACCGCAAATTGCTTTACTTCTTTAAACATTCTCAGTAAAGCTTATCTTGTTGGCTAAAAACTAAAATCTCTTGGCTTTATTATCTTGGTTAATACGCAGGATTTCAAACGTTGCTTATTTTGGACAAAAAACGTTACTGGTCCTTAACCAGGTCATAATATAACTTTGATGGTCCCAACAGAGATCAGAAGGAAATTTGTGCTTTCTTTGATCACTTTTGACAATATATCAACATTTATTTGGGGAAGCTTGAGAGGAGTGAATTGTTTGAAGCATTTGCTAATGATGGTCTCTCTGACTGACAAATTCCGAAAGGTCATTAGTTAAGTAATTCCTCTCCCTTCACTACGACCCAGAATATTTGTGAATGATAGGTTGATTTCATCTGTCTTTGCAGCAGATAGAAAAAGTTCTACAACTTGACTTTTCCTTGTCTGTAGACAGATATAGTCATTTACAACGAGGCATGGAAAGACCCTCGGATTTGACAAACAACATAACAGCAACTGGGAAAATGTGCCTGCTGACTGTGATGCAAGGTGCGTGATTTATACATATTTTAAGGTTGTTCAAGTTTGAGTTTGCAGTTTTGAATTCTGAACGAGCAGCATTTGTGTGTTCTCTGTCCAACTTGTAAGCATTTCTGTAACCATCGTTTTACTTTAAACTGTCAGAGAGATTGTCTCCGAGAACTAGTGGGTTTTACTTTGAGAGAATTTTAACGATGACTAATGCTAACAGGTTTCAGTTTGCAGTGGCTGGATGTTGTGGTCCTGTTAAGTTTAGGAGAAACATATATAGCTTGGAGAAACTTATTAATTTCAGTCTGGGGGTTCTGGGCTGAAGTTTGATGTGTAAAGGAGTTGCTTCTGAGAAAGGCAGAAAATAGTTTATATTTGTTATAAAGTAGATTACGTCAGAGTAAGGAGTTCTATAATTGTGCTAGCCCATAAATGTGTGGATAAAAGCCTGAAGTGATTATTTGCAGTTGAGAAAATTCAAATCAGGTGCATGAAGGTTCCAGGAAGAGGCAATCAGATTCTCTTGATTGGGAGATGATGAATCATTTACTATCACATCTATTGATTAGGTTAGCATTGTTCCTGCTGGAATTCAGAGGAATGACAGGGGAATCTCGTAGAGACTTTAAAATTATAACAGGACTAGACAGGGTAGATACAGGGAGGATGTTCTCTACGATGGGTATGTCCAGAACTGGGGTCACAGTATGAGGATTCAGGATAGACCATTTAGGACAGAGATGAGGAGACATTTCTTCCTCCAAAGCATGGTGAGCCTGTGGAATTCATTACCATGGGAAGTAGTTGATGCCAAAACATTGAATCTATTCAAGAGGCAGCTAGATATAGCACTTGGGGCGAATGGGATCAAAGATTATGGGGAGAAAGCAGGATTAGGCTATTGAGTTGACGATCAGCTATATCATGAAGAATGGCAGAACAGGCTCGAAGGGCTGAATAGCCTCCTTCTGTTCCTATCTGCTAGTTTCTATTCAACATTAAATACAATGAAGTGCACCATCACACTGCATAGCTGCCATTCACATTGATTTAGAATAAAATGCAATAAAAAAAGAAAGATAACTTGAAGAGAGTCCAATTTTACTTCTCCTCTGCTACAGTCCCACTCTGGGCTACACCAGCCCACACCATCCCACACCATCCCATCCCCAGAGTTACTCTGGGTTTCAACAACCCACGTTATGCTTCCACCAGAGTCCCGCTCCACACTACCCCAGGCCCTGCCTTGCCACTCCAGGGTCCTGCTCCACACGCAAGTGAAAGTTCCCCTCCGAGCTCCCCAGTCCATGTCATGCCACTGCCAATGGCCCACTCCAGGCTTCACAGGCCAGCCAATTCTGTAACCAAGCTGCCTCTGAAGACACCACTGCCACTCCAAAGCCTATCAAAACTGCCTTCCGACCAAAGAGGTCTCTTTATCAGGTAAGTTTGAGAAGGAAGAAAGGGAAGAAGGAAAAAGCAAAAGAAGAAAGTAAAAAGCAGGCAAAGAGGATAAGCCCTGGCTCAGGAGCCCGGCCACTGTCCACTCTGCTGCCACTATTTTGACAAGTAACAATTAAATTAAGCTGATAGAGGTCATAGAGAAGGAGATTTTCCCTGGTGTGAGTACTCCAGAAAATTGAACTGCCGGTCTTGTCCCTCCCTCAGCCATGTTTCTCTAATAGCTATGAATACCCAGTCCAGCGTTCCCATCCAAGCCCTGAGTTCATCTGCCTTACCTGTCAAGCCACTTGCATTGAAATAAATGTACTTTAATTCATCAGTCTTCCTTCATTCTCTGCCTTGCTCTTGTCTATTTAACTTGCTCTCTCTAACTTGTTTACAACTCTCAACCTTTTCTCTTGCCTCACTACCGCTTAGGGTCTCAAACTCTGGCAGATTAGTTTAAAGCCTCCTGAGTAGCTCTAGCAAATCACCCTGCAGGGATATTGGTTCCCCTCCAGTTCAAGTGCAACCCATCCCTCTTGTACAAGACACCTCTGCCCCACAAGAGGTCTCAGTGATCCAAAAATCTGAATTCTTGCCCCCTGCACCAGCTCCTCAGCCACACATTCACCTCCCTATCCTGCTACTCCTAATCTCAATAACAAATGACACTAGGAGTAATCTAGAGATTACTGACATCAAGGTTTGGAATACTGTGTACAATACTGGTCGTCCTGCTGCAGGAAGGCCATTGTTAAACTGGAAAGTGTGCAAAAAAGATTTACAAGGATGTTGCCAGGTCTTGAGTTTTTGAGTTAAATGGAAAGGCTGAGGGGTGACTTTACAGAAGTTTATAAAATTACATGGGTTATGAATTTGGTGAATAGCCAGATCATTTTCCAAGAGTAGGTGAGTCAAAAATGTGACAATAAAGGTAATCCAATTCAATTCAAAACTAGAAGGCGTAGATTTAAGATAAGAGGGAAATGATTTTAAAAGGGCCTGAGGGGCAACTTTTTCACACAGAGAATGATGTGGGTATGGAAATGAACTGCCAGAGGAAGTGGTAGAGGCTGATACAATTACAACATTTTAAAGGCATTTGGACAGGTAGATGAATAGGAAATATTTAGAGAGATAAGGGCCAAATGCAGGTAAATGGGACTTGTTCTCTTTAAGATACCTGGTCGACGTGGATGAGTTGGACCACGTATCCACTGTGTACATGTGAGGCTCATTGTAAGCCTTTCCTTTCTAGTAGATAGATTGTTCCTTGCTTATCATTCAGCTTTCCCTCCCAAACTCCTCTTCACTAAATGTTGCTTTGGAGTTTTAATGGCATTGAAGCACTAATTGGTAAAAAAAACAGTTCAACTGGGTGAAACGTGTGATTCTTCTTCCTGACAATAGACTCTTGAAGCATCAATTTTACTTAGAACTTGATTACAACAAATGATTATCAGGAGGACAGCATAGACATGCTGGTGATGCCCTTAAAGTATCCCTGGAGATGTCAAATATACCTCCAAATCAAGGCAAACCTTTGCTTCTGACCAACCAACTGGAGAACGCTTATTCAGGAAGGCAATGAACTTATTGAGAAACTTCAACGGGAACATACATAGGCAAAATTGAAATGTTGAAGGGAGTATTTATAAACCTTTTAAACAACATCTAGCCAAGATGTGTCCTGTCTGCAGATCACAGATTGGATTTATTATTGGGTTGTTCACCAGACTTGTTCCCAGGATGGCAGCACTGTCAAATGAACAGAGATTTGGCAAACTGGCCCTACATTCTCTGGAGTTTCGAAAAATGAGAGGTGATCTAATTGAAACATACAAAGTACTTTAAAGTGATAGGCAGGATTGTTGAAGGTAAGATGTTGGGGTGTCTGAAACCAGGTGAACTATTAAAAATAAAGGAATGCCAAATAGGACCAAGATGAGGAAAGAACTGTTTTTCCTCAAAGGGTAGTAAAACTTCAGAATTTTTTTTTCGCAGAAGACTGTGGAAGCTTAGACCTTGAATATATTTAAAGTAGAGGTTGATAGATTTCTGATTATCAATGATGTACCCAAAGAGTTATGGGGACACTGTGACTAAAAGATATTGAAGTGTTCAATCAACCATGACTGCTTTCATCAGTGGAGAAAGCTCAATGGCCTACTCCAGTTTCTATATTTTTGTTTATCAGTTATTTCAGAGTTCATCAAGCCACAGTGCAATCAACTCATCTTCAGTCCTGGGGGATTGTCTCGGAAGCAAAGTGGAAAATTTTAGGATATAAAGAAGCACCTACTTTACCTCATTTTATCCTCTGTTCAGATTTATCCAACTGACCAACTCCTTTCACCATCTATTTCTGTGGCTCCGTGTCCATTTTCTCTCATTATTTGTTTCTATATTAAAGTGGATACACAAGTCCTGCTAAAAACAGTTGCAGATTTTATTAAAGGGCCTGGTAAAGGCCACAAAATGATGGGGATAAAAGATAATCAGCTCCCAAAGGAATGGCCAACAGTTTGAAGCGGTTTTATTTTAAGACCATATCTAATCCACTGGAATAGCTTTATGTTATACCAACATTTTAGCCCAGATTTCCATCAGAAAGGCTGTAACTGATTCACCTTTAAAGGCATAATATTCCTGCCTATATGTGCCATCCCTGAAATATAGGATGGAATCAGCAGCCATAGCTGTGAGGCCCTTCTCCACACAAGAGGACGTCTGGAAATTCATCTCTCAGAACTCATTAAAAAAACACGTTAATGATGTTGTGCAGTGAAGAAAAATGTCAAGAGATTTTATATATAAAATATTATTTTGAAAGTTTGGATTTTACAAAAATAACAAATGGAGTTGGTTACTTCCTGAAGGTCTAAGTCAAGCAACCCTTCTGGAATAGTAACCTACTTCACTTTGTGTCAGAGATCAGAGACCACTGAAATATTAATGGGCAATTATTTTTACTGTGTTGTTTATGATAGGTGGGTAAACATTGAAGGCCATCAGCTTGTTTTTTTTTGTTCAAGATTATCAAGGATTGATTTTAGTTTAAAAAAAACAGAGACAGATTCTCTGAAAGAGGAAAATCAGGGGAGGATTGGAACTCAATGCCTTAGCCCTCTGCAATTTTATATACCAATATGGGACTATGTAGGAAATATTCCAAGCTGGAAACCCACGAGTGAATCTGCTTTTGATGTTGTGAGAGGAAGCACAGAAGGAAGTCTATTTCTTTGAGCACAAGTTCTTTGAGGAATTGGACAGGGGTTTCAACTTAGGCTTCAGGCTAAACCAAGGCCTAAAAACAGTACTTTCTTGGGGTTTATAATTGGTATTGCACTATGTTTTGTAGTGATACCTCATGTTTACTTGGCAAAGTCCCATCGACCTCAACATGGCCTATTCCCCATTGCAATTCATAAACCGCTGTAAGCCACCTTAAAACCTATGTTTAACAATTTCAAATAACAATTGTAATAGATAATGAAGAGCCCTAAATCTAGGCCCTGCTCTGATTGGAATCTTCAGGTCCCTTTTCAATGCCACAATCAGTGGTATATTAGTCAATGGTTAATAGATGTGGGAAAAGTTTTTGCTAAGGTGAACCTCACCAGGATTATCATGTTACCAACCCCATGCACCTGGAATCATAGTTTGGCTTTTGTACTGGATGAGGAAGGGTCAAAGTGATTTTTTTTGTTTGCAAGTCTGTTATATTCAAGAAATGTCCTGCAAATGAAACGAGCTTCTCCCTATGGCATTGGCCTGACCAAGGTATTCAGCGCAATAAAACATGAAGATTTGTAGAAGATACTGAACAAATATGGCTGCCTTGAAAAGATGATCTTGTCATTTCACTATTGTATGATGGCTATTCTATTCTATTCTATTCAGAAGGTTTAACATTACTTGGAAACTGCTGATGTGATTAATTAAATTGATAAGGAAAAAATACAAATAATTAAATAATTTACTTCAAATTATTTCTGTATGTGTCACAGCTGAAGCATACCAGTGCTTGAACGTTTACTTGGCAAAGTCCCATCGACCTCAACATAGCCTATTCACCGTTGCAATTCATAAACTTCAGTGTGCCATCAGTAATATCAGTGAGCACCAGATGGAAGACATGTACTGTCAGTATTTATAGCTCAAGCAGCTTTGGCTACTGGTTCATAAGCTAAAAGGTAAACTCTAGACTTTACATCACATCAGGGAGGGGAAAAAAATTAGCTGGATCATTTGTACCAGGAGGCAGTCACATTCCTTAGGATAGGATATGATCAGTGGTCAGGGAAAGGATGGTGTGACTGTAAGGGAGGTAAGGGAACCCAGACAGCAGGAATGGAGGGGCTTGAACTTTGCATTTGTCCAATAAATTTGGGTTTCTTTTTGCTTGTTTGTTTGGAGTAAGGGCTTCAGGGTGAATGAGGAATCTGGCCATGGTACTGTGGTACAGGAAGCCATTGAAGTGGGGGAGCAAAAAGGTTGCAGTAATAATAGGAAAGAGTAAAAAGAGATATTGTTCTGAGTGGCCAATAGCATGAGTCCAAAAAGTTATATTAGCTATCCAGTGCCAGGGTTCAGGATGCCTGCTCAGATCTGGACAGGAAATTGCAGTCAGAGTCACAGAGTTATAGAGTCATAGAGTCATACAGTATGGAAAATAACCATGTTCCCAAACTAAACTAGTGCCAACTGCCTGCATTTTGCCCATATCCCTCTGAACCTTTCATATTCATATACTTACCCAAATGCCTTTTAAATGTTATAACTGTATCTACATCCACCACTTTCCTGGGTCGTCATTCCTCACATGAACCTTAAACTGCGTAAAAGAGATCCCCCTCTGTCCTTTTTAAAATGTTCTCCTTTCACTTTAAAACTATGTCCCCTACTTTTGAACTCATCCACTCTAGGGAAAAGACCCCTGTCATTCACCTCATCTATGCTCATCATGATCCGGTTTTTGTGATCCATGTAAGTACATGGAGAAAGGCTGTGCTTAGACGGTGGGAGGAGATAGGTATCAAATTGGCCAGTAGACTCTCAGGAGTAATAATCTCCGGGTTATTACATGAACCACATGCCAATTTGCAGAGATCATGAAATGAATGTACGGCCGAAAACTGGTATCGGAGAAAAGCATGTTCAACTGTGTGATGTGATGTGAATGTGTGATGTGAATGCTGGCTACTGACATTACTAAGACTTGCTCTGTTTCTGATATTCCCCATACAGTTCAGTGGAATCGTGACCAAATGGGTCCAGCCACCATAGAAGTAATCATCTTTGGTCACAATGTAAAAAATACACAGAGAAACCGAAGAAAAACAGATCTGCACCAAGTCTGAGAGCAACCTTGCCACAATGATTGTTATGAGCCATAATAAGAAGGAAACATGAAGATGAACATTTTTACTTTTTTTCTGGCTTTATATTCTGTGTCTGGCTTTATTTTCTGTATTTCAAGATGGTGATGGATAGTGGCAACACTAAACCACGTTTTTCACTTTCTTTCATACACATGACAATGATAGAGGAGGCAATGTCCTCGTGGTATTATCACTGGACTGTTAATCCAGAGACCCAAATTATCTGGATTCAGGGACCCAGGTTTGAATCTCTCCACGGCAGATGGTGAAATTTGATTTCAATAAAATATCTGGAATTAAGAATCTAATGATGACTGTTAATCCATTGTCGATTGTCGGAAAAGCTCATTTGGTTCACTAATGACCTTTGGGGAAGGAAACTGCCATGCTTACCTGGTCTGTACATGTGACTCCAGACCCACAGCAACGTGGGTGACTCCTAACAGCCCTCTGGGCATTTGGGGATGACAATAAATGCTGCCTAGCCAGTGACACCCTCATCCCGTGAATAAATGAAAAGAAAAAAAAATTTAATCCAATCTAAGCCAACATGAAGAAATCACAGCTGAGCATGTCCTCAGAAGGCCGAGGAGGTACAGGAAGTCCAAAGCTTTTCACCCTCAATGCTGCTTCCTCCAGATGAACGACATGCAGCATCACTACAGACTGAAGACGTGCCAGGATATAAGACCATAACATATAAGAGCAGAATTAGGCCATTAGAATTAGGCCACTTGGGCCATCAAATCTGCTCCACC
This sequence comes from Stegostoma tigrinum, assembly GCF_030684315.1. Lineage (NCBI taxonomy): Eukaryota > Metazoa > Chordata > Chondrichthyes > Orectolobiformes > Stegostomatidae > Stegostoma > Stegostoma tigrinum. The sequence goes on along the minus strand of NC_081354.1, from coordinate 133,756,132 downwards.
ATTCAATCATGGCTAAATAGTTTCTCAATCTCATTCTCCTTCTCCCAATAACGTTTGATCCCCTTACCAATCAAGAAACTATTTATTGCTGCCTTAAAGGTACTCAATGACTTTACATCCACAGACCTCCACGGCAAAGAGCTCCACAGATTCACCACCTTCTGGCTGAAGAAATCCCTCCTCATCTCAGTTCTAAAAGGTCATCCCTTCATTCTGAGGCTGTGCCCTCAGGTCCTAGTCTCTCCTACAAGTGGAAAAATCTTCTCCATATCCACTCCACACCAGGCCTCTATCACATCACGAGACTGTCATCTACTGGAGTGGGGCTAGGGACCCAAAGGGATGGGTTGGCATTCTACTCTAGTGGTGTCGCAAAAACAAATGCACAAATTTTTTACACAACTGACTGCTTCCAAAGGGGAGCTTAACCTTAATCCATAAACGTAATAAGGCAGTTACTGATACAAGTGTTGCCAGATCACAAAACTTCATCTCATTTTCCCACAACAAGGTCAATGGCATGGTCTGGACAGTAGGTTTTACCAACGTAGCTGGTTTCTCCCTGGAACTGGGAACTATAGGCTGTACACATGTCACATGGAGAGTGCCATTTCATAATGTGCTGACTTTACCAACAGGAAAGGGTTCCATTTCATCAACATACATGTCATCTGTGATCATCAGAAGTACATCAAAGAGTTCTGTGCTGGATACTCTGCAAGCTGCCACAACACTTATATCCTTACAAATATATCATAGAAGATCACAGATTCCCCACAGTGTGGAAACAGGCCTTTCGGCCCAACAAGTCTACACTGACCCTCAGAGCACCTGACCCAGACCCATCTCCACATAACTCACCTAAACTACACATCCCTCAGTACTATGGGCAATTTAGCATGGCTAATCTATCCAGCCTGTACATCTTTGGACTGTGGGAGGAAACTGGAGCACCCGGAGGAAACGTATGCAGACACAGGGAGAATATGCAAACTCCACACAGACAGTTGCCTGAGGATGGAATCGAACCTGGGTCCCTGGCACTGTGAGGCAGCAGTGCTATACACTGAGCCAACATGCCGCCCCTTTTTCTTTTTTTTCTGTTCAACTAGCTGGTCCTAACCCTAACCCTAACCCTAAACCAACTGAGCAAACTGACCACCCACCTACCCCATTATTGAAAGAAGAAGAGGACACTTGACTCATTAAGCCTGCTCTGCCAATCAGTTAGACCATGGCTGTTCTAATTTAAATCTTAACTCTCCATTCCTGCATACCCCCAATCATCTGTCAGCTCTTTGTTAATTAAGAATTTATCTACCATAGCCTTAAAAAATATTTAACAATTCTGCCTTTTGAGGCGGTGAATTCCAAAGACTCATGCCATCTGAGAGTCGTTTTCTCCTCAGCTTTTCTTAAATTGCTGAACCCTTATTCTTAAACTATAATGCCTAGTTGTAAATTCTCCCACAAGAGGAAACATGTATTACACATTCATCTGATCAAGTCCCCTCAGGGTCTTATATGTTTCGAGAAAGAAATGAACCAGTTGGGAAAAATTCCATGAAATAAATGGGTGCAATGGCCACAATGTAAAATTGCTGAGAATAAGACTCACTTTGCCTGTTGCAGAGTTTTAATGAAACACAATGCATGTTCAAGGAACTGCAACTCATCTTTCAACTGGCACTCAAAAGCATTCCACTCCACTTTAAATTTTTAATCAGCAGAAGTCAGACTTGGATACATTCAAAAACGGGAATGGAATTTATCTGGTTATGTCCTGCTGATGAGCTTGAAAGCTTGCGTGTGCAAACTGCGATAAATATAGATATGAACAATGAAGCAAGATTATATCAATGCAACAGCAAATGCAAATATGGTTCAAGAAATGCAAATTCTAAGCTATAGCATTTGTTGGAAAGAAAAAGGTAAGCATACAGTGATCACAAGACTATAAGCAAATTCTGAATGATAAAAGGCATCAAATTCTCCATCTATAAAATGCCTTTCATTCTAGCAGGTTCTAATTTTCTTTAAATGGTTCCAGCACTTTCATTTTCAGTTTGCTGAGAGTTCAAAATAATTTGAATGGCAAATTATTCAAGTGACACTATGAGTATTCACAAAATAAAAACTATAGGCTTCATAAGATCAAACCTTTTAGAATGAAAACTTGGGATACGTATGTTAGCACAAGGTGCTAATAATATTTGTTAATCCCTAATTGCAGCTGAGAAAGTGACGGTGAAATGCTTTCTTGAATCTTGCAGTCTATCTGGTGTAGATATGCCTACAATGTGAAACAATATTGCTCTATATCCATAGCAGGAGAAGAACTGACCATTTTTGAGATTGAGTATTTGTACAGCTCTTTCCTAAGAATGGAATGGTTTCTGTTGACAGAAGAACAGAATCCCCAGAGTTTGTCAACAAGCCATTCAGCTCATCTAGCCCACACTGCCCCTCCAACTCATTCACCTATGTCTAACCCACCTAATCTAAACATCCCTGGACACTACAGGCAATTTAGCATGGCCAATCCACCTAAACTGCACTTCTTTGGATTATGGCAGGAAACTGGAGCACCCAGACAAAACACACACACACACACACACACACAGTGCAAACTCCACACAGACAATTGCCCAAGGGTAAAATTGAACCCAGGTCCCTGGTGCTGTGGGCAGCAGTGCTAATTACTGAGCCATTGTGCCACCCTGATGTTATGGATGCTGGGTAAAGAACACCCAATGTTACTAAAAAGATTCACATTTTGAAATTTACATGTACTTTGAAAATAAGGCACCTACAAAAACAACAGCTGTAAATAGAGGTCACAACTGCAAGATTGTCAGCAAAAGAGCTAGGAGTGAGATAAGAAGAAAATTCTTTACTCAAGAGAGTTATTAGGATTTAGAATGCACCGACTGGGACAGTAGTGGAGGCAGATCCACAGGAGGTTTCAAAAGAGAGCTGGCTACACATTTGAAAATAATTAATTTAGAGGGCTACAGAGATAGAGCTAGAGAATGGATCTAGCAAGGTACTTCTTTCAGGGGCCAGTATAAACACAATGAGTTGAATGGCCTTCTTCCATATTAGCGTACTACTTCTGGGTCTAGTGATAATATCACAAGGCCGTTGCCTCCCCAACAATGGTACCTCCCAGATAAAGGAGAATCAATAAATGTAATATATTTCAATTTCCAGAAGATGTTCAAAAAGGTTCTACAGATAAGGCCACTTAATATTTAAGAGTCTACGGAGTTAATGTAATATATTAGCATATAAAGAGGACTGGGTGACCAATAGAAGATAAAGGGGGCATTTTCAGGAACAACCTGAAAACACATTGGTGAGTGCTGGGGCCCAATTATTCACAACATGATAAGTGAAAATAATGTATTATTGTCAAATTTGCATGTGACACAAAACTAGGTGGGAGGGCAAGTGGCGAGGATGACAAAGATTCTACAGAGAGAGATTGACATGTTGAAGACTTGGTGATCACTTGTCAGATGGAATATAACATGGGAAAATGTAAGGTTCTGCACTTTGGCTGGAAGAACAGAAAAGCTAAACATTATTTAAATAGATAAAAACTGTAGAAAGTTATAGAACATAAGGATTTGGGGGTCCTAATTTCTGAATCACAAAAAGGTGTAATCCATATTCATATCAATATTATATCAATAGTGAAGGCAACTGAATTGTTGACCTGTATTTCAAATAGAATGGAGAAATAAAAAAAGAGAGGTTTTGTTAAAACTATACAATGTACTAGTTAGACCATACTGCAAATGCTGTGAACAGTTTTGATCCCCTTATCTAAGTAAAGAAATATTGGTAGCGGGGGCAGTCCAGAGAAGGTTCACAATGTTGGTTCTGTGTATGGAGAGATTTCCTTATGAAGAGATGTTAAGCTATTTGGGCTTATATTCAATGAAGTTTAAAGAATGAGAAGTAGCCTTATTGAAACATATTAGATTCTTGGCACCCTGACAGGTTGGATGAACAGAGGTTGTTTCTCCTGGTGGGAAAGTCTAGGACCAGAGGACATAATCTCAGAGTAAGTTGTCACAAATTTAAGACAGAGGTGAAGGAAAAGTTTCTTTCTTAGTGCTTGTTTTTACTGCAGCGGACTTTTTTTAAAGATATGATGGGCAATTTTTTTTACACAGAGAGTGATTTGTGTGTAAAATGAACTTCCAGGAGAAGTGGTAGCTGCAGATGCAGTTACAATGTTTAAAAGACATTTAGATAAATACGTAACGAAGAAGCATTTGGTTTGATACGGGCCAAGTACAGGCAGGTGGGACAAGTTTAGTTTGGGATCAATGGTCAGCATGGGCTGGATCGACCAAAAGATCTGATTCCATCCTGTATGACTCTATGACTATTTTGAAGCTGGTATTCAATGCTGAGACACTAGATTTCAATCAGTAAGGAAATCAAAGGTTATGGGGATAAGGTCGGAAAGTGAAATTGAGGATAATCAGATCAGTCATGATTGCATTGAATATTGAAGTAAAGTTGATGGGCTGAATGGTGTATACAGTTTTGATCTCCTTATGAAAGGAAGGATATGGATACATTAGAAGCAGGTGTGAAAACAAGTTGTGAAGAACCTGCTCCTCTGATGCTGCTTGGCCTGCTGTGTTCATCCAGCTCTACACCTTGTTATCTTGGACTCAAAACATTACCTGTTTTCTCTCCACAGATGCTGTCAGGTTGCAGAGTTACTCTTTTTGTTTCAAAAAGGTTCAATTGACTGATGTTGGGGAATTTCTTACGAAGAACAGTTTCACAGGCTGGGCTTTTACTCATTGCAGTTTAGAAGAATAGTGTGTGATCTTTTTGGGACATATAAGATGCTGACAGAGGTTTTGGCAGGGTGGTTGTTGAAAGGTTGTTTTCCCTTGTGGTTAGGGCTAAAAGTAATGCATCTCCCATTTAAGATGGAGATTAGGAGATCTTTTCCCTCAGAAACTTGTGAGTCTTTGGACCTCTCTTCCCCAGAGAGCAGTGGAGGTACAGTATGAGTATTCTTCAGGTGGAGGTAGATTCTTAACTGACAAGTAACTTAATTGTTATCAGAGGCCACAATCATATCAGCATGACTCAATAATTCTATGACATGGCAGAAGGACAGAATGCCCACTCCTGATTCCTAATTTGTATGCTGCTATGTATATTTAGGAAAATAACAACAAACAACACAGGAGGGAGCCATGGCTTGCAAACATTAAACAAATTTAATGTTTGTTCATTGTGAAATGTAACACTGTTAACGTGTTTATTCCTGACCACAGTTAGTCTATTCCCTTCATAAGAATTATGTCAATGATATCTATGAAAACTATAGCTGCTGTAAACCTTTATACTAACAGTTCATTCCAGCTTGATATCCAAGATAAGCCATTATTATTCAGATAGCTTTGTATTATTACAAGGAGGACGTATACAGCTCCTTTCCTTAAACTAATAATTTGAACTACATTTCCATGGTCAACCAGTGACAATGTACCATCAGATTTGAACACATAATAGTCCAAAGATCATGAAATTGAGATTATTTATTCCACTGGCATCAGGCCATTACAAACATAAAGGAAAACCAATGTTAAAGAACAAAGAATTTACATGGGATGAAGCCTGTTGTATGCAATAGGTTAAAGAATCATTCATCACAAAAAGACACTCTTCATTCCACAGACGGCCTGTTCAACTGTTCCAGCTAGACCCCTTCAACCTTGCCACCTGTTACTGAACATCCCAACACAAGAGCTGAATTCCATTTTTAAGCATGATTGCTGCCTCCTGTTGGAGTTTCCAAGGCATAATGATTCCTTATCCTGTTCCTGCTTACTCCACGTTCCTTTCATCCTTTTAGCCCTAAGAACTACATATAACTCCTTCTTGAAAATATTCAATTCTTCGGCCTCTATAATTTCTGTGACAGAGAATTCTATAGGTTCATCACTCTCTGGGTGAAAAAATATTCTCCTCATCTCAGAACTAAGTGGCCTGTCCATTTTTCTTAAATGGTGACCCGGGTTCTGGCCTTGTCCTATTAGAATTTTACAGATTTCCATGAGATATGATAAACTTATATGGCATAGATGAATGAATAAATATTATTTTAAGCTCCAGTGTATATGATCTAGTCTCTGATCTAACTGATCCAGCCTCTCTTCCTAAGTTAGTCCTGCCATCCCAGGTAAGCCTTTTGTGCACACCCTCCACACCAGAATAGCCTACCTCAGATAAGGAGACTAGAGCTGCACAAAGTATCCAGATTTATTGCCAAAGCCCTGTCCAACTGCAGCAAGACATGCCGGCTCCCATACTCTAATCCTCTCACTATTAAGGCCAGCATACCATTTGTCTTTTTTACAGCCTGCTGCAGCTACGTGCTTACTTTCAGACAAGGGTATACAAGGACACCTGGGTCTTGCTGAATCTACATAGAACATAGAACATTACAGCACAATACAGGCCCTTTGGCCCTCGACGTTGTGCTGACCTGTCATACCGATCAGTTCATTCCAGCTTCATATATCCAAGATAAGCCATTATTATTCAGAGAACTTTGTATTATTACAAGAAGGACATATACAGTTCCTTTCCTTAAACTAATAATTTGAACTACATTTCCAGGTCAACCAGTGACAATGTACCATCAGATACCGTTGGCCTCAGTCAGGACACTGCATACCATAGTGATCTTGGCTACAGAGGGTGGCCCAATAACTATCCTTTTAAGGTACTGGGCCATTGAAATGAAGCATAAACCCGAGGAAGGAAACATAAACTCTCAAGGAAAGCTAATAGAATATAATGTTTTATAGCAAGGGGAATTGAATACAAGCGTAGGGAGGTTATACTTCAGTTACTGGTGAGACTGCATCTGGAGTACTGGTCTCTGTACTTTACAGATGGATGTTCTCGCACTGGAAGGAGGTTTATTAGACTAAAATCTGGCATTTAGAACAGTCAGAGGTAACTTAATTAAAACATATAAGATACTAAGTGGACTTGACTGGGTTAATGTGGAAAGAATATTCATCTTGTGCTAAAATCTAAAACTAGGGGTCATAGTTCACCCTTTTAGGACAGAGATGAGGGTAAAAAATTCTCTTGGAGGTTTGTGAATCTTATTGAATACTAGAGCAGGCTCAAATAGTCAAACAGCCTACTCTTGTTCCGTGTTCATATGATTACAATCTTGTTAAACAGGAAGTTGTAAAATGTTGACACAGCAACGATGAAGGAATGGGTACACATTTCAAGTCAAGAAAGTGTGTAACTCAGAAGGAAACTTGTGATTGTAACATTACCTTGAACTAGCTTCCCTAGTCCATCGAAGCAGTAGAGATTGCATGTTTGTGAAGGAACCTGTAACAAAGTTTTAGATGATCTTAAGTTCATGAAGCGAGAAAAATGTGAGATTGGCAAAGAACACATCAGGGTAGTCAGGTCTACAAGTGCCAAAGGTACTAATGGCCTAGATTTTCAGATGGCCAGATAATTGTTTCTGCAGCCTTGTCAGAAGCTACACATCATGGACCTTGCAATATCCCCACACCGCAGGCTCCAAGGAATTGCCCAGAAAATGGAACATTTCAATGAGCAATTTTCCTATACCTGGAACTTTCTGAAAATATCCATTCGAAGTGAAGAATTTGGATGATTTCACTGCAATTAACGGTTACCCAGGAAAATCTAGTCTAACTCCTAGCTAACTATTATATTGACTCCCTAAATTATCACATGCACCCAGAAGTACAACTACTCAGACCGCTTATACCCCAGATCCTAATCTGGCACCGTCCTCATCCCAGGACTCAAAACCTCCTCCCCTACAAAAATAACCAAAAGATGCCTTAATCCACGACTGCCATTGGATGCAACCAACTTTGCTGTATATGACATCCCTCCCATCTCCCCAACCGACCCAGCACCCCTAAGAACATTGACTTATTCCAGACACTTTACAACTTGCACCCTACTCACTTGGTTCCCTGGCATCCTACTTACCTGGGACCCTACTATTTGGCAGCCTACCCAAGTGGCATCCTAATCCCATACTTAGTTCACATACTGCCCTTTCACAGGAGCAGTCAAAGCGGCTGTCAGTGCTGATGATCATTAAAATCACAAACTTAAATCACTAATTGCGAGCAAGGGAGTGTGTTTTGACATTGCTTTGACTAACCTGCAGAAGGACAGAATTGGATTAAAGGTACGCTCCGCATTTCTGAAGAAGCCACGATCAAAATCTTTCATCAGTAATGGGGAGAACTGTCTAAATGGAAAAAATTAGAAGCAGCATTGTAGTATGACTATGATTCACCCAATTGTCTTCCTGGGACCAAAGACGTGCAGGCATGGTACAACAAAGAACAAAACCATTCAGTCCACTGTGACCCTCCTGGTATTTTTGAAAGAGCAAACCAATTAGATCTTTTCCCCTCCTCATTCTCCACAGCCCTGCAAGATCTTCTTTCTCAAGTATTTATCAAACTTATTTTTGAAATTTGCTTGAATCTTCTTCAAACACACTTTCATGCAGTGCACTGCAGGTTGTAACAAATCATTGCTTCAGCACTTTTTCTCCTTTTGCATTTTGTTTTGATATTCACCTTAAAGTTGCATCCTCTGATTACTGTACATTCTACCAATGAAACACATCACTTCTGTTTCACCCTCTCGAAATATTTCATAATTTTCAACATCTCTCCCTTAACTTTCTCCACTTTAAGAAGAACAAAACTCCCTTTTCTAAGTCTCAGCACACAACTTAAGTTTTTCATCCCTGCCAGCATTCCACCTCTTCATTAAGACTTGTTCTTATTCCTAAAGACCATTGCAGAGAATTGGACATAATAGTTTCACTGAGTAGTCTGGGAGGAATGGGGGTGTCAAATCAGAAGGAAGTACAGGATGCAAATTATCTGTACCTAACCTGCGGCAAAAAAGAGGCAAGATGTTGTTTCCAACCAAAAGCTAAGTAAGGCCTTAAGTGACCAACTAAATTCTGCCCAAGAAACTATTAAGTTGTTGTTTGATTGATTGATTGATTTATTGCCACGTGTACCAAAGTACAGTGAAAAACTTTGTTTACGAGTGGTACAGGTAGATCACAGCAAGAAAAAAAATGTGCAGATCAAAAAGACTTAGAGACACACAGATTACATTGCTGATTACATTATTTGAGGCTACAGGCTATTCAACAGTCTGATGAAGGCTGGAGAGAAGTTGTTCCCGTACCTGCTCATGCATGTGTTCAGGTTTCTGTATCTTCTGCCTGACGGAAGAGGTTGTAGGAGATCATTACCGGGGTGCGCTGGGTCTTTGATGTGTAAAACCCTGCCTGGTTCACTAATGTCCTTTCAGAAAATCTGCCTTACATAATCTCATCTATGTGTGACAGCAGATGCACAGCAATGTGATTCTCTCTTAGTTGCCTCCTTAATGGCCTAGTCAGGGAATGAGTTGTGCCAAAACTGCTAGTGAAAAGTCAAATTAAAACTTGACAGACCGACTAATATCAACCTAGGCACCGGAAATAACAACTGCAGATAAGTCTAGGTGCAGGCTTAATAGAGGTGTTGTTCATGAACAGTGTTGATAGAGAATATATGTAGAAATTATCTTAGTGGCATAGAGTCACAGCAGATGGAATGGATTTAAGGCATTTGGCATGAATATGAATCAGAGTTTCTGCTGCATCAATCTATCAATACTGATTTGCTGATTTATAATCGGTTACATTATACAAAGTGGAAATTTTAAAAGATTAAGCTAAGAAATTAAAGGAGAACATAATTTAATGTTATTGACTAATGAATTTGATGTTATTCTTTATTATTTATTTCCTATTCTTTACTTTTAATCTTCAATTTATGATATTGTCAAAGCAATTCTACTGTTAAGAAATATAAACTGGAAACAAATGAGACTTAACAAAAGTCAATGAAATGAAAATCGGTGACAGTTTACAATTTGGTTCCGATAGTAAGTACTATAAAACTAAAGGGATATAATTTTTCATTCAATGCTGAAATAACACATTGAAAATGTGATAATAAAATAAAAGTGAATTTAAATAACTTATAAATCTACCTTTAATTTCAGACCTAGACATGAAAAAATATTTGGTGAAAAACATCTCCAGAAATAATTAGCATGATTCTGATTCCACTGTTCTGCATCACCCATTGCAAATATTAATAGAGAGGGGTGTGGTCAAAGGCACAAGGGGGATTGGTCTATATATAAACTACATTAAAAAAACAGCGTCCACATTGTAATTGGCTCTCAGTGGATTCACAACAATATGCTGAAGGCAGTATTATTTTATCTTCAAAAAGCATGGCAATTCAAAAAGGAATATTGTGCTGGATGCAATCTACCTGCAGCATTATGATCGTTGTTACAGTACTTTGCACAGGTTTGGGATTCAATAGTTTCTCTTGTATATGCTTGTGTTTCTTTTCATTGCTTCAGCTCAATATGATTTGTAATGAAAGGGAGTATTATGCTCATAAAATCGTAAAGTTCGAAACACTTTGGGAACATTATCTTCTGTGTCAAATGTGAACATATGGCTTTAGGATATCTTTCTGATATCGATATTTTAAAAAAGCCTATGATAAAAATGGTAACAGCTGGATTTGTTAAGGTAGTTTATACTTGGCGATCCTGATTGAATTTTTTTGATGATGTAACTAAAATAGTGGAGAGGAAATTTACCATTGGCGTTAATCGTATGAACATTCAGAAGGGTTTAACGTCTCTCATTCAGGATTGTAAAAACTGAAAATTGGAGCAGAAGGACGCCATTCGGCCATTTGAGCCTGTTTTAGCATCCATTATGATCATGGCTGATCATCCAACTCAGTACCCTGCTCCCACTTTCTCCCCGTAAGCTTTGATCCCTTTATGCTAAGTACAATATCTATCTCTCGCTTGAAAAAAATCAATGTTTTGGTTTCAGCCGCTTTCTGTAGCAGATAACTCCACAGGCTTCCCACCCTCTGGGTGAAGACATTTCTCCTCATCTCAGTTCTAAATGCCCTATCCCTTATTTGAATTAAATTTAAATTAGGTTCCCCACAGTGTGGAAACAGGCCCTTTGACCCAACAAGTCCATACTGCCCCTTGAAGCATCCCACCTAGACCCATCCCCCTGTAACCCACACACCCCTGAACACTACAGGCAATTTAGTATTTATCCACCTAGCCTGCACATCTTTGGACTGTGGGAGGAAACCCATGCAGACATGGGGAAAATGTGCAAACTCTGCACAGGCAGTCACCCGAGGCTGGAATTGAACCTGGGTCCCTGGTGTTGTGAGGCTACAGTGCTAACCACTGAGCCACCGTGCCACCTCTACAAACTTTACAACCTGTGGTTCTGGAGTTATTTGGAACATCCTTGCTACATTTATTTGGTCTAGTTCTCTTACAATTTTATAAGATTCTAAGACAGCCTCCCTCATTGGTCTAAACTCCAGGCAGTCCTAAATGATCCAGTCTCTCTTCATATGTCAGTTCTGCGTGTCACAAAACGGTCTGGCAACAGTCTCCTTCTTCAGATGAGGAGACCAATATTGCACACAGAACTCCAGGTGTTGGCAAAGATCAGGTAGTCTCTGTCCATTCTCTATGATCTTTTCCAGGACTGAGGTTGAAGGCAGAAGGCCACGCCTCAAGGTACATGTCCATCGTTGCATTGAAATTGTTGAGTAGATGAGGATGTTCTGCCTTATGTTCTGCTGCAAATGGTGATACTGGATTTTTGTCTCTGCAGGGGAGCACAAAGTTGGAGCATAGACACTCCTAAGGCTAATTTGCCCTATATGAGTTCCATTGTGGAGAGAGTGAACGCATTCTTAATGACTTGTGGGGTGTCTTATAAATGAAAGTAGTGACCATAAGACCATGAGATATGAAGCAGAATTAGACCATTTGGCCCTCGATCATGGCTGATATTTTTCTCTTTTTTTAAGTTCATTTGCAGGATGAGGGTGTCGCTGGCTAGCCAGCATTTATTGCCCATACCTGTTACCCTGAAGAAGGTGATGGTGAGCTATATTTTTGAACTGCTGCAGTCCACCTGCTGTAGGGTGACCCACAATGCTGTTTAGGAGAGATTACCAGGATTTTGACCCAGTGACAGTGAAGGAATGGCAACATATTTCCAAGTCAGGATGGTGAGTGGCATGGAGGGGAACTTTCAGGTGATGGTCTTCCCATGTATCTGCTGTCTTTGTCCTTCTGGATGGAAATGTCTTGAGTTTGGAAGGTGTTGTCTAAGAATCTTTAGTGATTTTCTGCAGTTTAGCTTGTTAAAAGTACACACTGCTGCTACTGAGCATCAGTCATGGAGAGAGGTGATGCTTGTGCATATAGTGCCAAACAAGCTTTAAAAAGGGAGGTGTCAAGTTTCTTGAGTGTTGTTGGAGCTGCACTCAACTAGGCAAGTGGGGCGTATTCCATCACACTCCCAACTTGAGCCTTGTAGATGGTGTAGCAGCTTTGGGGAGTCAAGAGGTGAGTCATTCGTTGCAGTATTCCTAGCTCCTGAACTGCTCTTGTGCCACTGTGTTGTTGTGGTGAGTCCAGTTGAGTGTCTGGTCAATGATAATCCCTAGGATATTGATAAATTGGGACTTAGTGATGGTAACACCACTGAATGTCAAGGGATGGTGGTTAGGTTGTCTCTTATTGGTGATGGTCATAGTCTGGCATTTGCGTGACGTGAATGTCACTTGCCACTTGTCAGCCCAAGCTGAGATATTGTCCAGATTTTGTAGCATTTGAACATGGACTGCTACAATATTTGAGGAGTCACGAATGTTGCTGAACATTGTCCAATCATTGGCAAACATCCCCACTTCTGACCTTATGATGGAGGGAAGGTCATTAATGAAGCCAGGAAGACTTCAACCACTGGAGAGTTTGCCATCTGATACCCATTGATTCCAGTTTTGCTAGGGCTCCTTGATGCCACACTCAGTCGAATGCAGCCTTGATGTCAAGGGCTGTCACTCTCACCTCACCTCTATATTCAGCTCTTTTGTCTATGTTTGTACCAAGGCTGTAATGAGGTCAGGAAATGAGTGGGTCTGGTATAACCCAAACTGGCCATCACTGAACAGGTTATTGCTGAGTAGGCGCTGCTTGATAACACTGTTGATGACACCTTCCATCACTTTACTGTTGATCGAGAGTAGCCTGATGGGGCAGCAATTGGCTGAGTTGGATTTGTCCTGCTTTTTATGTACTGGACATACCTGGGCAATTTTTCACATTGTCAGGTAGATACCAGTGTTGTAACAGTGCTGGAACAGCTTGGCTTGGGGAGAGGCAGGTTCTGGAGCACGAGTCTTCAGTCTATTGCTGAAAGTGTTGTCAGGGACGGTAGCCTTTGCAGTATCCAATGTCTCTAACCATTTCTTGATATTGTGTGGAGTGAACTGAATTGGCTGAAGACTGGTATCTGTAATGACAGGGACCACTGGAGGAGGCCAAGATGGATCAGCCACTGGGCACTTCTGGCTGAAGATTGATGCAAATGCTTCAGCCTTGCCTTTTGCACTGATGTGCTGGGCCCTTCCATCATTGAGGATGGGGATATTTGTGGAGCATCCCTCTCCAGTGAGTTGTTTAATTGTCCATGACCATCCATGGCTGAATGTAGTAGGACTGCAGAGCTTAGATCCATTGGTTGTGGGATCGCTTATCTCTGTCCATCACTTGCTACTGTTTGACATGCAAGTAATCCTGTTTGGTAGCTTCACCAGGTTGATACCTCATCTTCAGGTGTGCCTGGTACTGCTCCTAAAATGCTCTCCTGTACTCACCATTGAATCAATATTGATCCCCTGGCTTGATGGTAATGGTTGAGTGGGGGTATGCCAGACCATGAGGTTACATATTGTGCTGGAGTACAATTCTGTTGCTGTTGATAGCCCATAGTGCCTCATGAATGGCCAATCTTGAGTTGCTAGATCTGTTTGAAGTCTGTCCCATTTAGCACGGTGATAGTGCACACATCATGATGGAGGTTATTCTCAATGTGAAGGGGGACTTCGTCGCCAAGAGGATGGTCGCTCTTACTAATATTGCCATGAACAGATGCTGGTAGATTGATAAGGATGAGGTCAAGTATGTTTTTCCCTTTAATTAGTTCCATCACCACAGAATCAGTCTAGCAGTTATGTCTGAGACAGGAGGAATTGCAGATGCTAGAGAATATGAGATAGCAAGGTTTAGAGCTGGACGAACATAACAGGTCAAGGAGCATCAGTGGAGCAGGAAAACTGATGTTTTGGGTCTAGACCCTTCTTCAGAAAATTCTGAAGAAGGGTCTAGACCCAAAACATCAGCTTTCCTGCTCCATTGATGCTGCTTTGCCTGCTGTGTTCATCCAGCTCTAAACCTTGTTATCTCTTATAGCAGTGATGTCCATTAGAACATAGAACATAGAACATAGAACATAGAACATAGAACAGTACAGCACAGAACAGGCCCTTCAGCCCACAATGTTGTGCCGACCATTGATCCTCATGTATGCACCCTCAAATTTCTGTGACCATATGCATGTCCAGCAGTCTCTTAAATGACCCCAATGACCTTGCTTCCACAACTGCTGCTGGCAACGCATTCCATGCTCTCACAACTCTCTGCGTAAAGAACCTGCCTCTGACATCCCCTCTATACTTTCCACCAACCAGCTTAAAACTATGACCCCTCGTGCTAGCCATTTCTGCCCTGGGAAATAGTCTCTGGCTATCAACTCTATCCATGCCTCTCATTATCTTGTATACCTCAATTAGGTCACCTCTCCTCCTCCTTTTCTCCAATGAAAAGAGACCGAGCTCAGTCAACCTCTCTTCATAAGATAAGCCCTCCAGTCCAGGCAGCATCCTGGTAAACCTCCTCTGAACCCTCTCCAAAGCATCCACATCTTTCCTATAATAGGGCGCCCAGAACTGGACGCAGTATTCCAAGTGCGGTCTAACCAAAGTTTTATAGAGCTGCAACAAGATCTCACGACTCTTAAACTCAATCCCCCTGTTAATGAAAGCCAAAACACCATATGCTTTCTTAACAACCCTGTCCACTTGGGTGGCCATTTTAAGGGATCTATGTATCTGCACACCAAGATCCCTCTGTTCCTCCACGCTGCCAAGAATCCTATCCTTAATCCTGTACTCAGCTTTCAAATTCGACCTTCCAAAATGCATCACCTCGCATTTATCCAGGTTGAATTCCATCTGCCACCTCTCAGCCCATCTCTGCATCCTGTCAATGTCCCGCTGCAGCCTACAACAGCCCTCTACACTGTCAACGACACCTCCGACCTTTGTGTCGTCTGCAAACTTGCTGACCCATCCTTCAATTCCCTCGTCCAAGTCATTAATAAAAATTACAAACAGTAGAGGCCCAAGGACAGAGCCCTGTGGAACCCCACTCACCACTGACTTCCAGGCAGAATATTTTCCTTCTACTACCACTCGCTGTCTTCTGTTGGCCAGCCAATTCTGTATCCAAGCAGCTAAGTTCCCCTGTATCCCATTCCTCCTGACCTTCTGAATGAGCCTTCCATGGGGAACCTTATCAAATGCCTTACTGAAGTCCATATACACCACATCCACAGCTCGACCCTCATCAACCTTTCTAGTCACATCCTCAAAAAACTCGATAAGGTTTGTAAGGCATGACCTACCCCTCACAAAGCAACAACTGACTACCTCATATCATCTTTTCTGGAAATGTCCTGTACAACCGCAATACAACTCACAAAGCAGGACCCAACTAGCTCAATCAGTAATACTGCTGCCAAGCCACTCCAGGTGGTGGACATTAAAATCCCCCACTCAGAGCACACTTTGTGTCCTTGCCACCCTCGGTGGTTCCTCTGAGTGTTGTTCAACATGGAGGAGTATTGATTCATCAGCTAGTCATAGAATCACAGAGACGTACAGCACAGAAATAGATCCAACTTGCCCATGCTGACCATATTTCCGAAATTAATCCAATTCCATTTGCCAGCATTTGGCCCATATAGCTCTAAACCCTTCATATTCATATACCCATATGAATGCCTGCTAAGTTTTGTCATTGTACCAGCCTCCAGCACTTGCTCTCGCAGCCCATTCTATATACGAATCATCCTCCACGTGAAAAAGTTGTCACTTGGATCCCTTTAAAATCTCTTCTCTCTCACCTTAAACCTATGCCCTCTAGTTTTGCGGTCCCCTACCCCAGGGAAAAGACCTTGTCTGTTTACCCTATCTATGCCCCTCATGACTTCATAAATGTCTATAAGGTCACGTCTCAGCCTCCAATGCTCCAGGGAAAACAGCTTCAGCCTATTCAATCTCTCCCTATAGGTCAAACTCTCCAACCTTGGCAACACCCTTGTAAATCTTTTCTGAACCCTTTCAAGTTTCACAACATCCTTCCTACAGCACAGAGAACGAACTGCACACAGTATTCCAAAAATGGCTGAATCAATGTCCTGTACAACCGCAATACAACTCTCAATTCTTATATGTAATGTACTGACGAATAAAGGCAAACATACCAACACCTTCTTCACTATCCTATCTACCTCTGATATTCTATCTACCTGCAACTCCACTTTCAAGGAACTATGAACCTGCACTTCAAGATCTCTGTTTCGCAGTACTCTGAGAACATTACCATTAAGTGTATAAGTCCTGCCCTGATCTGCCTTTCCAGAAAAGATGATATGAGGTAGTCAGTCAGCAGGTTTCCTTGCCATGTTTAACCTGAAGCTGCAAGAGTTCATGAGGCTTGGAGTCAATGCTGAGATTTCCCAGAGCATTCCCTCATGACCAAAAACTACTGTGTTGCCACCTCTTTTGGGTGTGCAATAGAACATAGAACATAGAAAAGTACAGCACAGTACAGGGCCTTCGGCCCACGATGTTGTGCCTTGGAATATTCCTAATCCAAAAATAAAATAACCTAACCAGATAAATAGAAAGCGGGACATAGCACCAGCGCTTCGTCGGATGCTCACTGATGATGTTACCTAAAATGGTGATGAAACGTCTGAAAACTAACCTTCCAGCTCAGCGAGCAAACTCAAATCCATAAAATAACCTAACCTACATTCCCCTCAATTCACTTAATTAACCTAACCTACATCCCCTCGGCCTTTCCTCGTAAGACCTTCCCTCCAGACCAGGCAACATCCTAGTAAATCTCCTCTGCACCCTTTCCAAAGCTTCCACATCCTTCTTATAATGCGGTGACCAGAACTGTACGCAATACTCCAGGTGCGGCCACAGCAGAGTTTTGTACAGCTTCACCATAACCTCTTGGTTCTGGAACTCAATCCCTCTATTCATAAAAGCTAAAACACTGTATGCCTTCTTAACAGCCCTGTCAACCTGGGTGGCAACTTTCAAGGATCTGTGTACATGGACACCGAGATCTCTCTGCTCATCTACACTACCAAGAATCATACCATTAGCCCAATACTTTGCATTCCAGTTACTCCTACCAAAGTGCATCACCTCACACGTGTCCGCATTAAACTCCATTTGCCACCTCTCAGCCCAGCTCTGCAGTTTATCTCTGTCTCTCTGAAACCTACAACATCCTTCGTCACTATCCACTAACCCATCCTTCTACGCTCGGATCCACGTCGTTTATAAAAATGACGAACAGCAGTGGACCCAACACCGACCCTTGCGGTACACCACTCGTAACTGGTCTCCAGGATGAACATTTCCCATTAACCACTACCCTCTGTCTTCTTTCAGCAAGCCAATTTCTGATCCAAACTGCTATATCTCCCACAATCCCATTCTTCCACATTTTGTACAATAGTCTACTGTGGGGAACCTTATCGAACGCCTTGCCGAAATCCATATGCACCACATCAACCAGTTTACTCTCATCTACCTGTTTGGTCACCTTCTCAAAGAACTCAATAAGGTTTGTGAGGCACGACCTATTCTTCACAAAACCATGCTGACTATCCCTAATCAATTTATTCTTTTCTAGATGATTATAAATCCTATCCCTTATAACCTTTTCCAACACTTTACCAACAACTGAGGTAAGGCTCACTGGTCTATAATTACCAGGGTTATCTCTACTCCCCTTCTTGAACAGGGAAACCACATTTGCTATCCTCCAGTCTTCTGGCACTATTCCTGTAGAAAATGACGAGTTAAAGATCAATGCCAAAGGCTTGGCAATCTCCTCCCTGGCTTCCCAGAGGATCCTAGGATAATTTCCATCCGGCCCAGGGGACTTATCTATTTTCACACTCTGTATGATTTCTAATACCTCTTCCTTGAGAACCTCCATCCCACCTAGTCTAGTAGACTGTATCTCAGTATTCTCCTCGACAACATTGTCTTTTTCTAGAGTGAATACTGTCGAAAAATATTCATTTAGTGCTTCCCCTATCTCCTCTGACTCCACACACAACTTCCCATTACTATCCTTGATTGGCCCTAATCTTACTTTAGTCATTCTTTTATTCCTTAAATACCTATAGAAAGCCTTAGGGTTTACCCTGATCCTATCCGCCAACAACTTCTCATGTCTCCTCCTGGCTCTTCCGAGCTCTCTCTTTGGGTCTTTCCTGGCTACCTCGTAGCCCTCAAGCGCCCTAACTGAGCCTTCACATCTCATCCTAACATAAGCCTTCTTCTTCCTCTTGACCAGAGGTTCCACTTCCTTCGTAAACCACGGCTCCCGCGCTCTGCAGCTTCCTCCCTGCCTGACAGGTACATACTCATCTAGGACACACAGGAGCTTTTCCTTGAATAAGCTCCACATTTCTAATGTGCCCATCCCCTGCAATTTCCTTCCCCATCCTATGCTCCCTCAGTCATGCCTCGTCTCATTGTAATTGCCTTTGCCCCAGTTATAACTCTTGCCCAGTGGTATACACCTATCCCTTTCCATCACTAAAGTAAACATAACAGAATTGAGATCGCTATCAGCAAAGTGCTCACCTACTTCCAAATCTAATACCTGGCCGGGCTCATTACCCAGTACCAAATCTAATGTGGCTTCGCCCCTTGTTGGCCTGTCTACATACTGTGTCAGGAAGCCCTCCTGCACACACTGGACAAAAACTGACCCATCTATAGTACTCGAACTGTAGTGTTCCCAGTCAATATTTGGAAAGTTGAAGTCCCCCATGACAACTATCCTGTCTCTCTCACTCCTATCGAGAATCATCTTTGCTATCCTTTTCTCTGCATATCTGGAACTATTCGGAGACCTATAGAAAACTTCCAACAGGGTGACCTCTCCTTTCCTGTTTCTAACCTCAGCCCATACTACCTCATTTGACGAGTCCCCAAGCATCCTTTCTGCAACTGTAATACTGTCCTTGACCAACAATGCCACACCTCCCCCTCTTTTACCGTCTTCTCTGTTCTTACTGAAACATCTAAATCCCAGAAGCTGCAACAACCATTCCAGTCCCTGCTTTATCCATGTCTCCGAAATGGCCACAACATCGAAGTCCCAGGTACCAACCCATGCTGCAAGTTCACCCACCTTATTCCGGATGCTCCTGGCATTGAAGTAGACACACTTCAAACCAACTTCTTGCTTGCCAGTGCCATCTTGCATCCCTGAAACTTTATTTCGGATCTCCCTACTCTCAACTTTTTCTATACTCGAACTACAATTTTGGTTCCCATCCCCCTGCTGAAATTAGTTTAAACCCACCCGAATAGCCTTAGCGAATTTCACACCCCCCCCACCCCCGCCCCAGGATATTAGATTCTAGATCCCTAGATCTCCTTATCAATCAAGAACCTCTGTTTTTCTATCTTAAAGCCATTCAATGACTTGACCTCCACAGTCTTTTGAGGCAATAAGGTCATCCCTTCACTTGGGTCCTTGTCTCTCCCATTAGTCAAAACATTTTCTCCATGTCCACTCTATTCAGACACTCAGTATTCTGCAGTAAGCTCCTGACAACTAAGTCAATACATTTACCCTGAATTGTCCCCTTGCCAGGTGAATGCATAATCTTATTCTGTCAGTGATCTTCTCTGGTTGAGCCTGGTCGTTTGCAGGGATATAAATGTTCAGTCAATCCAGTTCCACGTTGATCACACTGTCCAGCACATGTCTTTGACCAACTGCAAGTTGTCTATCCGTCCCATGAACACAGTCCTTCAACAATCGAACAGTTGGCACCTTCCGTCATTTTATTTGTTTTGTTCGTTTATCTGGTTTGATGAATTCCATCCATTTGTTGAGCAGAGATTCAAAGCTCCAAGTAAACATTGAGTTAAAAGAATGTGGTGCGTCAGTCCCTTACTGGTCAATCACTTTCTGATTTGACGTGGGCAGTGGTTGTCCAGTGAAACACGATGGATTCCTCTCACCTTTTGAGACTACTCATGATAATAATCATGTTTGACTTTTTGCTCATAACTCTGGAGTTCCCTGTTGTGTTAAAGTTCTGCCATGAAATTGTCGTGTCCATTCCAGGGCACAGGCCTGGGCGAAAGTTACGGTGACAATTAATTTATGGTGCCAAGTCAATTTACAAACCCCCTGCTCCCATTCTCCACATTTGATTCCAATGAAATTCAAAGCATTCTGTTCAACGTCAGTGTCACAGACAGATGTAGGAGACAAAGGCTGTAGATAATTCAACAAGCACTGTAGTTGACAACATGTGGCAAATGAAGTTCCACAACAAGCTAGGCTGAGGTGTCAACTATTCAATATTGATTTAAATACAGGAATAGACAGCTACAAAAGATGAAGGTCATGGAAGGATAGAAGGAAATAGAAGCAGTCCAGATGAAAACACAAATTTACATAGAGCTATAATTTTGTTTTAAAAATTAAAATTATGTTAACTTCATTTCAATTTGTGCAGCTATGAGATCATCCATTTTGGACAAAAAAAAACTTGAGCAGAGTTCCTGGTAGCTACAGTCATTTCATTTTTTCTGTCTTAACAATCGTAAACATTAGAATCATTCATTTATCACTCAAACTCCAATTTTTGACATTCAGACAGAGGATGTTCTTTCCTATTCCACTGAGATATTCAAGCAAAGGTTGAGACTATATCATTCCGACAGCTAATTTCAACAGAAGTGTAGAATTTCGTCTCTCTCTCTCTCTCTATTTCTATAGAGATGGAATCATGCACATTTCTAACCTTTTACACTTGTTTCTCCCCAAGCCTCCAATCGAACAGAGTTTCAATCCATTTCTTCACAGCCTTCACATCAGACTCCATCAACATTGGCAGGTGAGCAGATGTCTTTAGTTAACAGCATCACTGTAATTAACTGGCTGCTTGCACACACATTATACAAATTACATTATTTTTCACGTCGACAATTAGTACAACAGAGATCACAACTGTTTCATCAACATCGCAAGGCACACCATCTAAATCAATAACCACAACATCAGAGGAAACAAGAGGGTCAATATCATCCAACAAAACGAGAGCAGGACGACAGACAGCTAGGTATTGATTAATATTTATAGCATTCCTTCTAATAAATGAACATAGCAAGAATTGCTGTTTGCTACAACAATTCACAAAAATTAATTTTCCAAAACACAAAGTGGACACTCAGACATGATTCTGTAAACAATCGTGTTTTGTTGAATGCTTATTGACACACCTTCCTCCAAATTTTTTCTTCATTTGTAAATTTGCAACTGTCTTTCCGGGAGTTTCAAACTGTTACTTTTATTCATCAAAGTGAGTAACAATTATAACTCCTTCCTGATTGGCATGTCTTTGCCCGACATCGAGCTTTGCTATAATTGACAAACGAAAATTGGCAGGTAATCAAACATTCACTTCTTTAAAATCTCGCATCAGTCAGAACAGCCATAACATTGTCAAATACAGCTACACCAATAACACTAATGCAACTTGACCAGAGTTTCTGGGAGCTACACGCATTTCATCATTTTGAACAGAACATTAATAAACATAACAATCATTCATTTATCACTCCATCTCCAATTTTTGACAGTCAAAGAGAGGCTATTCATTCTGACTTCATTAAGATATTCAATGAAAGGATGATGCTCCATCATTCATAAAGCTAACTGAAACAGAAGTGGAGAATCTGGTCTTCCTCACTTTTTCTAAAGGATGGAATGATAAACATCTCTAACCTTTACATGTGTTTCACCACAAGCCTCCAATGGGACGACAGAGATTCAGTTCGTTCCGTACCAGTCTTCCCATCAGACACTATCACCATTAGCAGGTGAGCATATGCCTTTTCTTCTGAGAATCGTTGTAATTAACTGGCTCTTGCACACAAATTTTGAACGTGACATTGTCTTCTCCTTCCACAGGTGGCTCAAAAGAAATTACAACACATTCAAATACCTCACAAAATACAGCATCAGAATCAGAGGCCACAACATCAGAGCAAAAAACTGGATCAACTGCATTCAACAAAGCTACGACAGAAGAATATGCAGGTGAGTGTTGATCAACGTACACTGCACTGGTTATAGTTAATGGAAACATGGAGAATGATAACTATATTCAAAAACACACACAAAGGGCATATTTGGACAAATTTCAGAGAAACATCAACACTTGGTCAATACTCATTCTCACAGTTTCCACCAATTTCTTTGTTTTTTAATAAATATGCTGTTCACACTCCAAAAATGTCAAATCATTCCTTCGATTCTTCAAAGTGAGAAATTTTATTTCCACAATGCCTGCTATGATGCCATACTGATTGGCATTGCATTCGCTCAACGGAAACATTTGCTGCAATTTGCAAACAAAAAGTGCCAGGAAATCCTTCAACAATTTTGCTTTTCTCATCTGTCAAAATGGCCATTAACACTGGCAAATGCAGAGGCACAAATACCACAAGAGCAACTTCAGCACAGTTCCTGGCAACTACAGTCATTTCATGCAATCATGAGCATCACATCCGTCAACTTATTCACTCACGCTGTTCTTATTCTCCTTCAGAGGGTGGCTTTGTAATATTACTCAATGAACAGAGTCATGACGAGGATGATTCTCTATCATTCATTCAACTAACTTTAACCGAACAGTAAAAATCTCAGCTCTATTTTCTGTTAACACAGCGACAGAATGATTTGCATTTCTAACCTTTAAATCTTTTTCCCAACAGACTCCAATGCAACAACAAAGTTTACATCCATTTCTTCCCAGTCCTCACGTCAGACACCATCAATTGTGGCAGGTTAGTACCTGACCTTCATTCTGAAAATCACTGGAATTAACTGGCCGCTTGCTCACACATTCTACCTCTTACATCATCTTTCACGTCTACAGCGAGGTCAACTGAAATCACAACAGTTTCATCCACATCACAAACTACACCAACTGAATCAGCAATCACAACATCAGCCAAACATTTAGCGTCTACAACATCCCACAAAACTACAGCAGGACAATATACAGGTAGATATTGATTAATCATACAGCACTCCCGGTTTCATAAGCGAGCACAGCTGGCATTGCTGCTTGCGACAACGATACACAGAACCCCATTTTAAAATTCCTACACAAAGTGCACACTTGGACAACTTTATGTAAACCGTCATTTCTCGTTCAATACTCATTGACACACCTTCCTCCAAATACTTTCTTCATTGATAAAGTTGCACCTCTCCATCCAGCAAAATTAAAGTGTAACATGACTTTCCTTCTGAGCATCACTGTAATTAACTGCCTCTTGCAAACAAATTTTGCCATTATATTAGCTTCCACTCGCACAGACGGCTCAACGGAAACCACAACATATTCAACAACATCCCAAAGTACAGCATCTGAATCAGAGCAAACAACTGCGTCAACTTCATCCCAAAAAACTACAAGACAAGAATATACAGGTGAGTGCTCATTAACGTTCACAGCTAGATCCTTCTCGACAAAGGAAACACGGACAACGATATCTATTTTGAAAAACAAACGCAAAGAGCACTTTGGAAATATTTTGGTTAATCATCATCTCTTATTCAATACTCATTCACAAATTTTCCTCCAATTTGTTTGTTTCCTCATAAAGCTACTCCAACAATGTCAAATCCTTCCTTCTATTCTTCAAAGTGGGAAAATTTATTTCCACAATGCCTGCTGTGATGCCATACTGATTGGCATTGCTTTCGCTCAACGGAAACATTTGCTGCAATTTGCAAACAAAAAGTGCAAGGAAACCCTTCAACAATTTTGCTTTTCTCACCTGTCAAAATGGCCATTGACACTGGCAAATGCAGAGGCACAAATACCACAAGAGCAACTTCAGCACAGTTCCTGGCAACTACAGTCATTTCATGCAATCATGAGCATCACAACCGTCAACTTATTCACTCACGCTGTTCTTATTCTCCTTCAGAGGGTGGCTTTGTAACATTGCTCAATGAACAGACTCATGACAAGGATGATTCTCTATCATTCATTCAGCTAACTTTAACCAAACAGCAGAAACCTCAGCTCTATTTTTTTGTTACTAAAGCGACAGAATGATTTGCATTTCTAACCTTTAAATCTGTTTCCCAACAGACTCCAATGCAACAACAAAGTTTACATCCATTTCTTCCCAGTCCTCACGTCAGACACCATCAATTGTGGCAGGTTAGTACATGACCTTCATTCTGAAAATCACTGGAATTAACTGGCCGCTTGCTCACACATTCTTCCTATTACATCATCTTTCATGTCTGCAGCTAGGTCAACGAAAATCACAACAGTTTCATCCACATCACAAACTACACCATCTGAATCAGCAAACACAACATCAGCCGAAACTTTAGTGTCTACATCGTCCCACAAAACTACAGCAGGACAATATACACGTAGGTTTTGATTAATCATTACAGCACTCCCCGTTTCATAAACGAACACTGCTGGCATTGCTGCTTGTGACAACAATACGCAGAAACCGATTTTGAAAATCCTACACAAAGACCACACTTGGACAAGTTTATGTAAACCGTCATTACTTGTTCAATACTCATTGACACACCATCCACCAAATACTTTCTTCACCGATAAAGTTGCACCTCTCCCTCTGGCAATATTAAAGTGTAACGTTTATTCATCAAACTGGGAAACAATTATAACTCCTTACTGCTCGCCATTACTGTCTCTTGACATACAGCATCGCTATAATTGACAAACAAAAATTCGCAGCTAATCAATTATTCATTTGCTTTACATTTCACATCAGTGAGAACTGCCATAACATTGTCAAATACAACTGCGCCAATAACACGAATGCAACTTGACCACAGATTCTGGGAATTACAGTCATTTCATGCTTTTCATCTTAACAATCGTAAACATTACGATTATTCAGTTGTTACTCAAACTCCAATTTTTGACATTCAGAGGGAGGCTTCTCATTACGACTCCATTAAGATATTCAAGCAAACGATGCTGTTGCATCATTCATTCAGCTGGCATAAACACAAGTCCACAATTTGGTCACACTCTCTATTTCTACTTGGACGGAATCAGAAACAATTCTAACCTCAGCATCTGTTTCTCCACAAGCATCCAATGGGACAACATAGATTCATTCCGTTTCTTCCCAGTCTTCACTTCACACTCCATCAAATGTGACTACGTCACTTTCCTTCTGAGCATCACTGTAATTAACTGCCTCTGGCAAACAAATTCTTCCATTATACTGTCTTCCACTTCCACAGATGGCTCAACGGAAACCACAACATATTCAACGACATCCCAAACTACAGCATCTCAATCAATAACAACGCCATCAGAGCAAACAACTGCATCCATTTCATCCCACAAAGCTACAAGACAAGAATATACAGGTGAGTGTTCATTAACGTTCACAACTGGATCCTTCTTGTCAATGAAAACACGAACAAAGATATCTATGTTCAAAATCAAACGCAAAGAGCACGTTGGAAAAATTTTGGTCAAACATCATCTCTTATACAATGCTCATTTACATACATTCCTCCAATTTCTTTGTTTCATCATAAATCTGCTAAAACAATGTCAAATCCATCCTTCTATTCTTCAAAGTGGGAAATTTTATTGCCAAAATGCCTGCCATGATGCCATACTGATTGGCATAGCATTCGCTCAACGGAAACATTTGCTGCAATTTGCAAACAAAAAATGCCAGGAAATCCTTCAACAATTTTGCTTTTCTCATCTGTCAAAATGGCCATTGACACTGGCAAATGCAGAGGCACAAATACCACAAGAGCAACTTCAGCACAGTTCCTGGCAACGACAGTCATTTCATGCAATCATGAGCATCACATCCGTCAATTTATTCACTCACGCTGTTCTTATTCTCCTTCAGAGGGTGGCTTTGTAATATTGCTCAATGAACAGCCTCATGACAAGGATGATTCTCTATCATTCATTCAGCTAACTTTAACCAAACAGCAGAAACCTCAGCTCTATTTTTTTGTTACTAAAGCGACAGAATGATTTGCATTTCTAACCTTTAAATCTGTTTCCCAACAGACTCCAATGCAACAACAAAGTTTACATCCATTTCTTCCCAGTCCTCACGTCAGACACCATCAATTGTGGCAGGTTAGTACATGACCTTCATTCTGAAAATCACTGGAATTAACTGGCCGCTTGCTCACACATTCTTCCTATTACATCATCTTTCACTCCTGCAGCGAGGTCAACTGAAATCACAACAGTTTCATCCACATCACAAACTACACCAACTGAATCAGCAATCACAACATCAGCCAAACATTTAGTGTCTACAACATCCCACAAAACTACAGCAGGACAATATACAGGTAGATATTGATTAATCATACAGCACTCCCGGTTTCATAAGCGAGCACAGCTGGCATTGCTGCTTGCGACAACAATACACAGACTCCCATTTTAAAAATCCTACACAAAGTGCACACTTGGACAACTTTATGTAAACCGTCATTTCTCGTTCAATACTCATTGACACACCTTCCTCCAAATACTTTCTTCATTGATAAAGTTGCACCTCTCCCTCCAGCAAAATTAAAGTGTAACATGACTTTCCTTCGAGCATCACTGTAATTAACTGCCTCTTGCAAACAAATTTTGCCATTATATTAGCTTCCACTCGCACAGACGGCTCTACGGAAACCACAACATATTCAACAACATCCCAAAGTACAGCATCTGAATCAGAGCAAACAACTGCGTCAACTTCATCCCAAAAAACTACAAGACAAGAATATACAGGTGGGTGCTCATTAACGTTCACAGCTAGATCCTTCTCAACAATGGAAACAAGGACAACGATATCTATTTTCAAAAACAAACGCAAAGATCACTTTGGAAATATTTTGGTTAATCATCATCTCTTATTCAATACTCATTCACAAATTTTCCTCCAATTTCTTTGTTTCTTCATGAAGCTGCTCCAACAATGTCAAATCCTTCCTTCTATTCTTCAAAGTGGGAAATTTTATTTCCACAATGCCTGCTGTGATGCCATACTGATTGGCATTGCTTTCGCTCAACGGAAACATTTGCTGCAATTTGCAAACAAAAAGTGCCAGGAAATCATTCAACAATTTTGCTTTTCTCATCTGTCAAAATGGCCATTAACACTGGCAAATACAGAGGCACAAATACCACAAGAGCAACTTCAGCACAGTTCCTGGCAACTACAGTCATTTCATGCAATCATGAGCATCACAACCGTCAACTTATTCACTCACGCTGTTCTTATTCTCCTTCAGAGGGTGGCTTTGTAATATTGCTCAATGAACAGACTCATGACGAGGATGATTCTCTATCATTCATTCAGCTAACTTTAACCAAACAGCAGAAACCTCAGCTCTATTTTTTTGTTACTAAAGCGAGAGAATGATTTGCATTTCTAACTTTTAAATCTGTTTCCAACAGGCTCCAATGCAACCACAAAGTTTACATGCATTTGACGCCAGTCCACACGTCAAACACCATCAACTGTGGCAGTTTAATACATGACCTACATTCTGAAAATTACTGGAATTAACTGGCCGCTTGCTCACACATTCTTCCTCTTACATCATCTTTCACGTCTGCAGCGAGATCAACTGAAATCACAACAGTTTCATCCACATCACAAACTACACCATTTAAATCAGCAATCACAACATCAGCCAAACATTTAGCGTCTACATCGTCCCACAAAACTACAGCAGGACAATATACACGTAGGTATTGATTAATCACTACAGCACTCCCCGTTTCATGAACGAACACTGCTGGCATTGCTGCTTGCGACAACAATACACAGACACCGATTTTGAAAATCCTACACAAAGAGCACACTTGGACAAGTTTATGTAAACCGTCATTACTTGTTCAAGACTCATTGACACACCATCCGACAAATACTTTCTTCACCGATAAAGTTGCACCTCTCCCTCTGGCAATATTAAAGTGTAACTTTTATTCATCAGGCTGGGAAACAATTATAACTCCCTACTGCTCGCCATTACTGTCTCTTGACATAAAACATCGCAAGAATTGACAAACAAAAATTGGCAGCTAATCAATTATTCACTTGCTTTACATTTCACATCAGTGAGAACTGCCATAACATTGTCAAATACAGCTGCGCCAAGAACACGAATGCAACTTGACCACAGATTCTGGGAATTACAGTCATTTCATGCTTTTCATCTTAACAATCGCAAAATTTACGATCATTCAGTTGTCACTCAAACTCCAATTTTTGATATTCAGAGGGAGGCTTCTCATTACGACTCCATTAAGATATTCACGCAAAGGATGTTGTGACATCATTCGTTCAGCCGGCTTAAACACAAGTCTACAATTTGGTCACTCTCTCTGTTTCTACTCAGACGGAATCGTAAACTGTTCTAACCTCAGCATCTGTTTCTCCACAAGCATCCAATGGGACAACAGAAATTCATTCCGTTTCTTCCCAGTCTTCACTTCACACACCATCAAATGTGACTACGTCACTTTCCTTCTGAGCATCACTGTAATTAACTGCCTCTTGCAAACAAATTCTTCCATTATATTATCTTCCACTTCCACAGATGGCTCAACGGAAACCACAACATA
This sequence comes from Stegostoma tigrinum, assembly GCF_030684315.1. Lineage (NCBI taxonomy): Eukaryota > Metazoa > Chordata > Chondrichthyes > Orectolobiformes > Stegostomatidae > Stegostoma > Stegostoma tigrinum. Next base: position 133,727,040 of record NC_081354.1, on the reverse strand, counting down.
TTCAACGACATCCCAAACTACAGCATCTGAATCAGGAGCCACACCATCAGAGCAAACAACTGCGGCAATTTCATCCCACAAAGCTACAACACAAGACTCTACAGGTGAGTGTTGTTTAACGTTCACAGCAATCCTTCTCGTCAATGAAAACCTCGTGCATGACATCTCTGTTCAAAACCAAACGAAAAGAGCACTTTGGAAACATTTTGGTCAACCATCATCTCTTATTCAATACTCATTCACAGATATTCCTCCAATTTCTTTGTTTCTTCATGAATCTGCTCCAACAATGTCAAATCCTTCCTTCTATTCTTCAAAGTGGGAAATTTTATTTCCACAATGCTTGCTGTGATGCCAGACTGATTGGCATTGCTTTTGCTCAACGTAAACGTTTGCTGCAATTTGCAAACAAAAAATGCCAGGAAATCCTTCAACAATTTTGCTTTTCTCACCTGTCAAAATGGCCATTAACACTGGCAAATGCAGAGGCACAAATACCACAAGAGCAACTTCAGCACAGTTCCTGGCAACGACAGTCATTTCATGCAATCATGAGCATCACAACCGTCAACTTATTCACTCACGCTGTTCTTATTCTCCTTCAGAGGGTGGCTTTGTAATATTGCTCAATGAACAGACTCATGACGAGGATGATTCTCTATCATTCATTCAGCTAACTTTAACCGAACAGCAGAAATCTCAGCTCCATTTTTTGTTACTACAGCGACAGAATGATTTGCATTTCTAACTTTTAAATCTGTTTCCCAACAGACTCCAATGCAACAACAAAGTTTACATCCATTTCTTCCCAGTCCTCACGTCAGACACCATCAATTGTGGCAGGATGGTATATGACCTACATTCTGAAAATCACTGGAATGAACGGGACGCTTGCTCACACATTCTTCCTCTGACATGAACTTTCACGTCTGCATCTAGGTCAACTGAAATCACAACCCTTTCATCCACATCACAAACTACACCATCTGAATCAGCAAACACAACATCAGCCGAAAATTTAGCGTCTACATCATCCCACAAAACTACAGCAGGACAATATACACGTAGGTATTGATTAATCATTACGGCACTCCCCATTTCATAAACGAACACTGCTGGCATTGTTGCTTGCGACAACAATACACGGACACAGATTTTCAAAATCCTACACAAAGACCACACTTGGACAAGTTTATGTAAACCGTCGTTACTTGTTCAATACTCATTGACACAACATCCTCCAAATACTTTCTTCACTGATAAAGTTGCACCTCTCCCGGTGGCAATATTAAAGTGTAACTTTTATTCGTCAAAATGGGAAACAGTTATAACTCCTTACTGCTCGCCATTACTGTCTCTTGACATAAAACATCGCTAGAATTGACAAACAAAAATTCGCAGCTAATCAGTTATTCACTTGCTTTACATTTCACATCAGTGAGAACTGCCATAACATTGTCAAATACAGCTGCGCCAATAACACGAATGCAACTTGACCACAGATTCTGGGAATTACAGTCGTTTCATGCTTTTCATCTTAACAATCGTAAACATTACGATCATTCAGCTGTCACTCAAACTCCAATTTTTGACATTCAGAGGGAGGCTTCTCATTACGATTCCATTAAGATATTCAAGCAAACGATGCTGTTGCCTCATTCATTCAGCTGGCATAAACAGAAGTGTACAATTTGGTCACACTCTCTATTTCTACTTGGATGGAATCATAAACAATTCTAACCTAAGCATCTGTTTCTCCACAAGTATCCAATGGAACAACAGAGATTCATTCCGTTTCTTCCCAGTCTTCACTTCACACTCCATCAAATGTGACTACGTCACTTTCCTTCTGAGCATCACTGTAATTAACTGCCTCTGGCAAACAAATTCTTCCATTATATTGTCTTCCACTTCCACAGATGGCTCAACGGAAACCACAACATATTCAACGACATCCCAAACTACAGCATCTCAATCAATAACAACGCCATCAGAGCAAACAACTGCATCCATTTCATCCCACAAAACTACAAGACAAGACAGGCCCGACCAGGCCCCCTCCACCGACACTCTCATCCGCCTAGCGGAACTCGTCCTCACACTCAACAACTTCTCTTTTGACTCCTCCCACTTCCTACAGACTAAGGGGGTGGCCATGGGCACCCGCATGGGCCCCAGCTATGCCTGCCTCTTTGTAGGTTACGTGGAACAGTCCATCTTCCGCACCTACACAGGCCCCAAACCCCACCTCTTCCTCCGGTACATTGATGACTGTATCGGCGCCGCCTCTTGCTCCCCAAAGGAGCTCGAACAGTTCATCCACTTCACCAACACCTTCCACCCCAACCTTCAGTTCACCTGGGCCATCTCCAGCACATCCCTCACCTTCCTGGACCTCTCAGTCTCCATCTCAGGCAACCAGCTTGTAACTGATGTCCATTTCAAGCCCACCGACTCCCACAGCTACCTAGAATACACCTCCTCCCACCCACCCTCCTGCAAAAATTCCATCCCCTATTCCCAATTCCTCCGCCTCCGCCGCATCTGCTCCCACGATAAGACATTCCACTCCCGCACATCCCAGATGTCCAAGTTCTTTAAGGACCGCAACTTCCCCCCAACGGTGATTGAGAACGCCCTTGACCGCGTCTCCCGCATTTCCCGCGACACATCCCTCACACCCCGCCCCCGCCACAACCGCCCCAAGAGGATCCCCCTCGTTCTCACACACCACCCTACCAACCTCCGGATACAACGCATTATCCTCCGACACTTCCGCCATTTACAATCCGACCCCACCACCCAAGACATTTTTCCATCCCCACCCCTGTCTGCTTTCCGGAGAGACCACTCTCTCCGTGACTCCCTTGTTCGCTCCACACTGCCCTCCAACCCCACCACACCCGGCACCTTCCCCTGCAACCGCAGGAAATGCTACACTTGTCCCCACACCTCCTCCCTCACCCCCATCCCAGGCCCCAAGATGACATTCCACATTAAGCAGAGGTTCACCTGCACATCTGCCAATGTGGTATACTGCATCCACTGTACCCGGTGCGGCTTTCTCTACATTGGGGAAACCAAGCGGAGGCTTGGGGACCGCTTTGCAGAACACCTCCGCTCAGTTCGCAACAAACAACTGCACCTCCCAGTCGCAAACCATTTCCACTCCTCCTCCCATTCTCTTGATGAAATGTCCATCATGGGCCTCCTGCACTGCCACAATGATGCCACCCGAAGGTTGCAGGAACAGCAACTCATATTCCGCCTGGGAACCCTGCAGCCATATGGTATCAATGTGGACTTCACCAGTTTCAAAATCTCCCCTTCCCCCACTGCATCCCTAAACCAGCCCAGTTCATCCCCTCCCCCCACTGCACCACACAGCCAGCCCAGCTCTTCCCCCGCACCCACTGCATCCCAAAACCAGTCCAACCTGTCTCTGCCTCCCTAACCGGTTCTTCCTCTCACCCATCCCTTCCTCTCACCCCAAGCCGCACCCCCAGCTACCTACTAACCTCATCCCACCTCCTTGACCTGTTCGTCTTCCCTGGACTGACCTATCCCCTCCCTACCTCCCCACCCACACCTTCTCCACCTATCTTCTTTACTCTCCATCTTCGGTCCGCCTCCCCCTCTCTCCCTATTTATTCCAGTTCCCTCCCCCCATCCCCCTCTCTGATGAAGGGTCTAGGCCCGAAACGTCAGCTTTTGTGCTCCTGAGATGCTGCTTGGCCTGCTGTGTTCATCCAGCTTCACATTTTATTATCTTGGAATCTCCAGCATCTGCAGTTCCCATTATCTCTCACTATACAGGTGAGTGTTCATTAACGTTCACACCTGGATCCTTCTTGTCAATGAAAACACGAAGAAAGATATCAATGTTCAAAATCAAACGCAAAGAGCACGTTGGAAAAATTTTGGTCAATCATCATCTCTTATACAATGCTCATTTACATACATTCCTCCAATTTCTTTGTTTCATCATAAATCTGCTAAAACAATGTCAAATCCATCCTTCTATTCTTCATTGTGGGAAATTTTATTGCCAAAATGCCTGCCATGATGCCATACTGATTGGCATTGCATTCGCTCAACGGAAACATTTGCTGCAATTGGCAAACAAAAAGTGCCAGGAAATCCTTCAACAATTTTGCTTTTCTCACCTGTCAAAATGGCCATTAACACTGGCAAATGCAGAGGCACAAATACCACAAGAGCAACTTCAGCACAGTTCCTGGCAACGACAGTCATTTCATGCAATCATGAGCATCACAACCGTCAACTTATTCACTCACGCTGTTCTTATTCTCCTTCAGAGGGTGGCTTTGTAATACTGCTCAATGAACAGACTCATGACGAGGATGATTCTCTGTCATTCATTCAGCTAACTTTAACCAAACAGCAGAAACCTCAGCTCTATTTTTTTGTTACTAAAGCGACAGAATGATTTGCATTTCTAACTTTTAAATCTGTTTCCCAACAGGCTCCAATGCAACAACAAAGTTTACATGCATTTCACGCCAGTCCTCACGTCAAACACCATCAACTGTGGCAGGCTAAAACATGACCTTCATTCTGAAAATCACTGGAATGAACGGGACGCTTGCTCACACATTCTTCCTATGACATGAACTTTCACGTCTGCAGCTAGGTCAACGAAAATCACAACAGTTTCATCCACATCACAGGCTACACCATCTGAATCAGCAAACACAACAACAGCCGAAAATTTAGCGTCTACATCGTCCCACAAAACTACAGCAGGACAATATACACGTAGGTATTGATTAATCACTACAGCACTCCCCGTTTCATAAACGAACACTGCTGGCATTGCTGTTTGTGACAACAATACACAGACACTGATTTTCAAAATCCTACACAAAGACCACACTTGGACAAGTTTATGTAAACCGTCATTACTTGTTCAATACTCATTGACACACCATCCTACAAATACTTGCTTCACTGATAAAGTTGCACTTCTCCCTCTGGCAATATTAAACTGTAACATTTATTCATCAAACTGGGAAACAATTATAACCCCTTACTGCTCGCCATCACTGTCTCTTGACATAAAACATCGCTAGAATTGACAAACAAAAATTCGCAGCTAATCAATTATTCACTTGCTTTACATTTCACATCAGTGAGAACTGCCATAACATTGTCAAATACAGCTGCGCCAATAACAAGAATGCAACTTGACCACAGATTCTGGGAATTACAGTTATTTCATGCTTTTCATCTTAACAATCGTAAACATTACGATCATTCAGTTGTCACTCAAACTCCAATTTTTGATATTGAGAGGGAGGCTTCTCATTATGACTCCATTAAGATATTCAAGCAAACGATGCTGTTGCATCATTCATTCAGCTGGCATAAACACAAGCCTACAATTTGGTCACACTCTCGATTTCTACTGGGACGGAATCATAAACAATTCCAACCTAAGCATTTGTTACTCCACAAGCATCCAATGGGACAACAGAGATTCATTCCGTTTCTTCCCAGTCTTCACTTCACACTCCATCAAATGTGACTACGTCACTTTCCTTCTGAGCATCACTGTAATTAACTGCCTCTGGCAAACAAATTCTTCCATTATATTATCTTCCACTTCCACAGATGGCTCAACGGAAACCACAACATATTCAACGACATCCCAAACTACAGCATCTGAATCAATAACAACGCCATCAGAGCAAACAACTGCATCCATTTCATCCCACAAAGCTACAAGACAAGAATATACAGGTGAGTGTTCATTAACGTTCACAACTGGATCCTTCTTGTCAATGAAAACACGAAGAAAGATATCTATGTTCAAAATCAAACGCAAAGAGCACGTTGGAAAAATTTTGGTCAATCATCATCTCTTATACAATGTTCATTTACATACATTCCTCCAATTTCTTTGTTTCATCATAAATCTGCTAAAACAATGTCAAATCCATCCTTCTATTCTTCATTGTGGGAAATTTTATTGCCAAAACGCCTGCCAAGATGCCATACTGATTGGCATTGCATTCGCTCAATGGAAACATTTGCTGCAATTTGCAAACAAAAAGTGCCAGGAAATCCTTCAACAATTTTGCTTTTCTCATCTGTCAAAATGGCCATTAACACTGGCAAATGCAGAGGCACAAATACCACAAGAGCAACTTCAGCACAGTTCCTGGCAACGACAGTCATTTCATGCAATCATGAGCATCACAACCGTCAACTTATTCACTCACGCTGTTCTTATTCTCCTTCAGAGGGTGGCTTTGTATTATTGCTCAATGAACAGACTCATGACAAGGATGATTCTCTATCATTCATTCAGCTAACTTTAACCAAACAGCAGAAATCTCAGCTCCATTTTCTGTTAACACAGCGACAGAATGATTTGCATTTCTAACCTTTAAATCTTTTTCCCAACAGACTCCAAAGCAACAACAAAGTTTACATCCATTTCTTCCCAGTCCTCACGTCAGACACCATCAATTGTGGCAGGTTAGTACCTGACCTTCATTCTGAAAATCACTGGAATTAACTGGCCGCTTGCTCACACATTCTTCCTATTACATCATCTTTCACGTCTGCAGCGAGGTCAACTGAAATCACAACAGTTTCATCCACATCACAAACTACACCAACTGAATCAGCAATCACAACATCAGCCAAACATTTAGCGTCTACAACATCCCACAAAACTACAGCAGGACAATATACAGGTAGATATTGATTAATCATACAGCACTCCCAGTTTCATAAGCGAGCACAGCTGGCATTGCTGCTTGCGACAACGATACACAGACCCCCATTTTAAAAATCCTACACAATGTGCACACTTGGACAACTTTATGTAAACCGTCATTTCTCATTCAATACTCATTGACACACCTTCCTCCAAATACTTTCTTCATTGATAAAGTTGCACCTCTCCCTCCAGCAAAATTAAAGTGTAACATAACTTTTCTTCTGAGCATCACTGTAATTAACTGCCTCTTGCAAACAAATTTTGCCATTATATTAGCTTCCACTCGCACAGACGGCTCAACGGAAACCACAACATATTCAACAACATCCCAAAGTACAGCATCTGAATCAGAGCAAACAACTGCGTCAACTTCATCCCAAAAAACTACAAGACAAGAATATACAGGTGAGTGCTCATTAACGTTCACAGCTAGATCATTCTCAACAATGGAATCACGGACAACGATATCTATTTTCAAAAACAAACGCAAAGAGCACTTTGGAAATATTTTGGTTAATCATCATCTCTTATTCAATACTCATTCACAAATTTTCCTCCAATTTCTTTGTTTCTTCATGAAGCTGCTCCAACAATGTCAAATCCTTCCTTCTATTCTTCAAAGTGGGAAATTTTATTTCCACAATGCCTGCTGTGATGCCATACTGATTGGCATTGCTTTCGCTCAACGGAAACATTTGCTGCAATTTGCAAACAAAAAGTGCCAGGAAATCCTTCAACAATTTTGCTTTTCTCAACTGTCAAAATGGCCATTAACACTGGCAAATACAGAGGCACAAATACCACAAGAGCAACTTCAGCACAGTTCCTGGCAACTACAGTCATTTCATGCAATCATGAGCATCACAACCGTCAACTTATTCACTCACGCTGTTCTTATTCTCCTTCAGAGGGTGGCTTTGTAATATTGCTCAATGAACAGACTCATGACGAGGATGATTCTCTGTCATTCATTCAACTAACTTTAACCGAACAGCAGAAATCTCAGCTCCATTTTCTGTTAACACAGTGACAGAATGATTTCCATTTCTAACCTTTAAATCTGTTTCCCAACAGACTCCAATGCAACAACAAAGCTTACATCCATTTCTTCCCAGTCCTCACGTCAGACACCATCAATTGTGGCAGGTTCGTATATGAAATTCATTCTCAAAATCACTGGAATTAACTGGCCGCTTGCTCACACATTCTTCCTATTATATCATCTTTCACGTCTGCAGCGAGGTCAACTGAAATCACAACAGTTTCATCCACATCACAAACTACACCATCTGAATCGGCAATCACAACATCAGCCGAAAATTTAGCGTCTACATCGTCCCACAAAACTACAGCAGGACAATATACACGTAGGTATTGATTAATCATTACGGCACTCCCCGTTTCATAAACGAACACTGCTGGCATTGCTGCTTGCGACAACAATACACAGATAATAAAATGTGAGGCTGGATGAACACAGCAGGCCCAGCAGCATCTCAGAAGCACAAAAGCTGACGTTTCGGGCCTAGACCCCACAGACACTGATTTTCAAAATCATACACAAAGAGCACTCTTCGACAATTTTATGTAAACCTTCATTTCTTGTTCAATACTCATTGACACACCTTCCTCCAAATACTTTCTTCATTGATAAAGTTGCACCTCTCCTTCTGGCAATATTAAACTGTAACTTTTATTCATCAAACTGGGAAACAATTGAAACTCCTTGCAGCTCGCCATTGTTTTCACTTGACATAAAACATCGCTATAATTGACAAACAATAATTGGCAGCTATTCAATTATTCACTTGCTTTACATTACACATCAGTGAGAACTGCCATAACATTGTCAAATACAGCTGCGCCAATAACACGAATGCAACTTGACCACAGATTCTGGGAATCACAGTCATTTCATGCTTTTCAGCTTAACAATCGTAAATATTACGATCATTCAGTTGTCACTCAAACGCCAATTTTTGACATTCAGAGGGAGGATTATCATTGCGACTCCATTAAGATATTCAAGCAAACGATGATGTTACATCATTCATTCAGCTGGCATAAACAGATGTGTACAATTTGGTCACACTCTCTATTTCTACTTGGACTGAAACATAAACAATTCTAACCTAAGCATCTGTTTCTCCACAAGCATCCAATGGGACAACAGAAATTCATTCCGTTTCTTCCCAGTCTTCACTTCACACACCATCAAATGTGACTACGTCACTTTCCTTCTGAGCATCACTGTAATTAACTGCCTCTGGCAAACAAATTCTTCCCGTTATATTATCTTCCACTTCCACAGATGGCTCAACGGAAACCACAACATATTCAACGACATCCCAAACTACAGCATCTGAATCAGTAACCACACCATCAGAGCAAACAACTGCGGCAATTTCATCCCACAAAGCTACAACACAAGACTCTACAGGTGAGTGTTGTTTAACGTTCACAGCAATCCTTCTCGTCAATGAAAACCTCATGCATGACATCTCAGTTCAAAAACAAACGAAAAGAGCACTTTGGAAACATTTTGGTCAACAATCATCTCTTATTCAATACTCATTCACAGATATTCCTCCAATTTCTTTGTTTCTTCATAAATCTGCTCCAACAATGTCAAATCCATCCTTCTATTCTTCATTGTGGGAAATTTTATTGCCAAAATGCCTGCCATGATGCCATACTGATTGGCATTGCATTCGCTCAACGGAAACATTTGCTGCAATTTGCAAACAAAAAGTGCCAGGAAATCCTTCAACAATTTTGCTTTTCTCACCTGTCAAAATGGCCATTAACACTGGCAAATGCAGAGGCACAAATACCACAAGAGCAACTTCAGCACAGTTCCTGGCAACGACAGTCATTTCATGCAATCATGAGCATCACAACCGTCAACTTATTCACTCACGCTGTTCTTATTCTCCTTCAGAGGGTGGCTTTGTAATACTGCTCAATGAACAGACTCATGACGAGGATGATTCTCTGTCATTCATTCAGCTAACTTTAACCAAACAGCAGAAACCTCAGCTCTATTTTTTTGTTACTAAAGCGACAGAATGATTTGCATTTCTAACTTTTAAATCTGTTTCCCAACAGGCTCCAATGCAACAACAAAGTTTACATGCATTTCACGCCAGTCCTCACGTCAAACACCATCAACTGTGGCAGGCTAAAACAGGACCTTCATTCTGAAAATCACTGGAATGAACGGGACGCTTGCTCACACATTCTTCCTATGACATGAACTTTCACGTCTGCAGCTAGGTCAACGAAAATCACAACAGTTTCATCCACATCACAGGCTACACCATCTGAATCAGCAAACATAACAACAGCCGAAAATTTAGCGTCTACATCGTCCCACAAAACTACAGCAGGACAATATACACGTAGGTATTGATTAATCACTACAGCACTCCCCGTTTCATAAACGAACACTGCTGGCATTGCTGTTTGTGACAACAATACACAGACACTGATTTTCAAAATCCTACACAAAGACCACACTTGGACAAGTTTATGTAAACCGTCATTACTTGTTCAATACTCATTGACACACCATCCTACAAATACTTGCTTCACTGATAAAGTTGCACTTCTCCCTCTGGCAATATTAAACTGTAACATTTATTCATCAAACTGGGAAACAATTATAACCCCTTACTGCTCGCCATCACTGTCTCTTGACATAAAACATCGCTAGAATTGACAAACAAAAATTCGCAGCTAATCAATTATTCACTTGCTTTACATTTCACATCAGTGAGAACTGCCATAACATTGTCAAATACAGCTGCGCCAATAACAAGAATGCAACTTGACCACAGATTCTGGGAATTACAGTTATTTCATGCTTTTCATCTTAACAATCGTAAACATTACGATCATTCAGTTGTCACTCAAACTCCAATTTTTGATATTGAGAGGGAGGCTTCTCATTATGACTCCATTAAGATATTCAAGCAAACGATGCTGTTGCATCATTCATTCAGCTGGCATAAACACAAGCCTACAATTTGGTCACACTCTCGATTTCTACTGGGACGGAATCATAAACAATTCCAACCTAAGCATTTGTTACTCCACAAGCATCCAATGGGACAACAGAGATTCATTCCGTTTCTTCCCAGTCTTCACTTCACACTCCATCAAATGTGACTACGTCACTTTCCTTCTGAGCATCACTGTAATTAACTGCCTCTGGCAAACAAATTCTTCCATTATATTATCTTCCACTTCCACAGATGGCTCAACGGAAACCACAACATATTCAACGACATCCCAAACTACAGCATCTGAATCAGGAGCCACACCATCAGAGCAAACAACTGCGGCAATTTCATCCCACAAAGCTACAACACAAGACTATACAGGTGAGTGTTGTTTAACGTTCACAGCAATCCTTCTCGTCAATGAAAACCTCGTGCATGACATCTCTGTTCAAAAACAAACGAAAAGAGCACTTTGGCAACATTTTGGTCAACCCATCATCTCTTATTCAATACTCATTCACAGATATTCCTCCAATTTCTTTGTTTCTTCATGATTCTGCTCCAACAATGTCAAATCCTTCCTTCTATTCTACAAAGTGGGAAATTTTATTTCCACAATGCTTGCTGTGATGCCATACTGATTGGCATTGCTTTTGCTCAACATAAACGTTTGCTGCAATTTGCAAACAAAAAATGCCAGGAAATCCTTCAACAATTTTGCTTTACTCACCTGTCAAAATGGCCATTAACACTGGCAAATGCAGAGGCACAAATACCACAAGAGCAACTTCAGCACAGTTCCTGGCAACTACAGTCATTTCATGCAATCATGAGCATCACAACCGTCAACTTATTCACTCACGCTGTTCTTATTCTCCTTCAGAGGGTGGCTTTGTAATATTGCTCAATGAACAGACTCATGACGAGGATGATTCTCTATCATTCATTCAGCTAACTTTAACCAAACAGCAGAAACCTCAGCTCTATTTTTTTGTTACTACAGCGAGAGAATGATTTGCATTTCTAACTTTTAAATCTGTTTCCCAACAGGCTCCAATGCAACAACAAAGTTTACGTCCATTTCTTCCCAGTCCTCACGTCAGACACCATCAATTGTGGCAGGTTAGTACATGACCTTCATTCTGAAAATCACTGGAATGAACGGGACGCTTGCTCACACATTCTTCCTATGACATGAACTTTCACGTCTGCAGCTAGGTCAACGAAAATCACAACAGTTTCATCCACATCACAGGCTACACCATCTGAATCAGCAAACATAACAACAGCCGAAAATTTAGCGTCTACATCGTCCCACAAAACTACAGCAGGACAATATACACGTAGGTATTGATTAATCACTACAGCACTCCCCGTTTCATAAACGAACACTGCTGGCATTGCTGTTTGTGACAACAATACACAGACACTGATTTTCAAAATCCTACACAAAGACCACACTTGGACAAGTTTATGTAAACCGTCATTACTTGTTCAATACTCATTGACACACCATCCTACAAATACTTGCTTCACTGATAAAGTTGCACTTCTCCCTCTGGCAATATTAAACTGTAACATTTATTCATCAAACTGGGAAACAATTATAACCCCTTACTGCTCGCCATCACTGTCTCTTGACATAAAACATCGCTAGAATTGACAAACAAAAATTCGCAGCTAATCAATTATTCACTTGCTTTACATTTCACATCAGTGAGAACTGCCATAACATTGTCAAATACAGCTGCGCCAATAACAAGAATGCAACTTGACCACAGATTCTGGGAATTACAGTTATTTCATGCTTTTCATCTTAACAATCGTAAACATTACGATCATTCAGTTGTCACTCAAACTCCAATTTTTGATATTGAGAGGGAGGCTTCTCATTATGACTCCATTAAGATATTCAAGCAAACGATGCTGTTGCATCATTCATTCAGCTGGCATAAACACAAGCCTACAATTTGGTCACACTCTCGATTTCTACTGGGACGGAATCATAAACAATTCCAACCTAAGCATTTGTTACTCCACAAGCATCCAATGGGACAACAGAGATTCATTCCGTTTCTTCCCAGTCTTCACTTCACACTCCATCAAATGTGACTACGTCACTTTCCTTCTGAGCATCACTGTAATTAACTGCCTCTGGCAAACAAATTCTTCCATTATATTATCTTCCACTTCCACAGATGGCTCAACGGAAACCACAACATATTCAACGACATCCCAAACTACAGCATCTGAATCAGGAGCCACACCATCAGAGCAAACAACTGCGGCAATTTCATCCCACAAAGCTACAACACAAGACTATACAGGTGAGTGTTGTTTAACGTTCACAGCAATCCTTCTCGTCAATGAAAACCTCGTGCATGACATCTCTGTTCAAAAACAAACGAAAAGAGCACTTTGGCAACATTTTGGTCAACCCATCATCTCTTATTCAATACTCATTCACAGATATTCCTCCAATTTCTTTGTTTCTTCATGATTCTGCTCCAACAATGTCAAATCCTTCCTTCTATTCTACAAAGTGGGAAATTTTATTTCCACAATGCTTGCTGTGATGCCATACTGATTGGCATTGCTTTTGCTCAACATAAACGTTTGCTGCAATTTGCAAACAAAAAATGCCAGGAAATCCTTCAACAATTTTGCTTTACTCACCTGTCAAAATGGCCATTAACACTGGCAAATGCAGAGGCACAAATACCACAAGAGCAACTTCAGCACAGTTCCTGGCAACTACAGTCATTTCATGCAATCATGAGCATCACAACCGTCAACTTATTCACTCACGCTGTTCTTATTCTCCTTCAGAGGGTGGCTTTGTAATATTGCTCAATGAACAGACTCATGACGAGGATGATTCTCTATCATTCATTCAGCTAACTTTAACCAAACAGCAGAAACCTCAGCTCTATTTTTTTGTTACTACAGCGACAGAATGATTTGCATTTCTAACTTTTAAATCTGTTTCCCAACAGGCTCCAATGCAACAACAAAGTTTACGTCCATTTCTTCCCAGTCCTCACGTCAGACACCATCAATTGTGGCAGGTTAGTACATGACCTTCATTCTGAAAATCACTGGAATGAACGGGAGGCTAGCTCACACATTCTTCCTATGTCATGAACTTTCACGTCTGCAGCTAGGTCAACGAAAATCACAACAGTTTCATCCACATCACAGGCTACACCATCTGAATCAGCAAACACAACATCAGCCGAAAATTTAGCGTCTACATCGTCCCACAAAACTACAGCAGGACAATATACACGTAGGTATTGATTAATCACTACAGCACTCCCCGTTTCATGAACGAACACTGCTGGCATTGCTGCTTGTGACAACAATACACAGACACTGATTTTCAAAATCCTACACAAAGACCATACTTGGACAAGTTTATGTAAACCGTCATGACTTGTTCAATACTCATTGACACACCATCCTACAAATACTTTCTTCACTGATAAAGTTGCAGCTCTCCCTCTGGCAATATTAAACTGTAACATTTATTCATCAAACTGGGAAACAATTATAACCCCTTACTGCTCGCCATTACTGTCTCTTGACATAAAACATCGCTAGAATTGACAAACAAAAATTCGCAGCTAATCAATTATTCACTTGCTTTACATTTCACATCAGTGAGAACTGCCATAACATTGTCAAATACAGCTGCGCCAATAACAAGAATGCAACTTGACCACAGATTCTGGGAATTACAGTCATTTCATGCTTTTCATCTTAACAATCGTAAACATTACGATCATTCAGTTGTCACTCAAACTCCAATTTTTGACATTCAGAGGGAGGCTTCTCATTACGACTCCATTAAGATATTCAAGCAAACGATGCTGTTGCATCATTCATTCAGCTGGCATAAACACAAGCCTACAATTTGGTCACACTCTCTATTTCTACTGGGACGGAATCATAAACAATTCTAACCTAAGCATCTGTTTCTCCACAAGCATCCAATGGGACAACATAGATTCATTCCGTTTCTTCCCAGTCTTCACTTCACACTCCATCAAATGTGACTCCGTCACTTTCCTTAAGAGCATCACTGTAATTAACTGCCTCTTGCAAACAAATTCTTCCCGTTATATTATCTTCCACTTCCACAGATGGCTCAACGGAAACCACAACATATTCAACGACATCCCAAAGTACAGCATCTCAATCAATAACAACGCCATCAGAGCAAACAACTGCATCCATTTCATCCCACAAAGCTACAAGACAAGAATATACAGGTGAGTGTTCATTAACGTTCACAACTGGATCCTTCTTGTCAATGAAAACACGAAGAAAGATATCTATGTTCAAAATCAAACGCAAAGAGCACGTTGGAAAAATTTTGGTCAATCATCATCTCTTATACAATGCTCATTTACATACATTCCTCCAATTTCTTTGTTTCATCATAAATCTGCTAAAACAATGTCAAATCCATCCTTCTATTCTTCATTGTGGGAAATTTTATTGCCAAAACGCCTGCCAAGATGCCATACTGATTGGCATTGCATTCGCTCAATGGAAACATTTGCTGCAATTTGCAAACAAAAAGTGCCAGGAAATCCTTCAACAATTTTGCTTTTCTCATCTGTCAAAATGGCCATTAACACTGGCAAATGCAGAGGCACAAATACCACAAGAGCAACTTCAGCACAGTTCCTGGCAACGACAGTCATTTCATGCAATCATGAGCATCACAACCGTCAACTTATTCACTCACGCTGTTCTTATTCTCCTTCAGAGGGTGGCTTTGTATTATTGCTCAATGAACAGACTCATGACAAGGATGATTCTCTATCATTCATTCAGCTAACTTTAACCAAACAGCAGAAATCTCAGCTCCATTTTCTGTTAACACAGCGACAGAATGATTTGCATTTCTAACCTTTAAATCTTTTTCCCAACAGACTCCAAAGCAACAACAAAGTTTACATCCATTTCTTCCCAGTCCTCACGTCAGACACCATCAATTGTGGCAGGTTAGTACCTGACCTTCATTCTGAAAATCACTGGAATTAACTGGCCGCTTGCTCACACATTCTTCCTATTACATCATCTTTCACGTCTGCAGCGAGGTCAACTGAAATCACAACAGTTTCATCCACATCACAAACTACACCAACTGAATCAGCAATCACAACATCAGCCAAACATTTAGCGTCTACAACATCCCACAAAACTACAGCAGGACAATATACAGGTAGATATTGATTAATCATACAGCACTCCCAGTTTCATAAGCGAGCACAGCTGGCATTGCTGCTTGCGACAACGATACACAGACCCCCATTTTAAAAATCCTACACAATGTGCACACTTGGACAACTTTATGTAAACCGTCATTTCTCATTCAATACTCATTGACACACCTTCCTCCAAATACTTTCTTCATTGATAAAGTTGCACCTCTCCCTCCAGCAAAATTAAAGTGTAACATAACTTTTCTTCTGAGCATCACTGTAATTAACTGCCTCTTGCAAACAAATTTTGCCATTATATTAGCTTCCACTCGCACAGACGGCTCAACGGAAACCACAACATATTCAACAACATCCCAAAGTACAGCATCTGAATCAGAGCAAACAACTGCGTCAACTTCATCCCAAAAAACTACAAGACAAGAATATACAGGTGAGTGCTCATTAACGTTCACAGCTAGATCATTCTCAACAATGGAATCACGGACAACGATATCTATTTTCAAAAACAAACGCAAAGAGCACTTTGGAAATATTTTGGTTAATCATCATCTCTTATTCAATACTCATTCACAAATTTTCCTCCAATTTCTTTGTTTCTTCATGAAGCTGCTCCAACAATGTCAAATCCTTCCTTCTATTCTTCAAAGTGGGAAATTTTATTTCCACAATGCCTGCTGTGATGCCATACTGATTGGCATTGCTTTCGCTCAACGGAAACATTTGCTGCAATTTGCAAACAAAAAGTGCCAGGAAATCCTTCAACAATTTTGCTTTTCTCAACTGTCAAAATGGCCATTAACACTGGCAAATACAGAGGCACAAATACCACAAGAGCAACTTCAGCACAGTTCCTGGCAACTACAGTCATTTCATGCAATCATGAGCATCACAACCGTCAACTTATTCACTCACGCTGTTCTTATTCTCCTTCAGAGGGTGGCTTTGTAATATTGCTCAATGAACAGACTCATGACGAGGATGATTCTCTGTCATTCATTCAACTAACTTTAACCGAACAGCAGAAATCTCAGCTCCATTTTCTGTTAACACAGTGACAGAATGATTTCCATTTCTAACCTTTAAATCTGTTTCCCAACAGACTCCAATGCAACAACAAAGCTTACATCCATTTCTTCCCAGTCCTCACGTCAGACACCATCAATTGTGGCAGGTTCGTATATGAAATTCATTCTCAAAATCACTGGAATTAACTGGCCGCTTGCTCACACATTCTTCCTATTATATCATCTTTCACGTCTGCAGCGAGGTCAACTGAAATCACAACAGTTTCATCCACATCACAAACTACACCATCTGAATCGGCAATCACAACATCAGCCGAAAATTTAGCGTCTACATCGTCCCACAAAACTACAGCAGGACAATATACACGTAGGTATTGATTAATCATTACGGCACTCCCCGTTTCATAAACGAACACTGCTGGCATTGCTGCTTGCGACAACAATACACAGATAATAAAATGTGAGGCTGGATGAACACAGCAGGCCCAGCAGCATCTCAGAAGCACAAAAGCTGACGTTTCGGGCCTAGACCCCACAGACACTGATTTTCAAAATCATACACAAAGAGCACTCTTCGACAATTTTATGTAAACCTTCATTTCTTGTTCAATACTCATTGACACACCTTCCTCCAAATACTTTCTTCATTGATAAAGTTGCACCTCTCCTTCTGGCAATATTAAACTGTAACTTTTATTCATCAAACTGGGAAACAATTGAAACTCCTTGCAGCTCGCCATTGTTTTCACTTGACATAAAACATCGCTATAATTGACAAACAAAAATTGGCAGCTATTCAATTATTCACTTGCTTTACATTACACATCAGTGAGAACTGCCATAACATTGTCAAATACAGCTGCGCCAATAACACGAATGCAACTTGACCACAGATTCTGGGAATCACAGTCATTTCATGCTTTTCAGCTTAACAATCGTAAATATTACGATCATTCAGTTGTCACTCAAACGCCAATTTTTGACATTCAGAGGGAGGATTATCATTGCGACTCCATTAAGATATTCAAGCAAACGATGATGTTACATCATTCATTCAGCTGGCATAAACACAAGCCTACAATTTGGTCACACTCTCTATTTCTACTGGGACGGAATCATAAACAATTCTAACCTAAGCATCTGTTTCTCCACAAGCATCCAATGGGACAACATAGATTCATTCCGTTTCTTCCCAGTCTTCACTTCACACTCCATCAAATGTGACTCCGTCACTTTCCTTAAGAGCATCACTGTAATTAACTGCCTCTTGCAAACAAATTCTTCCCGTTATATTATCTTCCACTTCCACAGATGGCTCAACGGAAACCACAACATATTCAACGACATCCCAAAGTACAGCATCTCAATCAATAACAACGCCATCAGAGCAAACAACTGCATCCATTTCATCCCACAAAGCTACAAGACAAGAATATACAGGTGAGTGTTCATTAACGTTCACAACTGGATCCTTCTTGTCAATGAAAACACGAAGAAAGATATCTATGTTCAAAATCAAACGCAAAGAGCACGTTGGAAAAATTTTGGTCAATCATCATCTCTTATACAATGTTCATTTACATACATTCCTCCAATTTCTTTGTTTCATCATAAATCTGCTAAAACAATGTCAAATCCATCCTTCTATTCTTCATTGTGGGAAATTTTATTGCCAAAACGCCTGCCAAGATGCCATACTGATTGGCATTGCATTCGCTCAATGGAAACATTTGCTGCAATTTGCAAACAAAAAGTGCCAGGAAATCCTTCAACAATTTTGCTTTTCTCATCTGTCAAAATGGCCATTAACACTGGCAAATGCAGAGGCACAAATACCACAAGAGCAACTTCAGCACAGTTCCTGGCAACTACAGTCATTTCATGCAATCATGAGCATCACAACCGTCAACCTATTCACTCACGCTGTTCTTATTCTCCTTCAGAGGGTGGCTTTGTATTATTGCTCAATGAACAGACTCATGACAAGGATGATTCTCTATCATTCATTCAGCTAACTTTAACCAAACAGCAGAAATCTCAGCTCCATTTTCTGTTAACACAGCGACAGAATGATTTGCATTTCTAACCTTTAAATCTTTTTCCCAACAGACTCCAAAGCAACAACAAAGTTTACATCCATTTCTTCCCAGTCCTCACGTCAGACACCATCAATTGTGGCAGGTTAGTTCCTGACCTTCATTCTGAAAATCACTGGAATTAACTGGCCGCTTGCTCACACATTCTTCCTATTACATCATCTTTCACGTCTGCAGCGAGGTCAACTGAAATCACAACAGTTTCATCCACATCACAAACTACACCAACTGAATCAGCAATCACAACATCAGCCAAACATTTAGCGTCTACAACATCCCACAAAACTACAGCAGGACAATATACAGGTAGATATTGATTAATCATACAGCACTCCCAGTTTCATAAGCGAGCACAGCTGGCATTGCTGCTTGCGACAACGATACACAGACCCCCATTTTAAAAATCCTACACAATGTGCACACTTGGACAACTTTATGTAAACCGTCATTTCTCATTCAATACTCATTGACACACCTTCCTCCAAATACTTTCTTCATTGATAAAGTTGCACCTCTCCCTCCAGCAAAATTAAAGTGTAACATAACTTTTCTTCTGAGCATCACTGTAATTAACTGCCTCTTGCAAACAAATTTTGCCATTATATTAGCTTCCACTCGCACAGACGGCTCAACGGAAACCACAACATATTCAACAACATCCCAAAGTACAGCATCTGAATCAGAGCAAACAACTGCGTCAACTTCATCCCAAAAAACTACAAGACAAGAATATACAGGTGAGTGCTCATTAACGTTCACAGCTAGATCATTCTCAACAATGGAATCACGGACAACGATATCTATTTTCAAAAACAAACGCAAAGAGCACTTTGGAAATATTTTGGTTAATCATCATCTCTTATTCAATACTCATTCACAAATTTTCCTCCAATTTCTTTGTTTCTTCATGAAGCTGCTCCAACAATGTCAAATCCTTCCTTCTATTCTTCAAAGTGGGAAGTTTTATTTCCACAATGCCTGCTGTGATGCCATACTGATTGGCATTGCTTTCGCTCAACGGAAACATTTGCTGCAATTTGCAAACAAAAAGTGCCAGGAAATCCTTCAACAATTTTGCTTTTCTCAACTGTCAAAATGGCCATTAACACTGGCAAATGCAGAGGCACAAATACCACAAGAGCAACTTCAGCACAGTTCCTGGCAACGACAGTCATTTCATGCAATCATGAGCATCACAACCGTCAACTTATTCACTCACGCTGTTCTTATTCTCCTTCAGAGGGTGGCTTTGTAATATTGCTCAATGAACAGACTCATGACGAGGATGATTCTCTGTCATTCATTCAACTAACTTTAACCGAACAGCAGAAATCTCAGCTCCATTTTCTGTTAACACAGTGACAGAATGATTTCCATTTCTAACCTTTAAATCTGTTTCCCAACAGACTCCAATGCAACAACAAAGCTTACATCCATTTCTTCCCAGTCCTCACGTCAGACACCATCAATTGTGGCAGGTTCGTATATGAAATTCATTCTCAAAATCACTGGAATTAACTGGCCGCTTGCTCACACATTCTTCCTATTATATCATCTTTCACGTCTGCAGCGAGGTCAACTGAAATCACAACAGTTTCATCCACATCACAAACTACACCATCTGAATCGGCAATCACAACATCAGCCGAAAATTTAGCGTCTACATCGTCCCACAAAACTACAGCAGGACAATATACACGTAGGTATTGATTAATCATTACGGCACTCCCCGTTTCATAAACGAACACTGCTGGCATTGCTGCTTGCGACAACAATACACAGATAATAAAATGTGAGGCTGGATGAACACAGCAGGCCCAGCAGCATCTCAGAAGCACAAAAGCTGACGTTTCGGGCCTAGACCCCACAGACACTGATTTTCAAAATCATACACAAAGAGCACTCTTCGACAATTTTATGTAAACCTTCATTTCTTGTTCAATACTCATTGACACACCTTCCTCCAAATACTTTCTTCATTGATAAAGTTGCACCTCTCCTTCTGGCAATATTAAACTGTAACTTTTATTCATCAAACTGGGAAACAATTGAAACTCCTTGCAGCTCGCCATTGTTTTCACTTGACATAAAACATCGCTATAATTGACAAACAAAAATTGGCAGCTATTCAATTATTCACTTGCTTTACATTACACATCAGTGAGAACTGCCATAACATTGTCAAATACAGCTGCGCCAATAACACGAATGCAACTTGACCACAGATTCTGGGAATCACAGTCATTTCATGCTTTTCAGCTTAACAATCGTAAATATTACGATCATTCAGTTGTCACTCAAACGCCAATTTTTGACATTCAGAGGGAGGATTATCATTGCGACTCCATTAAGATATTCAAGCAAACGATGATGTTACATCATTCATTCAGCTGGCATAAACACAAGCCTACAATTTGGTCACACTCTCTATTTCTACTGGGACGGAATCATAAACAATTCTAACCTAAGCATCTGTTTCTCCACAAGCATCCAATGGGACAACATAGATTCATTCCGTTTCTTCCCAGTCTTCACTTCACACTCCATCAAATGTGACTCCGTCACTTTCCTTAAGAGCATCACTGTAATTAACTGCCTCTTGCAAACAAATTCTTCCCGTTATATTATCTTCCACTTCCACAGATGGCTCAACGGAAACCACAACATATTCAACGACATCCCAAAGTACAGCATCTCAATCAATAACAACGCCATCAGAGCAAACAACTGCATCCATTTCATCCCACAAAGCTACAAGACAAGAATATACAGGTGAGTGTTCATTAACGTTCACAACTGGATCCTTCTTGTCAATGAAAACACGAAGAAAGATATCTATGTTCAAAATCAAACGCAAAGAGCACGTTGGAAAAATTTTGGTCAATCATCATCTCTTATACAATGTTCATTTACATACATTCCTCCAATTTCTTTGTTTCATCATAAATCTGCTAAAACAATGTCAAATCCATCCTTCTATTCTTCATTGTGGGAAATTTTATTGCCAAAACGCCTGCCAAGATGCCATACTGATTGGCATTGCATTCGCTCAATGGAAACATTTGCTGCAATTTGCAAACAAAAAGTGCCAGGAAATCCTTCAACAATTTTGCTTTTCTCATCTGTCAAAATGGCCATTAACACTGGCAAATGCAGAGGCACAAATACCACAAGAGCAACTTCAGCACAGTTCCTGGCAACGACAGTCATTTCATGCAATCATGAGCATCACAACCGTCAACCTATTCACTCACGCTGTTCTTATTCTCCTTCAGAGGGTGGCTTTGTATTATTGCTCAATGAACAGACTCATGACAAGGATGATTCTCTATCATTCATTCAGCTAACTTTAACCAAACAGCAGAAATCTCAGCTCCATTTTCTGTTAACACAGCGACAGAATGATTTGCATTTCTAACCTTTAAATCTTTTTCCCAACAGACTCCAAAGCAACAACAAAGTTTACATCCATTTCTTCCCAGTCCTCACGTCAGACACCATCAATTGTGGCAGGTTAGTTCCTGACCTTCATTCTGAAAATCACTGGAATTAACTGGCCGCTTGCTCACACATTCTTCCTATTACATCATCTTTCACGTCTGCAGCGAGGTCAACTGAAATCACAACAGTTTCATCCACATCACAAACTACACCAACTGAATCAGCAATCACAACATCAGCCAAACATTTAGCGTCTACAACATCCCACAAAACTACAGCAGGACAATATACAGGTAGATATTGATTAATCATACAGCACTCCCAGTTTCATAAGCGAGCACAGCTGGCATTGCTGCTTGCGACAACGATACACAGACCCCCATTTTAAAAATCCTACACAATGTGCACACTTGGACAACTTTATGTAAACCGTCATTTCTCATTCAATACTCATTGACACACCTTCCTCCAAATACTTTCTTCATTGATAAAGTTGCACCTCTCCCTCCAGCAAAATTAAAGTGTAACATAACTTTTCTTCTGAGCATCACTGTAATTAACTGCCTCTTGCAAACAAATTTTGCCATTATATTAGCTTCCACTCGCACAGACGGCTCAACGGAAACCACAACATATTCAACAACATCCCAAAGTACAGCATCTGAATCAGAGCAAACAACTGCGTCAACTTCATCCCAAAAAACTACAAGACAAGAATATACAGGTGAGTGCTCATTAACGTTCACAGCTAGATCATTCTCAACAATGGAATCACGGACAACGATATCTATTTTCAAAAACAAACGCAAAGAGCACTTTGGAAATATTTTGGTTAATCATCATCTCTTATTCAATACTCATTCACAAATTTTCCTCCAATTTCTTTGTTTCTTCATGAAGCTGCTCCAACAATGTCAAATCCTTCCTTCTATTCTTCAAAGTGGGAAGTTTTATTTCCACAATGCCTGCTGTGATGCCATACTGATTGGCATTGCTTTCGCTCAACGGAAACATTTGCTGCAATTTGCAAACAAAAAGTGCCAGGAAATCCTTCAACAATTTTGCTTTTCTCAACTGTCAAAATGGCCATTAACACTGGCAAATGCAGAGGCACAAATACCACAAGAGCAACTTCAGCACAGTTCCTGGCAACTACAGTCATTTCATGCAATCATGAGCATCACAACCGTCAACTTATTCACTCACGCTGTTCTTATTCTCCTTCAGAGGGTGGCTTTGTAATATTGCTCAATGAACAGACTCATGACGAGGATGATTCTCTGTCATTCATTCAACTAACTTTAACCGAACAGCAGAAATCTCAGCTCCATTTTCTGTTAACACAGTGACAGAATGATTTCCATTTCTAACCTTTAAATCTGTTTCCCAACAGACTCCAATGCAACAACAAAGCTTACATCCATTTCTTCCCAGTCCTCACGTCAGACACCATCAATTGTGGCAGGTTCGTATATGAAATTCATTCTCAAAATCACTGGAATTAACTGGCCGCTTGCTCACACATTCTTCCTATTATATCATCTTTCACGTCTGCAGCGAGGTCAACTGAAATCACAACAGTTTCATCCACATCACAAACTACACCATCTGAATCGGCAATCACAACATCAGCCGAAAATTTAGCGTCTACATCGTCCCACAAAACTACAGCAGGACAATATACACGTAGGTATTGATTAATCATTACGGCACTCCCCGTTTCATAAACGAACACTGCTGGCATTGCTGCTTGCGACAACAATACACAGATAATAAAATGTGAGGCTGGATGAACACAGCAGGCCCAGCAGCATCTCAGAAGCACAAAAGCTGACGTTTCGGGCCTAGACCCCACAGACACTGATTTTCAAAATCATACACAAAGAGCACTCTTCGACAATTTTATGTAAACCTTCATTTCTTGTTCAATACTCATTGACACACCTTCCTCCAAATACTTTCTTCATTGATAAAGTTGCACCTCTCCTTCTGGCAATATTAAACTGTAACTTTTATTCATCAAACTGGGAAACAATTGAAACTCCTTGCAGCTCGCCATTGTTTTCACTTGACATAAAACATCGCTATAATTGACAAACAAAAATTGGCAGCTATTCAATTATTCACTTGCTTTACATTACACATCAGTGAGAACTGCCATAACATTGTCAAATACAGCTGCGCCAATAACACGAATGCAACTTGACCACAGATTCTGGGAATCACAGTCATTTCATGCTTTTCAGCTTAACAATCGTAAATATTACGATCATTCAGTTGTCACTCAAACGCCAATTTTTGACATTCAGAGGGAGGATTATCATTGCGACTCCATTAAGATATTCAAGCAAACGATGATGTTACATCATTCATTCAGCTGGCATAAACAGATGTGTACAATTTGGTCACACTCTCTATTTCTACTTGGACTGAAACATAAACAATTCTAACCTAAGCATCTGTTTCTCCACAAGCATCCAATGGGACAACAGAAATTCATTCCGTTTCTTCCCAGTCTTCACTTCACACACCATCAAATGTGACTACGTCACTTTCCTTCTGAGCATCACTGTAATTAACTGCCTCTGGCAAACAAATTCTTCCCGTTATATTATCTTCCACTTCCACAGATGGCTCAACGGAAACCACAACATATTCAACGACATCCCAAACTACAGCATCTGAATCAGTAACCACACCATCAGAGCAAACAACTGCGGCAATTTCATCCCACAAAGCTACAACACAAGACTCTACAGGTGAGTGTTGTTTAACGTTCACAGCAATCCTTCTCGTCAATGAAAACCTCATGCATGACATCTCAGTTCAAAAACAAACGAAAAGAGCACTTTGGAAACATTTTGGTCAACAATCATCTCTTATTCAATACTCATTCACAGATATTCCTCCAATTTCTTTGTTTCTTCATAAATCTGCTCCAACAATGTCAAATCCTTCCTTCTATCCTACAAAGTGGGAAATTTTATTTCCACAATGCTTGCTGTGATGCCAGACTGATTGGCATTGCTTTTGCTCAACGTAAACATTTGCTGCAATTGGCAAACAAAAAATGCCAGGAAATCCTTCAACAATTTTGCTTTTCTCATCTGTCAAAATGGCCATTAACACTGGCAAATGCAGAGGCACAAATACCACAAGAGCAACTTCAGCACAGTTCCTGGCAACGACAGTCATTTCATGCAATCATGAGCATCACAACCGTCAACTTATTCACTCACGCTGTTCTTATTCTCCTTCAGAGGGTGGCTTTGTAATATTGCTCAATGAACAGACTCATGACGAGGATGATTCTCTATCATTCATTCAGCTAACTTTAACCAAACAGCAGAAACCTCAGCTCTATTTTTTTGTTACTACAGCGACAGAACGATTTGCATTTCTAACTTTTAAATCTGTTTCCCAACAGGCTCCAATGCAACAACAAAGTTTACATCCATTTCTTCCCAGTCCTCACGTCAGACACCATCAATTGTGGCAGGTTAGTACATGACCTTCATTCTGAAAATCACTGGAATGAACGGGAGGCTAGCACACACATTCTTCCTATGACATGAACTTTCACGTCTGCAGCTAGGTCAACGAAAATCACAACAGTTTCATCCACATCACAAACTACACCATTTGAATCAGCAAACACAACATCAGCCGAAAATTTAGCGTCTACATCGTCCCACAAAACTACAGCAGGACAATATACACGTAGGTATTGATTAATCACTACAGCACTCCCCGTTTCATGAACGAACACTGCTGGCATTGCTGCTTGTGACAACAATACACAGACACTGATTTTCAAAATCCTACACAAAGACCATACTTGGACAAGTTTATGTAAACCGTCATGACTTGTTCAATACTCATTGACACACCATCCTACAAATACTTTCTTCACTGATAAAGTTGCAGCTCTCCCTCTGGCAATATTAAACTGTAACATTTATTCATCAAACTGGGAAACAATTATAACCCCTTACTGCTCGCCATTACTGTCTCTTGACATAAAACATCGCTAGAATTGACAAACAAAAATTCGCAGCTAATCAATTATTCACTTGCTTTACATTTCACATCAGTGAGAACTGCCATAACATTGTCAAATACAGCTGCGCCAATAACAAGAATGCAACTTGACCACAGATTCTGGGAATTACAGTCATTTCATGCTTTTCATCTTAACAATCGTAAACATTACGATCATTCAGTTGTCACTCAAACTCCAATTTTTGACATTCAGAGGGAGGCTTCTCATTACGACTCCATTAAGATATTCAAGCAAACGATGCTGTTGCATCATTCATTCAGCTGGCATAAACACAAGCCTACAATTTGGTCACACTCTCTATTTCTACTGGGACGGAATCATAAACAATTCTAACCTAAGCATCTGTTTCTCCACAAGCATCCAATGGGACAACATAGATTCATTCCGTTTCTTCCCAGTCTTCACTTCACACTCCATCAAATGTGACTCCGTCACTTTCCTTAAGAGCATCACTGTAATTAACTGCCTCTTGCAAACAAATTCTTCCCGTTATATTATCTTCCACTTCCACAGATGGCTCAACGGAAACCACAACATATTCAACCACATCCCAAAGTACAGCATCTCAATCAATAACAACGCCATCAGAGCAAACAACTGCATCCATTTCATCCCACAAAGCTACAAGACAAGAATATACAGGTGAGTGTTCATTAACGTTCACAACTGGATCCTTCTTGTCAATGAAAACACGAAGAAAGATATCTATGTTCAAAATCAAACGCAAAGAGCACTTTGTAAAAATTTTGGTCAATCATCATCTCTTGTACAATGCTCATTAACATACATTCCTCCAATTTCTTTGTTTCATCATAAATCTGCTAAAACAATGTCAAATCCATCCTTCTATTCTTCATTGTGGGAAATTTTATTGCCAAAACGCCTGCCAAGATGCCATACTGATTGGCATTGCATTCGCTCAATGGAAACATTTGCTGCAATTTGCAAACAAAATGTGCCAGGAAATCCTTCAACAATTTTGCTTTTCTCATCTTTCAAAATGGCCATTAACACTGGCAAATGCAGAGGCACAAATACCACAAGAGCAACTTCAGCACAGTTCCTGGCAACGACAGTCATTTCATGCAATCATGAGCATCACAACCGTCAACTTATTCACTCACGCTGTTCTTATTCTCCTTCAGAGGGTGGCTTTGTAATATTGCTCAATGAACAGACTCATGACGAGGATGATTCTCTGTCATTCATTCAACTAACTTTAACCGAACAGCAGAAATCTCAGCTCCATTTTCTGTTAACACAGTGACAGAATGATTTCCATTTCTAACCTTTAAATCTGTTTCCCAACAGACTCCAATGCAACAACAAAGCTTACATCCATTTCTTCCCAGTCCTCACGTCAGACACCATCAATTGTGGCAGGTTCGTATATGAAATTCATTCTCAAAATCACTGGAATTAACTGGCCGCTTGCTCACACATTCTTCCTATTATATCATCTTTCACGTCTGCAGCGAGGTCAACTGAAATCACAACAGTTTCATCCACATCACAAACTACACCATCTGAATCGGCAATCACAACATCAGCCGAAAATTTAGCGTCTACATCGTCCCACAAAACTACAGCAGGACAATATACACGTAGGTATTGATTAATCATTACGGCACTCCCCGTTTCATAAACGAACACTGCTGGCATTGCTGCTTGCGACAACAATACACAGATAATAAAATGTGAGGCTGGATGAACACAGCAGGCCCAGCAGCATCTCAGAAGCACAAAAGCTGACGTTTCGGGCCTAGACCCCACAGACACTGATTTTCAAAATCATACACAAAGAGCACTCTTCGACAATTTTATGTAAACCTTCATTTCTTGTTCAATACTCATTGACACACCTTCCTCCAAATACTTTCTTCATTGATAAAGTTGCACCTCTCCTTCTGGCAATATTAAACTGTAACTTTTATTCATCAAACTGGGAAACAATTGAAACTCCTTGCAGCTCGCCATTGTTTTCACTTGACATAAAACATCGCTATAATTGACAAACAAAAATTGGCAGCTATTCAATTATTCACTTGCTTTACATTACACATCAGTGAGAACTGCCATAACATTGTCAAATACAGCTGCGCCAATAACACGAATGCAACTTGACCACAGATTCTGGGAATCACAGTCATTTCATGCTTTTCAGCTTAACAATCGTAAATATTACGATCATTCAGTTGTCACTCAAACGCCAATTTTTGACATTCAGAGGGAGGATTATCATTGCGACTCCATTAAGATATTCAAGCAAACGATGATGTTACATCATTCATTCAGCTGGCATAAACAGATGTGTACAATTTGGTCACACTCTCTATTTCTACTTGGACTGAAACATAAACAATTCTAACCTAAGCATCTGTTTCTCCACAAGCATCCAATGGGACAACAGAAATTCATTCCGTTTCTTCCCAGTCTTCACTTCACACACCATCAAATGTGACTACGTCACTTTCCTTCTGAGCATCACTGTAATTAACTGCCTCTGGCAAACAAATTCTTCCCGTTATATTATCTTCCACTTCCACAGATGGCTCAACGGAAACCACAACATATTCAACGACATCCCAAACTACAGCATCTGAATCAGTAACCACACCATCAGAGCAAACAACTGCGGCAATTTCATCCCACAAAGCTACAACACAAGACTCTACAGGTGAGTGTTGTTTAACGTTCACAGCAATCCTTCTCGTCAATGAAAACCTCATGCATGACATCTCAGTTCAAAAACAAACGAAAAGAGCACTTTGGAAACATTTTGGTCAACAATCATCTCTTATTCAATACTCATTCACAGATATTCCTCCAATTTCTTTGTTTCTTCATAAATCTGCTCCAACAATGTCAAATCCTTCCTTCTATCCTACAAAGTGGGAAATTTTATTTCCACAATGCTTGCTGTGATGCCAGACTGATTGGCATTGCTTTTGCTCAACGTAAACGTTTGCTGCAATTGGCAAACAAAAAATGCCAGGAAATCCTTCAACAATTTTGCTTTTCTCACCTGTCAAAATGGCCATTAACACTGGCAAATGCAGAGGCACAAATACCACAAGAGCAACTTCAGCACAGTTCCTGGCAACGACAGTCATTTCATGCAATCATGAGCATCACAACCGTCAATTTATTCACTCACGCTGTTCTTATTCTCCTTCAGAGGGTGGCTTTGTAATATTGCTCAATGAACAGACTCATGACGAGGATGATTCTCTATCATTCATTCAGCTAACTTTAACCAAACAGCAGAAACCTCAGCTCTATTTTTTTGTTACTACAGCGACAGAATGATTTGCATTTCTAACTTTTAAATCTGTTTCCCAACAGGCTCCAATGCAACAACAAAGTTTACATCCATTTCTTCCCAGTCCTCACGTCAGACACCATCAATTGTGGCAGGTTAGTACATGACCTTCATTCTGAAAATCACTGGAATGAACGGGAGGCTAGCTCACACATTCTTCCTATGACATGAACTTTCACGTCTGCAGCTAGGTCAACGAAAATCACAACAGTTTCATCCACATCACAAACTACACCATTTGAATCAGCAAACACAACATCAGCCGAAAATTTAGCGTCTACATCGTCCCACAAAACTACAGCAGGACAATATACACGTAGGTATTGATTAATCACTACAGCACTCCCCGTTTCATGAACGAACACTGCTGGCATTGCTGCTTGTGACAACAATACACAGACACTGATTTTCAAAATCCTACACAAAGACCATACTTGGACAAGTTTATGTAAACCGTCATGACTTGTTCAATACTCATTGACACACCATCCTACAAATACTTTCTTCACTGATAAAGTTGCAGCTCTCCCTCTGGCAATATTAAACTGTAACATTTATTCATCAAACTGGGAAACAATTATAACCCCTTACTGCTCGCCATTACTGTCTCTTGACATAAAACATCGCTAGAATTGACAAACAAAAATTCGCAGCTAATCAATTATTCACTTGCTTTACATTTCACATCAGTGAGAACTGCCATAACATTGTCAAATACAGCTGCGCCAATAACAAGAATGCAACTTGACCACAGATTCTGGGAATTACAGTCATTTCATGCTTTTCATCTTAACAATCGTAAACATTACGATCATTCAGTTGTCACTCAAACTCCAATTTTTGACATTCAGAGGGAGGCTTCTCATTACGACTCCATTAAGATATTCAAGCAAACGATGCTGTTGCATCATTCATTCAGCTGGCATAAACACAAGCCTACAATTTGGTCACACTCTCTATTTCTACTGGGACGGAATCATAAACAATTCTAACCTAAGCATCTGTTTCTCCACAAGCATCCAATGGGACAACATAGATTCATTCCGTTTCTTCCCAGTCTTCACTTCACACTCCATCAAATGTGACTCCGTCACTTTCCTTAAGAGCATCACTGTAATTAACTGCCTCTTGCAAACAAATTCTTCCCGTTATATTATCTTCCACTTCCACAGATGGCTCAACGGAAACCACAACATATTCAACCACATCCCAAAGTACAGCATCTCAATCAATAACAACGCCATCAGAGCAAACAACTGCATCCATTTCATCCCACAAAGCTACAAGACAAGAATATACAGGTGAGTGTTCATTAACGTTCACAACTGGATCCTTCTTGTCAATGAAAACACGAAGAAAGATATCTATGTTCAAAATCAAACGCAAAGAGCACGTTGGAAAAATTTTGGTCAATCATCATCTCTTATACAATGCTCATTTACATACATTCCTCCAATTTCTTTGTTTCATCATAAATCTGCTAAAACAATGTCAAATCCATCCTTCTATTCTTCATTGTGGGAAATTTTATTGCCAAAACGCCTGCCAAGATGCCATACTGATTGGCATTGCATTCGCTCAATGGAAACATTTGCTGCAATTTGCAAACAAAAAGTGCCAGGAAATCCTTCAACAATTTTGCTTTTCTCATCTGTCAAAATGGCCATTAACACTGGCAAATGCAGAGGCACAAATACCACAAGAGCAACTTCAGCACAGTTCCTGGCAACGACAGTCATTTCATGCAATCATGAGCATCACAACCGTCAACTTATTCACTCACGCTGTTCTTATTCTCCTTCAGAGGGTGGCTTTGTAATATTGCTCAATGAACAGACTCATGACGAGGATGATTCTCTGTCATTCATTCAACTAACTTTAACCGAACAGCAGAAATCTCAGCTCCATTTTCTGTTAACACAGTGACAGAATGATTTCCATTTCTAACCTTTAAATCTGTTTCCCAACAGACTCCAATGCAACAACAAAGCTTACATCCATTTCTTCCCAGTCCTCACGTCAGACACCATCAATTGTGGCAGGTTCGTATATGAAATTCATTCTCAAAATCACTGGAATTAACTGGCCGCTTGCTCACACATTCTTCCTATTATATCATCTTTCACGTCTGCAGCGAGGTCAACTGAAATCACAACAGTTTCATCCACATCACAAACTACACCATCTGAATCGGCAATCACAACATCAGCCGAAAATTTAGCGTCTACATCGTCCCACAAAACTACAGCAGGACAATATACACGTAGGTATTGATTAATCATTACGGCACTCCCCGTTTCATAAACGAACACTGCTGGCATTGCTGCTTGCGACAACAATACACAGATAATAAAATGTGAGGCTGGATGAACACAGCAGGCCCAGCAGCATCTCAGAAGCACAAAAGCTGACGTTTCGGGCCTAGACCCCACAGACACTGATTTTCAAAATCATACACAAAGAGCACTCTTCGACAATTTTATGTAAACCTTCATTTCTTGTTCAATACTCATTGACACACCTTCCTCCAAATACTTTCTTCATTGATAAAGTTGCACCTCTCCTTCTGGCAATATTAAACTGTAACTTTTATTCATCAAACTGGGAAACAATTGAAACTCCTTGCAGCTCGCCATTGTTTTCACTTGACATAAAACATCGCTATAATTGACAAACAAAAATTGGCAGCTATTCAATTATTCACTTGCTTTACATTACACATCAGTGAGAACTGCCATAACATTGTCAAATACAGCTGCGCCAATAACACGAATGCAACTTGACCACAGATTCTGGGAATCACAGTCATTTCATGCTTTTCAGCTTAACAATCGTAAATATTACGATCATTCAGTTGTCACTCAAACGCCAATTTTTGACATTCAGAGGGAGGATTATCATTGCGACTCCATTAAGATATTCAAGCAAACGATGATGTTACATCATTCATTCAGCTGGCATAAACAGATGTGTACAATTTGGTCACACTCTCTATTTCTACTTGGACTGAAACATAAACAATTCTAACCTAAGCATCTGTTTCTCCACAAGCATCCAATGGGACAACAGAAATTCATTCCGTTTCTTCCCAGTCTTCACTTCACACACCATCAAATGTGACTACGTCACTTTCCTTCTGAGCATCACTGTAATTAACTGCCTCTGGCAAACAAATTCTTCCCGTTATATTATCTTCCACTTCCACAGATGGCTCAACGGAAACCACAACATATTCAACGACATCCCAAACTACAGCATCTGAATCAGTAACCACACCATCAGAGCAAACAACTGCGGCAATTTCATCCCACAAAGCTACAACACAAGACTCTACAGGTGAGTGTTGTTTAACGTTCACAGCAATCCTTCTCGTCAATGAAAACCTCATGCATGACATCTCAGTTCAAAAACAAACGAAAAGAGCACTTTGGAAACATTTTGGTCAACAATCATCTCTTATTCAATACTCATTCACAGATATTCCTCCAATTTCTTTGTTTCTTCATAAATCTGCTCCAACAATGTCAAATCCTTCCTTCTATCCTACAAAGTGGGAAATTTTATTTCCACAATGCTTGCTGTGATGCCAGACTGATTGGCATTGCTTTTGCTCAACGTAAACGTTTGCTGCAATTGGCAAACAAAAAATGCCAGGAAATCCTTCAACAATTTTGCTTTTCTCACCTGTCAAAATGGCCATTAACACTGGCAAATGCAGAGGCACAAATACCACAAGAGCAACTTCAGCACAGTTCCTGGCAACGACAGTCATTTCATGCAATCATGAGCATCACAACCGTCAATTTATTCACTCACGCTGTTCTTATTCTCCTTCAGAGGGTGGCTTTGTAATATTGCTCAATGAACAGACTCATGACGAGGATGATTCTCTATCATTCATTCAGCTAACTTTAACCAAACAGCAGAAACCTCAGCTCTATTTTTTTGTTACTACAGCGACAGAATGATTTGCATTTCTAACTTTTAAATCTGTTTCCCAACAGGCTCCAATGCAACAACAAAGTTTACATCCATTTCTTCCCAGTCCTCACGTCAGACACCATCAATTGTGGCAGGTTAGTACATGACCTTCATTCTGAAAATCACTGGAATGAACGGGAGGCTAGCTCACACATTCTTCCTATGACATGAACTTTCACGTCTGCAGCTAGGTCAACGAAAATCACAACAGTTTCATCCACATCACAAACTACACCATTTGAATCAGCAAACACAACATCAGCCGAAAATTTAGCGTCTACATCGTCCCACAAAACTACAGCAGGACAATATACACGTAGGTATTGATTAATCACTACAGCACTCCCCGTTTCATGAACGAACACTGCTGGCATTGCTGCTTGTGACAACAATACACAGACACTGATTTTCAAAATCCTACACAAAGACCATACTTGGACAAGTTTATGTAAACCGTCATGACTTGTTCAATACTCATTGACACACCATCCTACAAATACTTTCTTCACTGATAAAGTTGCAGCTCTCCCTCTGGCAATATTAAACTGTAACATTTATTCATCAAACTGGGAAACAATTATAACCCCTTACTGCTCGCCATTACTGTCTCTTGACATAAAACATCGCTAGAATTGACAAACAAAAATTCGCAGCTAATCAATTATTCACTTGCTTTACATTTCACATCAGTGAGAACTGCCATAACATTGTCAAATACAGCTGCGCCAATAACAAGAATGCAACTTGACCACAGATTCTGGGAATTACAGTCATTTCATGCTTTTCATCTTAACAATCGTAAACATTACGATCATTCAGTTGTCACTCAAACTCCAATTTTTGACATTCAGAGGGAGGCTTCTCATTACGACTCCATTAAGATATTCAAGCAAACGATGCTGTTGCATCATTCATTCAGCTGGCATAAACACAAGCCTACAATTTGGTCACACTCTCTATTTCTACTGGGACGGAATCATAAACAATTCTAACCTAAGCATCTGTTTCTCCACAAGCATCCAATGGGACAACATAGATTCATTCCGTTTCTTCCCAGTCTTCACTTCACACTCCATCAAATGTGACTCCGTCACTTTCCTTAAGAGCATCACTGTAATTAACTGCCTCTTGCAAACAAATTCTTCCCGTTATATTATCTTCCACTTCCACAGATGGCTCAACGGAAACCACAACATATTCAACCACATCCCAAAGTACAGCATCTCAATCAATAACAACGCCATCAGAGCAAACAACTGCATCCATTTCATCCCACAAAGCTACAAGACAAGAATATACAGGTGAGTGTTCATTAACGTTCACAACTGGATCCTTCTTGTCAATGAAAACACGAAGAAAGATATCTATGTTCAAAATCAAACGCAAAGAGCACGTTGGAAAAATTTTGGTCAATCATCATCTCTTATACAATGCTCATTTACATACATTCCTCCAATTTCTTTGTTTCATCATAAATCTGCTAAAACAATGTCAAATCCATCCTTCTATTCTTCATTGTGGGAAATTTTATTGCCAAAACGCCTGCCAAGATGCCATACTGATTGGCATTGCATTCGCTCAATGGAAACATTTGCTGCAATTTGCAAACAAAAAGTGCCAGGAAATCCTTCAACAATTTTGCTTTTCTCATCTGTCAAAATGGCCATTAACACTGGCAAATGCAGAGGCACAAATACCACAAGAGCAACTTCAGCACAGTTCCTGGCAACGACAGTCATTTCATGCAATCATGAGCATCACAACCGTCAACTTATTCACTCACGCTGTTCTTATTCTCCTTCAGAGGGTGGCTTTGTAATATTGCTCAATGAACAGACTCATGACGAGGATGATTCTCTGTCATTCATTCAACTAACTTTAACCGAACAGCAGAAATCTCAGCTCCATTTTCTGTTAACACAGTGACAGAATGATTTCCATTTCTAACCTTTAAATCTGTTTCCCAACAGACTCCAATGCAACAACAAAGCTTACATCCATTTCTTCCCAGTCCTCACGTCAGACACCATCAATTGTGGCAGGTTCGTATATGAAATTCATTCTCAAAATCACTGGAATTAACTGGCCGCTTGCTCACACATTCTTCCTATTATATCATCTTTCACGTCTGCAGCGAGGTCAACTGAAATCACAACAGTTTCATCCACATCACAAACTACACCATCTGAATCGGCAATCACAACATCAGCCGAAAATTTAGCGTCTACATCGTCCCACAAAACTACAGCAGGACAATATACACGTAGGTATTGATTAATCATTACGGCACTCCCCGTTTCATAAACGAACACTGCTGGCATTGCTGCTTGCGACAACAATACACAGATAATAAAATGTGAGGCTGGATGAACACAGCAGGCCCAGCAGCATCTCAGAAGCACAAAAGCTGACGTTTCGGGCCTAGACCCCACAGACACTGATTTTCAAAATCATACACAAAGAGCACTCTTCGACAATTTTATGTAAACCTTCATTTCTTGTTCAATACTCATTGACACACCTTCCTCCAAATACTTTCTTCATTGATAAAGTTGCACCTCTCCTTCTGGCAATATTAAACTGTAACTTTTATTCATCAAACTGGGAAACAATTGAAACTCCTTGCAGCTCGCCATTGTTTTCACTTGACATAAAACATCGCTATAATTGACAAACAAAAATTGGCAGCTATTCAATTATTCACTTGCTTTACATTACACATCAGTGAGAACTGCCATAACATTGTCAAATACAGCTGCGCCAATAACACGAATGCAACTTGACCACAGATTCTGGGAATCACAGTCATTTCATGCTTTTCAGCTTAACAATCGTAAATATTACGATCATTCAGTTGTCACTCAAACGCCAATTTTTGACATTCAGAGGGAGGATTATCATTGCGACTCCATTAAGATATTCAAGCAAACGATGATGTTACATCATTCATTCAGCTGGCATAAACAGATGTGTACAATTTGGTCACACTCTCTATTTCTACTTGGACTGAAACATAAACAATTCTAACCTAAGCATCTGTTTCTCCACAAGCATCCAATGGGACAACAGAAATTCATTCCGTTTCTTCCCAGTCTTCACTTCACACACCATCAAATGTGACTACGTCACTTTCCTTCTGAGCATCACTGTAATTAACTGCCTCTGGCAAACAAATTCTTCCCGTTATATTATCTTCCACTTCCACAGATGGCTCAACGGAAACCACAACATATTCAACGACATCCCAAACTACAGCATCTGAATCAGTAACCACACCATCAGAGCAAACAACTGCGGCAATTTCATCCCACAAAGCTACAACACAAGACTCTACAGGTGAGTGTTGTTTAACGTTCACAGCAATCCTTCTCGTCAATGAAAACCTCATGCATGACATCTCAGTTCAAAAACAAACGAAAAGAGCACTTTGGAAACATTTTGGTCAACAATCATCTCTTATTCAATACTCATTCACAGATATTCCTCCAATTTCTTTGTTTCTTCATAAATCTGCTCCAACAATGTCAAATCCTTCCTTCTATCCTACAAAGTGGGAAATTTTATTTCCACAATGCTTGCTGTGATGCCAGACTGATTGGCATTGCTTTTGCTCAACGTAAACGTTTGTTGCAATTGGCAAACAAAAAATGCCAGGAAATCCTTCAACAATTTTGCTTTTCTCACCTGTCAAAATGGCCATTAACACTGGCAAACGCAGAGGCACAAATACCACAAGAGCAACTTCAGCACAGTTCCTGGCAACGACAGTCATTTCATGCAATCATGAGCATCACAACCGTCAAATTATTCACTCACGCTGTTCTTATTCTCCTTCAGAGGTTGGCTTTGTAATATTGCTCAATGAACAGACTCATGACGAGGATGATTCTCTATCATTCATTCAGCTAACTTTAACCAAACAGCAGAAACCTCAGCTCTATTTTTTTGTTACTACAGCGACAGAATGATTTGCATTTCTAACTTTTAAATCTGTTTCCCAACAGGCTCCAATGCAACAACAAAGTTTACATCCATTTCTTCCCAGTCCTCACGTCAGACACCATCAATTGTGGCAGGTTAGTACATGACCTTCATTCTGAAAATCACTGGAATGAACGGGAGGCTAGCTCACACATTCTTCCTATGACATGAACTTTCACGTCTGCAGCTAGGTCAACGAAAATCACAACAGTTTCATCCACATCACAAACTACACCATTTGAATCAGCAAACACAACATCAGCCGAAAATTTAGCGTCTACATCGTCCCACAAAACTACAGCAGGACAATATACACGTAGGTATTGATTAATCACTACAGCACTCCCCGTTTCATGAACGAACACTGCTGGCATTGCTGCTTGTGACAACAATACACAGACACTGATTTTCAAAATCCTACACAAAGACCATACTTGGACAAGTTTATGTAAACCGTCATGACTTGTTCAATACTCATTGACACACCATCCTACAAATACTTTCTTCACTGATAAAGTTGCAGCTCTCCCTCTGGCAATATTAAACTGTAACATTTATTCATCAAACTGGGAAACAATTATAACCCCTTACTGCTCGCCATTACTGTCTCTTGACATAAAACATCGCTAGAATTGACAAACAAAAATTCGCAGCTAATCAATTATTCACTTGCTTTACATTTCACATCAGTGAGAACTGCCATAACATTGTCAAATACAGCTGCGCCAATAACAAGAATGCAACTTGACCACAGATTCTGGGAATTACAGTCATTTCATGCTTTTCATCTTAACAATCGTAAACATTACGATCATTCAGTTGTCACTCAAACTCCAATTTTTGACATTCAGAGGGAGGCTTCTCATTACGACTCCATTAAGATATTCAAGCAAACGATGCTGTTGCATCATTCATTCAGCTGGCATAAACACAAGCCTACAATTTGGTCACACTCTCTATTTCTACTGGGACGGAATCATAAACAATTCTAACCTAAGCATCTGTTTCTCCACAAGCATCCAATGGGACAACATAGATTCATTCCGTTTCTTCCCAGTCTTCACTTCACACTCCATCAAATGTGACTCCGTCACTTTCCTTAAGAGCATCACTGTAATTAACTGCCTCTTGCAAACAAATTCTTCCCGTTATATTATCTTCCACTTCCACAGATGGCTCAACGGAAACCACAACATATTCAACGACATCCCAAAGTACAGCATCTCAATCAATAACAACGCCATCAGAGCAAACAACTGCATCCATTTCATCCCACAAAGCTACAAGACAAGAATATACAGGTGAGTGTTCATTAACGTTCACAACTGGATCCTTCTTGTCAATGAAAACACGAAGAAAGATATCTATGTTCAAAATCAAACGCAAAGAGCACGTTGGAAAAATTTTGGTCAATCATCATCTCTTATACAATGTTCATTTACATACATTCCTCCAATTTCTTTGTTTCATCATAAATCTGCTAAAACAATGTCAAATCCATCCTTCTATTCTTCATTGTGGGAAATTTTATTGCCAAAACGCCTGCCAAGATGCCATACTGATTGGCATTGCATTCGCTCAATGGAAACATTTGCTGCAATTTGCAAACAAAAAGTGCCAGGAAATCCTTCAACAATTTTGCTTTTCTCATCTGTCAAAATGGCCATTAACACTGGCAAATGCAGAGGCACAAATACCACAAGAGCAACTTCAGCACAGTTCCTGGCAACTACAGTCATTTCATGCAATCATGAGCATCACAACCGTCAACTTATTCACTCACGCTGTTCTTATTCTCCTTCAGAGGGTGGCTTTGTAATATTGCTCAATGAACAGACTCATGACGAGGATGATTCTCTGTCATTCATTCAACTAACTTTAACCGAACAGCAGAAATCTCAGCTCCATTTTCTGTTAACACAGTGACAGAATGATTTCCATTTCTAACCTTTAAATCTGTTTCCCAACAGACTCCAATGCAACAACAAAGCTTACATCCATTTCTTCCCAGTCCTCACGTCAGACACCATCAATTGTGGCAGGTTCGTATATGAAATTCATTCTCAAAATCACTGGAATTAACTGGCCGCTTGCTCACACATTCTTCCTATTATATCATCTTTCACGTCTGCAGCGAGGTCAACTGAAATCACAACAGTTTCATCCACATCACAAACTACACCATCTGAATCGGCAATCACAACATCAGCCGAAAATTTAGCGTCTACATCGTCCCACAAAACTACAGCAGGACAATATACACGTAGGTATTGATTAATCATTACGGCACTCCCCGTTTCATAAACGAACACTGCTGGCATTGCTGCTTGCGACAACAATACACAGATAATAAAATGTGAGGCTGGATGAACACAGCAGGCCCAGCAGCATCTCAGAAGCACAAAAGCTGACGTTTCGGGCCTAGACCCCACAGACACTGATTTTCAAAATCATACACAAAGAGCACTCTTCGACAATTTTATGTAAACCTTCATTTCTTGTTCAATACTCATTGACACACCTTCCTCCAAATACTTTCTTCATTGATAAAGTTGCACCTCTCCTTCTGGCAATATTAAACTGTAACTTTTATTCATCAAACTGGGAAACAATTGAAACTCCTTGCAGCTCGCCATTGTTTTCACTTGACATAAAACATCGCTATAATTGACAAACAAAAATTGGCAGCTATTCAATTATTCACTTGCTTTACATTACACATCAGTGAGAACTGCCATAACATTGTCAAATACAGCTGCGCCAATAACACGAATGCAACTTGACCACAGATTCTGGGAATTACAGTCATTTCATGCTTTTCAGCTTAACAATCGTAAATATTACGATCATTCAGTTGTCACTCAAACGCCAATTTTTGACATTCAGAGGGAGGATTATCATTGCGACTCCATTAAGATATTCAAGCAAACGATGATGTTACATCATTCATTCAGCTGGCATAAACAGATGTGTACAATTTGGTCACACTCTCTATTTCTACTTGGACTGAAACATAAACAATTCTAACCTAAGCATCTGTTTCTCCACAAGCATCCAATGGGACAACAGAAATTCATTCCGTTTCTTCCCAGTCTTCACTTCACACACCATCAAATGTGACTACGTCACTTTCCTTCTGAGCATCACTGTAATTAACTGCCTCTGGCAAACAAATTCTTCCCGTTATATTATCTTCCACTTCCACAGATGGCTCAACGGAAACCACAACATATTCAACGACATCCCAAACTACAGCATCTGAATCAGTAACCACACCATCAGAGCAAACAACTGCGGCAATTTCATCCCACAAAGCTACAACACAAGACTCTACAGGTGAG
Source organism: Stegostoma tigrinum (assembly GCF_030684315.1). Lineage (NCBI taxonomy): Eukaryota > Metazoa > Chordata > Chondrichthyes > Orectolobiformes > Stegostomatidae > Stegostoma > Stegostoma tigrinum. The sequence goes on along the minus strand of NC_081354.1, from coordinate 133,685,798 downwards.
TGTTGTTTAACGTTCACAGCAATCCTTCTCGTCAATGAAAACCTCATGCATGACATCTCAGTTCAAAAACAAACGAAAAGAGCACTTTGGAAACATTTTGGTCAACAATCATCTCTTATTCAATACTCATTCACAGATATTCCTCCAATTTCTTTGTTTCTTCATAAATCTGCTCCAACAATGTCAAATCCTTCCTTCTATCCTACAAAGTGGGAAATTTTATTTCCACAATGCTTGCTGTGATGCCAGACTGATTGGCATTGCTTTTGCTCAACGTAAACGTTTGCTGCAATTGGCAAACAAAAAATGCCAGGAAATCCTTCAACAATTTTGCTTTTCTCACCTGTCAAAATGGCCATTAACACTGGCAAATGCAGAGGCACAAATACCACAAGAGCAACTTCAGCACAGTTCCTGGCAACGACAGTCATTTCATGCAATCATGAGCATCACAACCGTCAATTTATTCACTCACGCTGTTCTTATTCTCCTTCAGAGGGTGGCTTTGTAATATTGCTCAATGAACAGACTCATGACGAGGATGATTCTCTATCATTCATTCAGCTAACTTTAACCAAACAGCAGAAACCTCAGCTCTATTTTTTTGTTACTACAGCGACAGAATGATTTGCATTTCTAACTTTTAAATCTGTTTCCCAACAGGCTCCAATGCAACAACAAAGTTTACATCCATTTCTTCCCAGTCCTCACGTCAGACACCATCAATTGTGGCAGGTTAGTACATGACCTTCATTCTGAAAATCACTGGAATGAACGGGAGGCTAGCTCACACATTCTTCCTATGACATGAACTTTCACGTCTGCAGCTAGGTCAACGAAAATCACAACAGTTTCATCCACATCACAAACTACACCATTTGAATCAGCAAACACAACATCAGCCGAAAATTTAGCGTCTACATCGTCCCACAAAACTACAGCAGGACAATATACACGTAGGTATTGATTAATCACTACAGCACTCCCCGTTTCATGAACGAACACTGCTGGCATTGCTGCTTGTGACAACAATACACAGACACTGATTTTCAAAATCCTACACAAAGACCATACTTGGACAAGTTTATGTAAACCGTCATGACTTGTTCAATACTCATTGACACACCATCCTACAAATACTTTCTTCACTGATAAAGTTGCAGCTCTCCCTCTGGCAATATTAAACTGTAACATTTATTCATCAAACTGGGAAACAATTATAACCCCTTACTGCTCGCCATTACTGTCTCTTGACATAAAACATCGCTAGAATTGACAAACAAAAATTCGCAGCTAATCAATTATTCACTTGCTTTACATTTCACATCAGTGAGAACTGCCATAACATTGTCAAATACAGCTGCGCCAATAACAAGAATGCAACTTGACCACAGATTCTGGGAATTACAGTCATTTCATGCTTTTCATCTTAACAATCGTAAACATTACGATCATTCAGTTGTCACTCAAACTCCAATTTTTGACATTCAGAGGGAGGCTTCTCATTACGACTCCATTAAGATATTCAAGCAAACGATGCTGTTGCATCATTCATTCAGCTGGCATAAACACAAGCCTACAATTTGGTCACACTCTCTATTTCTACTGGGACGGAATCATAAACAATTCTAACCTAAGCATCTGTTTCTCCACAAGCATCCAATGGGACAACATAGATTCATTCCGTTTCTTCCCAGTCTTCACTTCACACTCCATCAAATGTGACTCCGTCACTTTCCTTAAGAGCATCACTGTAATTAACTGCCTCTTGCAAACAAATTCTTCCCGTTATATTATCTTCCACTTCCACAGATGGCTCAACGGAAACCACAACATATTCAACCACATCCCAAAGTACAGCATCTCAATCAATAACAACGCCATCAGAGCAAACAACTGCATCCATTTCATCCCACAAAGCTACAAGACAAGAATATACAGGTGAGTGTTCATTAACGTTCACAACTGGATCCTTCTTGTCAATGAAAACACGAAGAAAGATATCTATGTTCAAAATCAAACGCAAAGAGCACGTTGGAAAAATTTTGGTCAATCATCATCTCTTATACAATGCTCATTTACATACATTCCTCCAATTTCTTTGTTTCATCATAAATCTGCTAAAACAATGTCAAATCCATCCTTCTATTCTTCATTGTGGGAAATTTTATTGCCAAAACGCCTGCCAAGATGCCATACTGATTGGCATTGCATTCGCTCAATGGAAACATTTGCTGCAATTTGCAAACAAAAAGTGCCAGGAAATCCTTCAACAATTTTGCTTTTCTCATCTGTCAAAATGGCCATTAACACTGGCAAATGCAGAGGCACAAATACCACAAGAGCAACTTCAGCACAGTTCCTGGCAACGACAGTCATTTCATGCAATCATGAGCATCACAACCGTCAACTTATTCACTCACGCTGTTCTTATTCTCCTTCAGAGGGTGGCTTTGTAATATTGCTCAATGAACAGACTCATGACGAGGATGATTCTCTGTCATTCATTCAACTAACTTTAACCGAACAGCAGAAATCTCAGCTCCATTTTCTGTTAACACAGTGACAGAATGATTTCCATTTCTAACCTTTAAATCTGTTTCCCAACAGACTCCAATGCAACAACAAAGCTTACATCCATTTCTTCCCAGTCCTCACGTCAGACACCATCAATTGTGGCAGGTTCGTATATGAAATTCATTCTCAAAATCACTGGAATTAACTGGCCGCTTGCTCACACATTCTTCCTATTATATCATCTTTCACGTCTGCAGCGAGGTCAACTGAAATCACAACAGTTTCATCCACATCACAAACTACACCATCTGAATCGGCAATCACAACATCAGCCGAAAATTTAGCGTCTACATCGTCCCACAAAACTACAGCAGGACAATATACACGTAGGTATTGATTAATCATTACGGCACTCCCCGTTTCATAAACGAACACTGCTGGCATTGCTGCTTGCGACAACAATACACAGATAATAAAATGTGAGGCTGGATGAACACAGCAGGCCCAGCAGCATCTCAGAAGCACAAAAGCTGACGTTTCGGGCCTAGACCCCACAGACACTGATTTTCAAAATCATACACAAAGAGCACTCTTCGACAATTTTATGTAAACCTTCATTTCTTGTTCAATACTCATTGACACACCTTCCTCCAAATACTTTCTTCATTGATAAAGTTGCACCTCTCCTTCTGGCAATATTAAACTGTAACTTTTATTCATCAAACTGGGAAACAATTGAAACTCCTTGCAGCTCGCCATTGTTTTCACTTGACATAAAACATCGCTATAATTGACAAACAAAAATTGGCAGCTATTCAATTATTCACTTGCTTTACATTACACATCAGTGAGAACTGCCATAACATTGTCAAATACAGCTGCGCCAATAACACGAATGCAACTTGACCACAGATTCTGGGAATCACAGTCATTTCATGCTTTTCAGCTTAACAATCGTAAATATTACGATCATTCAGTTGTCACTCAAACGCCAATTTTTGACATTCAGAGGGAGGATTATCATTGCGACTCCATTAAGATATTCAAGCAAACGATGATGTTACATCATTCATTCAGCTGGCATAAACAGATGTGTACAATTTGGTCACACTCTCTATTTCTACTTGGACTGAAACATAAACAATTCTAACCTAAGCATCTGTTTCTCCACAAGCATCCAATGGGACAACAGAAATTCATTCCGTTTCTTCCCAGTCTTCACTTCACACACCATCAAATGTGACTACGTCACTTTCCTTCTGAGCATCACTGTAATTAACTGCCTCTGGCAAACAAATTCTTCCCGTTATATTATCTTCCACTTCCACAGATGGCTCAACGGAAACCACAACATATTCAACGACATCCCAAACTACAGCATCTGAATCAGTAACCACACCATCAGAGCAAACAACTGCGGCAATTTCATCCCACAAAGCTACAACACAAGACTCTACAGGTGAGTGTTGTTTAACGTTCACAGCAATCCTTCTCGTCAATGAAAACCTCATGCATGACATCTCAGTTCAAAAACAAACGAAAAGAGCACTTTGGAAACATTTTGGTCAACAATCATCTCTTATTCAATACTCATTCACAGATATTCCTCCAATTTCTTTGTTTCTTCATAAATCTGCTCCAACAATGTCAAATCCTTCCTTCTATCCGACAAAGTGGGAAATTTTATTTCCACAATGCTTGCTGTGATGCCAGACTGATTGGCATTGCTTTTGCTCAACGTAAACATTTGCTGCAATTGGCAAACAAAAAATGCCAGGAAATCCTTCAACAATTTTGCTTTTCTCACCTGTCAAAATGGCCATTAACACTGGCAAACGCAGAGGCACAAATACCACAAGAGCAACTTCAGCACAGTTCCTGGCAACGACAGTCATTTCATGCAATCATGAGCATCACAACCGTCAAATTATTCACTCACGCTGTTCTTATTCTCCTTCAGAGGTTGGCTTTGTAATATTGCTCAATGAACAGACTCATGACGAGGATGATTCTCTATCATTCATTCAGCTAACTTTAACCAAACAGCAGAAACCTCAGCTCTATTTTTTTGTTACTACAGCGACAGAATGATTTGCATTTCTAACTTTTAAATCTGTTTCCCAACAGGCTCCAATGCAACAACAAAGTTTACATCCATTTCTTCCCAGTCCTCACGTCAGACACCATCAATTGTGGCAGGTTAGTACATGACCTTCATTCTGAAAATCACTGGAATGAACGGGAGGCTAGCTCACACATTCTTCCTATGACACGAACTTTCACGTCTGCATCTAGGTCAACTGAAATCACAACAGTTTCATCCACATCACAAACTACACCATTTGAATCAGCAAACACAACATCAGCCGAAAATTTAGCGTCTACATCGTCCCACAAAACTACAGCAGGACAATATACACGTAGGTATTGATTAATCACTACAGCACTCCCCGTTTCATGAACGAACACTGCTGGCATTGCTGCTTGTGACAACAATACACAGACACTGATTTTCAAAATCCTACACAAAGACCATACTTGGACAAGTTTATGTAAACCGTCATGACTTGTTCAATACTCATTGACACACCATCCTACAAATACTTTCTTCACTGATAAAGTTGCAGCTCTCCCTCTGGCAATATTAAACTGTAACATTTATTCATCAAACTGGGAAACAATTATAACCCCTTACTGCTCGCCATTACTGTCTCTTGACATAAAACATCGCTAGAATTGACAAACAAAAATTCGCAGCTAATCAATTATTCACTTGCTTTACATTTCACATCAGTGAGAACTGCCATAACATTGTCAAATACAGCTGCGCCAATAACAAGAATGCAACTTGACCACAGATTCTGGGAATTACAGTCATTTCATGCTTTTCATCTTAACAATCGTAAACATTACGATCATTCAGTTGTCACTCAAACTCCAATTTTTGACATTCAGAGGGAGGCTTCTCATTACGACTCCATTAAGATATTCAAGCAAACGATGCTGTTGCATCATTCATTCAGCTGGCATAAACACAAGCCTACAATTTGGTCACACTCTCTATTTCTACTGGGACGGAATCATAAACAATTCTAACCTAAGCATCTGTTTCTCCACAAGCATCCAATGGGACAACATAGATTCATTCCGTTTCTTCCCAGTCTTCACTTCACACTCCATCAAATGTGACTCCGTCACTTTCCTTAAGAGCATCACTGTAATTAACTGCCTCTTGCAAACAAATTCTTCCCGTTATATTATCTTCCACTTCCACAGATGGCTCAACGGAAACCACAACATATTCAACGACATCCCAAAGTACAGCATCTCAATCAATAACAACGCCATCAGAGCAAACAACTGCATCCATTTCATCCCACAAAGCTACAAGACAAGAATATACAGGTGAGTGTTCATTAACGTTCACAACTGGATCCTTCTTGTCAATGAAAACACGAAGAAAGATATCTATGTTCAAAATCAAACGCAAAGAGCACGTTGGAAAAATTTTGGTCAATCATCATCTCTTATACAATGTTCATTTACATACATTCCTCCAATTTCTTTGTTTCATCATAAATCTGCTAAAACAATGTCAAATCCATCCTTCTATTCTTCATTGTGGGAAATTTTATTGCCAAAACGCCTGCCAAGATGCCATACTGATTGGCATTGCATTCGCTCAATGGAAACATTTGCTGCAATTTGCAAACAAAAAGTGCCAGGAAATCCTTCAACAATTTTGCTTTTCTCATCTGTCAAAATGGCCATTAACACTGGCAAATGCAGGGGCACAAATACCACAAGAGCAACTTCAGCACAGTTCCTGGCAACTACAGTCATTTCATGCAATCATGAGCATCACAACCGTCAACTTATTCACTCACGCTGTTCTTATTCTCCTTCAGAGGGTGGCTTTGTAATATTGCTCAATGAACAGACTCATGACGAGGATGATTCTCTGTCATTCATTCAACTAACTTTAACCGAACAGCAGAAATCTCAGCTCCATTTTCTGTTAACACAGTGACAGAATGATTTGCATTTCTAACCTTTAAATCTTTTTCCCAACAGACTCCAATGCAACAACAAAGCTTACATCCATTTCTTCCCAGTCCTCACGTCAGACACCATCAATTGTGGCAGGTTCGTATATGAAATTCATTCTCAAAATCACTGGAATTAACTGGCCGCTTGCTCACACATTCTTCCTATTATATCATCTCTCACGTCTGCAGCGAGGTCAACTGAAATCACAACAGTTTCATCCACATCACAAACTACACCATCTGAATCGGCAATCACAACATCAGCCGAAAATTTAGCGTCTACATCGTCCCACAAAACTACAGCAGGACAATATACACGTAGGTATTGATTAATCATTACGGCACTCCCCGTTTCATAAACGAACACTGCTGGCATTGCTGCTTGCGACAACAATACACAGATAATAAAATGTGAGGCTGGATGAACACAGCAGGCCCAGCAGCATCTCAGAAGCACAAAAGCTGACGTTTCGGGCCTAGACCCCACAGACACTGATTTTCAAAATCATACACAAAGAGCACTCTTCGACAATTTTATGTAAACCTTCATTTCTTGTTCAATACTCATTGACACACCTTCCTCCAAATACTTTCTTCATTGATAAAGTTGCACCTCTCCTTCTGGCAATATTAAACTGTAACTTTTATTCATCAAACTGGGAAACAATTGAAACTCCTTGCAGCTCGCCATTGTTTTCACTTGACATAAAACATCGCTATAATTGACAAACAAAAATTGGCAGCTATTCAATTATTCACTTGCTTTACATTACACATCAGTGAGAACTGCCATAACATTGTCAAATACAGCTGCGCCAATAACACGAATGCAACTTGACCACAGATTCTGGGAATTACAGTCATTTCATGCTTTTCAGCTTAACAATCGTAAATATTACGATCATTCAGTTGTCACTCAAACGCCAATTTTTGACATTCAGAGGGAGGATTATCATTGCGACTCCATTAAGATATTCAAGCAAACGATGATGTTACATCATTCATTCAGCTGGCATAAACAGATGTGTACAATTTGGTCACACTCTCTATTTCTACTTGGACTGAAACATAAACAATTCTAACCTAAGCATCTGTTTCTCCACAAGCATCCAATGGGACAACAGAAATTCATTCCGTTTCTTCCCAGTCTTCACTTCACACACCATCAAATGTGACTACGTCACTTTCCTTCTGAGCATCACTGTAATTAACTGCCTCTGGCAAACAAATTCTTCCCGTTATATTACCTTCCACTTCCACAGATGGCTCAACGGAAACCACAACATATTCAACGACATCCCAAACTACAGCATCTGAATCAGTAACCACACCATCAGAGCAAACAACTGCGGCAATTTCATCCCACAAAGCTACAACACAAGACTCTACAGGTGAGTGTTGTTTAACGTTCACAGCAATCCTTTTCGTCAATGAAAACCTCATGCATGACATCTCAGTTCAAAAACAAACGAAAAGAGCACTTTGGAAACATTTTGGTCAACAATCATCTCTTATTCAATACTCATTCACAGATATTCCTCCAATTTCTTTGTTTCTTCATAAATCTGCTCCAACAATGTCAAATCCTTCCTTCTATCCTACAAAGTGGGAAATTTTATTTCCACAATGCTTGCTGTGATGCCAGACTGATTGGCATTGCTTTTGCTCAACGTAAACGTTTGCTGCAATTGGCAAACAAAAAATGCCAGGAAATCCTTCAACAATTTTGCTTTTCTCACCTGTCAAAATGGCCATTAACACTGGCAAATGCAGAGGCACAAATACCACAAGAGCAACTTCAGCACAGTTCCTGGCAACGACAGTCATTTCATGCAATCATGAGCATCACAACCGTCAATTTATTCACTCACGCTGTTCTTATTCTCCTTCAGAGGGTGGCTTTGTAATATTGCTCAATGAACAGACTCATGACGAGGATGATTCTCTATCATTCATTCAGCTAACTTTAACCAAACAGCAGAAACCTCAGCTCTATTTTTTTGTTACTACAGCGACAGAATGATTTGCATTTCTAACTTTTAAATCTGTTTCCCAACAGGCTCCAATGCAACAACAAAGTTTACATCCATTTCTTCCCAGTCCTCACGTCAGACACCATCAATTGTGGCAGGTTAGTACATGACCTTCATTCTGAAAATCACTGGAATGAACGGGAGGCTAGCTCACACATTCTTCCTATGACATGAACTTTCACGTCTGCAGCTAGGTCAACGAAAATCACAACAGTTTCATCCACATCACAAACTACACCATTTGAATCAGCAAACACAACATCAGCCGAAAATTTAGCGTCTACATCGTCCCACAAAACTACAGCAGGACAATATACACGTAGGTATTGATTAATCACTACAGCACTCCCCGTTTCATGAACGAACACTGCTGGCATTGCTGCTTGTGACAACAATACACAGACACTGATTTTCAAAATCCTACACAAAGACCATACTTGGACAAGTTTATGTAAACCGTCATGACTTGTTCAATACTCATTGACACACCATCCTACAAATACTTTCTTCACTGATAAAGTTGCAGCTCTCCCTCTGGCAATATTAAACTGTAACATTTATTCATCAAACTGGGAAACAATTATAACCCCTTACTGCTCGCCATTACTGTCTCTTGACATAAAACATCGCTAGAATTGACAAACAAAAATTCGCAGCTAATCAATTATTCACTTGCTTTACATTTCACATCAGTGAGAACTGCCATAACATTGTCAAATACAGCTGCGCCAATAACAAGAATGCAACTTGACCACAGATTCTGGGAATTACAGTCATTTCATGCTTTTCATCTTAACAATCGTAAACATTACGATCATTCAGTTGTCACTCAAACTCCAATTTTTGACATTCAGAGGGAGGCTTCTCATTACGACTCCATTAAGATATTCAAGCAAACGATGCTGTTGCATCATTCATTCAGCTGGCATAAACACAAGCCTACAATTTGGTCACACTCTCTATTTCTACTGGGACGGAATCATAAACAATTCTAACCTAAGCATCTGTTTCTCCACAAGCATCCAATGGGACAACATAGATTCATTCCGTTTCTTCCCAGTCTTCACTTCACACTCCATCAAATGTGACTCCGTCACTTTCCTTAAGAGCATCACTGTAATTAACTGCCTCTTGCAAACAAATTCTTCCCGTTATATTATCTTCCACTTCCACAGATGGCTCAACGGAAACCACAACATATTCAACGACATCCCAAAGTACAGCATCTCAATCAATAACAACGCCATCAGAGCAAACAACTGCATCCATTTCATCCCACAAAGCTACAAGACAAGAATATACAGGTGAGTGTTCATTAACGTTCACAACTGGATCCTTCTTGTCAATGAAAACACGAAGAAAGATATCTATGTTCAAAATCAAACGCAAAGAGCACGTTGGAAAAATTTTGGTCAATCATCATCTCTTATACAATGTTCATTTACATACATTCCTCCAATTTCTTTGTTTCATCATAAATCTGCTAAAACAATGTCAAATCCATCCTTCTATTCTTCATTGTGGGAAATTTTATTGCCAAAACGCCTGCCAAGATGCCATACTGATTGGCATTGCATTCGCTCAATGGAAACATTTGCTGCAATTTGCAAACAAAAAGTGCCAGGAAATCCTTCAACAATTTTGCTTTTCTCATCTGTCAAAATGGCCATTAACACTGGCAAATGCAGAGGCACAAATACCACAAGAGCAACTTCAGCACAGTTCCTGGCAACTACAGTCATTTCATGCAATCATGAGCATCACAACCGTCAACTTATTCACTCACGCTGTTCTTATTCTCCTTCAGAGGGTGGCTTTGTAATATTGCTCAATGAACAGACTCATGACGAGGATGATTCTCTGTCATTCATTCAACTAACTTTAACCGAACAGCAGAAATCTCAGCTCCATTTTCTGTTAACACAGTGACAGAATGATTTCCATTTCTAACCTTTAAATCTGTTTCCCAACAGACTCCAATGCAACAACAAAGCTTACATCCATTTCTTCCCAGTCCTCACGTCAGACACCATCAATTGTGGCAGGTTCGTATATGAAATTCATTCTCAAAATCACTGGAATTAACTGGCCGCTTGCTCACACATTCTTCCTATTATATCATCTTTCACGTCTGCAGCGAGGTCAACTGAAATCACAACAGTTTCATCCACATCACAAACTACACCATCTGAATCGGCAATCACAACATCAGCCGAAAATTTAGCGTCTACATCGTCCCACAAAACTACAGCAGGACAATATACACGTAGGTATTGATTAATCATTACGGCACTCCCCGTTTCATAAACGAACACTGCTGGCATTGCTGCTTGCGACAACAATACACAGATAATAAAATGTGAGGCTGGATGAACACAGCAGGCCCAGCAGCATCTCAGAAGCACAAAAGCTGACGTTTCGGGCCTAGACCCCACAGACACTGATTTTCAAAATCATACACAAAGAGCACTCTTCGACAATTTTATGTAAACCTTCATTTCTTGTTCAATACTCATTGACACACCTTCCTCCAAATACTTTCTTCATTGATAAAGTTGCACCTCTCCTTCTGGCAATATTAAACTGTAACTTTTATTCATCAAACTGGGAAACAATTGAAACTCCTTGCAGCTCGCCATTGTTTTCACTTGACATAAAACATCGCTATAATTGACAAACAAAAATTGGCAGCTATTCAATTATTCACTTGCTTTACATTACACATCAGTGAGAACTGCCATAACATTGTCAAATACAGCTGCGCCAATAACACGAATGCAACTTGACCACAGATTCTGGGAATTACAGTCATTTCATGCTTTTCAGCTTAACAATCGTAAATATTACGATCATTCAGTTGTCACTCAAACGCCAATTTTTGACATTCAGAGGGAGGATTATCATTGCGACTCCATTAAGATATTCAAGCAAACGATGATGTTACATCATTCATTCAGCTGGCATAAACAGATGTGTACAATTTGGTCACACTCTCTATTTCTACTTGGACTGAAACATAAACAATTCTAACCTAAGCATCTGTTTCTCCACAAGCATCCAATGGGACAACAGAAATTCATTCCGTTTCTTCCCAGTCTTCACTTCACACACCATCAAATGTGACTACGTCACTTTCCTTCTGAGCATCACTGTAATTAACTGCCTCTGGCAAACAAATTCTTCCCGTTATATTATCTTCCACTTCCACAGATGGCTCAACGGAAACCACAACATATTCAACGACATCCCAAACTACAGCATCTGAATCAGTAACCACACCATCAGAGCAAACAACTGCGGCAATTTCATCCCACAAAGCTACAACACAAGACTCTACAGGTGAGTGTTGTTTAACGTTCACAGCAATCCTTCTCGTCAATGAAAACCTCATGCATGACATCTCAGTTCAAAAACAAACGAAAAGAGCACTTTGGAAACATTTTGGTCAACAATCATCTCTTATTCAATACTCATTCACAGATATTCCTCCAATTTCTTTGTTTCTTCATAAATCTGCTCCAACAATGTCAAATCCTTCCTTCTATCCTACAAAGTGGGAAATTTTATTTCCACAATGCTTGCTGTGATGCCAGACTGATTGGCATTGCTTTTGCTCAACGTAAACGTTTGCTGCAATTGGCAAACAAAAAATGCCAGGAAATCCTTCAACAATTTTGCTTTTCTCACCTGTCAAAATGGCCATTAACACTGGCAAATGCAGAGGCACAAATACCACAAGAGCAACTTCAGCACAGTTCCTGGCAACGACAGTCATTTCATGCAATCATGAGCATCACAACCGTCAATTTATTCACTCACGCTGTTCTTATTCTCCTTCAGAGGGTGGCTTTGTAATATTGCTCAATGAACAGACTCATGACGAGGATGATTCTCTATCATTCATTCAGCTAACTTTAACCAAACAGCAGAAACCTCAGCTCTATTTTTTTGTTACTACAGCGACAGAATGATTTGCATTTCTAACTTTTAAATCTGTTTCCCAACAGGCTCCAATGCAACAACAAAGTTTACATCCATTTCTTCCCAGTCCTCACGTCAGACACCATCAATTGTGGCAGGTTAGTACATGACCTTCATTCTGAAAATCACTGGAATGAACGGGAGGCTAGCTCACACATTCTTCCTATGACATGAACTTTCACGTCTGCAGCTAGGTCAACGAAAATCACAACAGTTTCATCCACATCACAAACTACACCATTTGAATCAGCAAACACAACATCAGCCGAAAATTTAGCGTCTACATCGTCCCACAAAACTACAGCAGGACAATATACACGTAGGTATTGATTAATCACTACAGCACTCCCCGTTTCATGAACGAACACTGCTGGCATTGCTGCTTGTGACAACAATACACAGACACTGATTTTCAAAATCCTACACAAAGACCATACTTGGACAAGTTTATGTAAACCGTCATGACTTGTTCAATACTCATTGACACACCATCCTACAAATACTTTCTTCACTGATAAAGTTGCAGCTCTCCCTCTGGCAATATTAAACTGTAACATTTATTCATCAAACTGGGAAACAATTATAACCCCTTACTGCTCGCCATTACTGTCTCTTGACATAAAACATCGCTAGAATTGACAAACAAAAATTCGCAGCTAATCAATTATTCACTTGCTTTACATTTCACATCAGTGAGAACTGCCATAACATTGTCAAATACAGCTGCGCCAATAACAAGAATGCAACTTGACCACAGATTCTGGGAATTACAGTCATTTCATGCTTTTCATCTTAACAATCGTAAACATTACGATCATTCAGTTGTCACTCAAACTCCAATTTTTGACATTCAGAGGGAGGCTTCTCATTACGACTCCATTAAGATATTCAAGCAAACGATGCTGTTGCATCATTCATTCAGCTGGCATAAACACAAGCCTACAATTTGGTCACACTCTCTATTTCTACTGGGACGGAATCATAAACAATTCTAACCTAAGCATCTGTTTCTCCACAAGCATCCAATGGGACAACATAGATTCATTCCGTTTCTTCCCAGTCTTCACTTCACACTCCATCAAATGTGACTCCGTCACTTTCCTTAAGAGCATCACTGTAATTAACTGCCTCTTGCAAACAAATTCTTCCCGTTATATTATCTTCCACTTCCACAGATGGCTCAACGGAAACCACAACATATTCAACCACATCCCAAAGTACAGCATCTCAATCAATAACAACGCCATCAGAGCAAACAACTGCATCCATTTCATCCCACAAAGCTACAAGACAAGAATATACAGGTGAGTGTTCATTAACGTTCACAACTGGATCCTTCTTGTCAATGAAAACACGAAGAAAGATATCTATGTTCAAAATCAAACGCAAAGAGCACGTTGGAAAAATTTTGGTCAATCATCATCTCTTATACAATGCTCATTTACATACATTCCTCCAATTTCTTTGTTTCATCATAAATCTGCTAAAACAATGTCAAATCCATCCTTCTATTCTTCATTGTGGGAAATTTTATTGCCAAAACGCCTGCCAAGATGCCATACTGATTGGCATTGCATTCGCTCAATGGAAACATTTGCTGCAATTTGCAAACAAAAAGTGCCAGGAAATCCTTCAACAATTTTGCTTTTCTCATCTGTCAAAATGGCCATTAACACTGGCAAATGCAGAGGCACAAATACCACAAGAGCAACTTCAGCACAGTTCCTGGCAACGACAGTCATTTCATGCAATCATGAGCATCACAACCGTCAACTTATTCACTCACGCTGTTCTTATTCTCCTTCAGAGGGTGGCTTTGTAATATTGCTCAATGAACAGACTCATGACGAGGATGATTCTCTGTCATTCATTCAACTAACTTTAACCGAACAGCAGAAATCTCAGCTCCATTTTCTGTTAACACAGTGACAGAATGATTTCCATTTCTAACCTTTAAATCTGTTTCCCAACAGACTCCAATGCAACAACAAAGCTTACATCCATTTCTTCCCAGTCCTCACGTCAGACACCATCAATTGTGGCAGGTTCGTATATGAAATTCATTCTCAAAATCACTGGAATTAACTGGCCGCTTGCTCACACATTCTTCCTATTATATCATCTTTCACGTCTGCAGCGAGGTCAACTGAAATCACAACAGTTTCATCCACATCACAAACTACACCATCTGAATCGGCAATCACAACATCAGCCGAAAATTTAGCGTCTACATCGTCCCACAAAACTACAGCAGGACAATATACACGTAGGTATTGATTAATCATTACGGCACTCCCCGTTTCATAAACGAACACTGCTGGCATTGCTGCTTGCGACAACAATACACAGATAATAAAATGTGAGGCTGGATGAACACAGCAGGCCCAGCAGCATCTCAGAAGCACAAAAGCTGACGTTTCGGGCCTAGACCCCACAGACACTGATTTTCAAAATCATACACAAAGAGCACTCTTCGACAATTTTATGTAAACCTTCATTTCTTGTTCAATACTCATTGACACACCTTCCTCCAAATACTTTCTTCATTGATAAAGTTGCACCTCTCCTTCTGGCAATATTAAACTGTAACTTTTATTCATCAAACTGGGAAACAATTGAAACTCCTTGCAGCTCGCCATTGTTTTCACTTGACATAAAACATCGCTATAATTGACAAACAAAAATTGGCAGCTATTCAATTATTCACTTGCTTTACATTACACATCAGTGAGAACTGCCATAACATTGTCAAATACAGCTGCGCCAATAACACGAATGCAACTTGACCACAGATTCTGGGAATCACAGTCATTTCATGCTTTTCAGCTTAACAATCGTAAATATTACGATCATTCAGTTGTCACTCAAACGCCAATTTTTGACATTCAGAGGGAGGATTATCATTGCGACTCCATTAAGATATTCAAGCAAACGATGATGTTACATCATTCATTCAGCTGGCATAAACAGATGTGTACAATTTGGTCACACTCTCTATTTCTACTTGGACTGAAACATAAACAATTCTAACCTAAGCATCTGTTTCTCCACAAGCATCCAATGGGACAACAGAAATTCATTCCGTTTCTTCCCAGTCTTCACTTCACACACCATCAAATGTGACTACGTCACTTTCCTTCTGAGCATCACTGTAATTAACTGCCTCTGGCAAACAAATTCTTCCCGTTATATTATCTTCCACTTCCACAGATGGCTCAACGGAAACCACAACATATTCAACGACATCCCAAACTACAGCATCTGAATCAGTAACCACACCATCAGAGCAAACAACTGCGGCAATTTCATCCCACAAAGCTACAACACAAGACTCTACAGGTGAGTGTTGTTTAACGTTCACAGCAATCCTTCTCGTCAATGAAAACCTCATGCATGACATCTCAGTTCAAAAACAAACGAAAAGAGCACTTTGGAAACATTTTGGTCAACAATCATCTCTTATTCAATACTCATTCACAGATATTCCTCCAATTTCTTTGTTTCTTCATAAATCTGCTCCAACAATGTCAAATCCTTCCTTCTATCCTACAAAGTGGGAAATTTTATTTCCACAATGCTTGCTGTGATGCCAGACTGATTGGCATTGCTTTTGCTCAACGTAAACGTTTGCTGCAATTGGCAAACAAAAAATGCCAGGAAATCCTTCAACAATTTTGCTTTTCTCACCTGTCAAAATGGCCATTAACACTGGCAAATGCAGAGGCACAAATACCACAAGAGCAACTTCAGCACAGTTCCTGGCAACGACAGTCATTTCATGCAATCATGAGCATCACAACCGTCAATTTATTCACTCACGCTGTTCTTATTCTCCTTCAGAGGGTGGCTTTGTAATATTGCTCAATGAACAGACTCATGACGAGGATGATTCTCTATCATTCATTCAGCTAACTTTAACCAAACAGCAGAAACCTCAGCTCTATTTTTTTGTTACTACAGCGACAGAATGATTTGCATTTCTAACTTTTAAATCTGTTTCCCAACAGGCTCCAATGCAACAACAAAGTTTACATCCATTTCTTCCCAGTCCTCACGTCAGACACCATCAATTGTGGCAGGTTAGTACATGACCTTCATTCTGAAAATCACTGGAATGAACGGGAGGCTAGCTCACACATTCTTCCTATGACATGAACTTTCACGTCTGCAGCTAGGTCAACGAAAATCACAACAGTTTCATCCACATCACAAACTACACCATTTGAATCAGCAAACACAACATCAGCCGAAAATTTAGCGTCTACATCGTCCCACAAAACTACAGCAGGACAATATACACGTAGGTATTGATTAATCACTACAGCACTCCCCGTTTCATGAACGAACACTGCTGGCATTGCTGCTTGTGACAACAATACACAGACACTGATTTTCAAAATCCTACACAAAGACCATACTTGGACAAGTTTATGTAAACCGTCATGACTTGTTCAATACTCATTGACACACCATCCTACAAATACTTTCTTCACTGATAAAGTTGCAGCTCTCCCTCTGGCAATATTAAACTGTAACATTTATTCATCAAACTGGGAAACAATTATAACCCCTTACTGCTCGCCATTACTGTCTCTTGACATAAAACATCGCTAGAATTGACAAACAAAAATTCGCAGCTAATCAATTATTCACTTGCTTTACATTTCACATCAGTGAGAACTGCCATAACATTGTCAAATACAGCTGCGCCAATAACAAGAATGCAACTTGACCACAGATTCTGGGAATTACAGTCATTTCATGCTTTTCATCTTAACAATCGTAAACATTACGATCATTCAGTTGTCACTCAAACTCCAATTTTTGACATTCAGAGGGAGGCTTCTCATTACGACTCCATTAAGATATTCAAGCAAACGATGCTGTTGCATCATTCATTCAGCTGGCATAAACACAAGCCTACAATTTGGTCACACTCTCTATTTCTACTGGGACGGAATCATAAACAATTCTAACCTAAGCATCTGTTTCTCCACAAGCATCCAATGGGACAACATAGATTCATTCCGTTTCTTCCCAGTCTTCACTTCACACTCCATCAAATGTGACTCCGTCACTTTCCTTAAGAGCATCACTGTAATTAACTGCCTCTTGCAAACAAATTCTTCCCGTTATATTATCTTCCACTTCCACAGATGGCTCAACGGAAACCACAACATATTCAACCACATCCCAAAGTACAGCATCTCAATCAATAACAACGCCATCAGAGCAAACAACTGCATCCATTTCATCCCACAAAGCTACAAGACAAGAATATACAGGTGAGTGTTCATTAACGTTCACAACTGGATCCTTCTTGTCAATGAAAACACGAAGAAAGATATCTATGTTCAAAATCAAACGCAAAGAGCACGTTGGAAAAATTTTGGTCAATCATCATCTCTTATACAATGCTCATTTACATACATTCCTCCAATTTCTTTGTTTCATCATAAATCTGCTAAAACAATGTCAAATCCATCCTTCTATTCTTCATTGTGGGAAATTTTATTGCCAAAACGCCTGCCAAGATGCCATACTGATTGGCATTGCATTCGCTCAATGGAAACATTTGCTGCAATTTGCAAACAAAAAGTGCCAGGAAATCCTTCAACAATTTTGCTTTTCTCATCTGTCAAAATGGCCATTAACACTGGCAAATGCAGAGGCACAAATACCACAAGAGCAACTTCAGCACAGTTCCTGGCAACGACAGTCATTTCATGCAATCATGAGCATCACAACCGTCAACTTATTCACTCACGCTGTTCTTATTCTCCTTCAGAGGGTGGCTTTGTAATATTGCTCAATGAACAGACTCATGACGAGGATGATTCTCTGTCATTCATTCAACTAACTTTAACCGAACAGCAGAAATCTCAGCTCCATTTTCTGTTAACACAGTGACAGAATGATTTCCATTTCTAACCTTTAAATCTGTTTCCCAACAGACTCCAATGCAACAACAAAGCTTACATCCATTTCTTCCCAGTCCTCACGTCAGACACCATCAATTGTGGCAGGTTCGTATATGAAATTCATTCTCAAAATCACTGGAATTAACTGGCCGCTTGCTCACACATTCTTCCTATTATATCATCTTTCACGTCTGCAGCGAGGTCAACTGAAATCACAACAGTTTCATCCACATCACAAACTACACCATCTGAATCGGCAATCACAACATCAGCCGAAAATTTAGCGTCTACATCGTCCCACAAAACTACAGCAGGACAATATACACGTAGGTATTGATTAATCATTACGGCACTCCCCGTTTCATAAACGAACACTGCTGGCATTGCTGCTTGCGACAACAATACACAGATAATAAAATGTGAGGCTGGATGAACACAGCAGGCCCAGCAGCATCTCAGAAGCACAAAAGCTGACGTTTCGGGCCTAGACCCCACAGACACTGATTTTCAAAATCATACACAAAGAGCACTCTTCGACAATTTTATGTAAACCTTCATTTCTTGTTCAATACTCATTGACACACCTTCCTCCAAATACTTTCTTCATTGATAAAGTTGCACCTCTCCTTCTGGCAATATTAAACTGTAACTTTTATTCATCAAACTGGGAAACAATTGAAACTCCTTGCAGCTCGCCATTGTTTTCACTTGACATAAAACATCGCTATAATTGACAAACAAAAATTGGCAGCTATTCAATTATTCACTTGCTTTACATTACACATCAGTGAGAACTGCCATAACATTGTCAAATACAGCTGCGCCAATAACACGAATGCAACTTGACCACAGATTCTGGGAATCACAGTCATTTCATGCTTTTCAGCTTAACAATCGTAAATATTACGATCATTCAGTTGTCACTCAAACGCCAATTTTTGACATTCAGAGGGAGGATTATCATTGCGACTCCATTAAGATATTCAAGCAAACGATGATGTTACATCATTCATTCAGCTGGCATAAACAGATGTGTACAATTTGGTCACACTCTCTATTTCTACTTGGACTGAAACATAAACAATTCTAACCTAAGCATCTGTTTCTCCACAAGCATCCAATGGGACAACAGAAATTCATTCCGTTTCTTCCCAGTCTTCACTTCACACACCATCAAATGTGACTACGTCACTTTCCTTCTGAGCATCACTGTAATTAACTGCCTCTGGCAAACAAATTCTTCCCGTTATATTATCTTCCACTTCCACAGATGGCTCAACGGAAACCACAACATATTCAACGACATCCCAAACTACAGCATCTGAATCAGTAACCACACCATCAGAGCAAACAACTGCGGCAATTTCATCCCACAAAGCTACAACACAAGACTCTACAGGTGAGTGTTGTTTAACGTTCACAGCAATCCTTCTCGTCAATGAAAACCTCATGCATGACATCTCTGTTCAAAAACAAACGAAAAGAGCACTTTGGAAACATTTTGGTCAACAATCATCTCTTATTCAATACTCATTCACAGATATTCCTCCAATTTCTTTGTTTCTTCATAAATCTGCTCCAACAATGTCAAATCCTTCCTTCTATCCTACAAAGTGGGAAATTTTATTTCCACAATGCTTGCTGTGATGCCAGACTGATTGGCATTGCTTTTGCTCAACGTAAACGTTTGCTGCAATTGGCAAACAAAAAATGCCAGGAAATCCTTCAACAATTTTGCTTTTCTCACCTGTCAAAATGGCCATTAACACTGGCAAATGCAGAGGCACAAATACCACAAGAGCAACTTCAGCACAGTTCCTGGCAACGACAGTCATTTCATGCAATCATGAGCATCACAACCGTCAACTTATTCACTCACGCTGTTCTTATTCTCCTTCAGAGGGTGGCTTTGTAATATTGCTCAATGAACAGACTCATGACGAGGATGATTCTCTATCATTCATTCAGCTAACTTTAACCAAACAGCAGAAACCTCAGCTCTATTTTTTTGTTACTACAGCGACAGAATGATTTGCATTTCTAACTTTTAAATCTGTTTCCCAACAGGCTCCAATGCAACAACAAAGTTTACATCCATTTCTTCCCAGTCCTCACGTCAGACACCATCAATTGTGGCAGGTTAGTACATGACCTTCATTCTGAAAATCACTGGAATGAACGGGAGGCTAGCTCACACATTCTTCCTATGACATGAACTTTCACGTCTGCAGCTAGGTCAACGAAAATCACAACAGTTTCATCCACATCACAAACTACACCATTTGAATCAGCAAACACAACATCAGCCGAAAATTTAGCGTCTACATCGTCCCACAAAACTACAGCAGGACAATATACACGTAGGTATTGATTAATCACTACAGCACTCCCCGTTTCATGAACGAACACTGCTGGCATTGCTGCTTGTGACAACAATACACAGACACTGATTTTCAAAATCCTACACAAAGACCATACTTGGACAAGTTTATGTAAACCGTCATGACTTGTTCAATACTCATTGACACACCATCCTACAAATACTTTCTTCACTGATAAAGTTGCAGCTCTCCCTCTGGCAAATATTAAACTGTAACATTTATTCATCAAACTGGGAAACAATTATAACCCCTTACTGCTCGCCATTACTGTCTCTTGACATAAAACATCGCTAGAATTGACAAACAAAAATTCGCAGCTAATCAATTATTCACTTGCTTTACATTTCACATCAGTGAGAACTGCCATAACATTGTCAAATACAGCTGCGCCAATAACAAGAATGCAACTTGACCACAGATTCTGGGAATTACAGTCATTTCATGCTTTTCATCTTAACAATCGTAAACATTACGATCATTCAGTTGTCACTCAAACTCCAATTTTTGACATTCAGAGGGAGGCTTCTCATTACGACTCCATGAAGATATTCAAGCAAACGATGCTGTTGCATCATTCATTCAGCTGGCATAAACACAAGCCTACAATTTGGTCACACTCTCTATTTCTACTTGGATGGAATCATAAACAATTCTAACCTAAGCATCTGTTTCTCCACAAGCATCCAATGGGACAACATAGATTCATTCCGTTTCTTCCCAGTCTTCACTTCACACTCCATCAAATGTGACTCCGTCACTTTCCTTAAGAGCATCACTGTAATTAACTGCCTCTTGCAAACAAATTCTTCCCGTTATATTATCTTCCACTTCCACAGATGGCTCAACGGAAACCACAACATATTCAACGACATCCCAAAGTACAGCATCTCAATCAATAACAACGCCATCAGAGCAAACAACTGCATCCATTTCATCCCACAAAGCTACAAGACAAGAATATACAGGTGAGTGTTCATTAACGTTCACAACTGGATCCTTCTTGTCAATGAAAACACGAAGAAAGATATCTATGTTCAAAATCAAACGCAAAGTGCATGTTGGAAAAATTTTGGTCAATCATCATCTCTTATACAATGCTCATTTACATACATTCCTCCAATTTCTTTGTTTCATCATAAATCTGCTAAAACAATGTCAAATCCATCCTTCTATTCTTCATTGTGGGAAATTTTATTGCCAAAACGCCTGCCAAGATGCCATACTGATTGGCATTGCATTCGCTCAATGGAAACATTTGCTGCAATTTGCAAACAAAAAGTGCCAGGAAATCCTTCAACAATTTTGCTTTTCTCATCTGTCAAAATGGCCATTAACACTGGCAAATGCAGAGGCACAAATACCACAAGAGCAACTTCAGCACAGTTCCTGGCAACGACAGTCATTTCATGCAATCATGAGCATCACAACCGTCAACTTATTCACTCACGCTGTTCTTATTCTCCTTCAGAGGGTGGCTTTGTAATATTGCTCAATGAACAGACTCATGACGAGGATGATTCTCTATCATTCATTCAACTAACTTTAACCGAACAGCAGAAATCTCAGCTCCATTTTCTGTTAACACAGTGACAGAATGATTTCCATTTCTAACCTTTAAATCTGTTTCCCAACAGACTCCAATGCAACAACAAAGCTTACATCCATTTCTTCCCAGTCCTCACGTCAGACACCATCAATTGTGGCAGGTTCGTATATGAAATTCATTCTCAAAATCACTCGAATTAACTGGCCGCTTGCTCACACATTCTTCCTATTATATCATCTTTCACGTCTGCAGCGAGGTCAACTGAAATCACAACAGTTTCATCCACATCACAAACTACACCATCTGAATCGGCAATCACAACATCAGCCGAAAATTTAGCGTCTACATCGTCCCACAAAACTACAGCAGGACAATATACACGTAGGTATTGATTAATCATTACGGCACTCCCCGTTTCATAAACGAACACTGCTGGCATTGCTGCTTGCGACAACAATACACAGATAATAAAATGTGAGGCTGGATGAACACAGCAGGCCCAGCAGCATCTCAGAAGCACAAAAGCTGACGTTTCGGGCCTAGACCCCACAGACACTGATTTTCAAAATCATACACAAAGAGCACTCTTCGACAATTTTATGTAAACCTTCATTTCTTGTTCAATACTCATTGACACACCTTCCTCCAAATACTTTCTTCATTGATAAAGCTGCACCTCTCCTTCTGGCAATATTAAACTGTAACTTTTATTCATCAAACTGGGAAACAATTGAAACTCCTTGCAGCTCGCCATTGTTTTCACTTGACATAAAACATCGCTATAATTGACAAACAAAAATTGGCAGCTATTCAATTATTCACTTGCTTTACATTACACATCAGTGAGAACTGCCATAACATTGTCAAATACAGCTGCGCCAATAACACGAATGCAACTTGACCACAGATTCTGGGAATCACAGTCATTTCATGCTTTTCAGCTTAACAATCGTAAATATTACGATCATTCAGTTGTCACTCAAACGCCAATTTTTGACATTCAGAGGGAGGATTATCATTGCGACTCCATTAAGATATTCAAGCAAACGATGATGTTACATCATTCATTCAGCTGGCATAAACAGATGTGTACAATTTGGTCACACTCTCTATTTCTACTTGGACTGAAACATAAACAATTCTAACCTAAGCATCTGTTTCTCCACAAGCATCCAATGGGACAACAGAAATTCATTCCGTTTCTTCCCAGTCTTCACTTCACACACCATCAAATGTGACTACGTCACTTTCCTTCTGAGCATCACTGTAATTAACTGCCTCTGGCAAACAAATTCTTCCCGTTATATTATCTTCCACTTCCACAGATGGCTCAACGGAAACCACAACATATTCAACGACATCCCAAACTACAGCATCTGAATCAGTAACCACACCATCAGAGCAAACAACTGCGGCAATTTCATCCCACAAAGCTACAACACAAGACTCTACAGGTGAGTGTTGTTTAACGTTCACAGCAATCCTTCTCGTCAATGAAAACCTCATGCATGACATCTCTGTTCAAAAACAAACGAAAAGAGCACTTTGGAAACATTTTGGTCAACAATCATCTCTTATTCAATACTCATTCACAGATATTCCTCCAATTTCTTTGTTTCTTCATAAATCTGCTCCAACAATGTCAAATCCTTCCTTCTATCCTACAAAGTGGGAAATTTTATTTCCACAATGCTTGCTGTGATGCCAGACTGATTGGCATTGCTTTTGCTCAACGTAAACGTTTGCTGCAATTGGCAAACAAAAAATGCCAGGAAATCCTTCAACAATTTTGCTTTTCTCACCTGTCAAAATGGCCATTAACACTGGCAAATGCAGAGGCACAAATACCACAAGAGCAACTTCAGCACAGTTCCTGGCAACTACAGTCATTTCATGCAATCATGAGCATCACAACCGTCAACTTATTCACTCACGCTGTTCTTATTCTCCTTCAGAGGGTGGCTTTGTAATATTGCTCAATGAACAGACTCATGACGAGGATGATTCTCTATCATTCATTCAGCTAACTTTAACCAAACAGCAGAAACCTCAGCTCTATTTTTTTGTTACTACAGCGACAGAATGATTTGCATTTCTAACTTTTAAATCTGTTTCCCAACAGGCTCCAATGCAACAACAAAGTTTACATCCATTTCTTCCCAGTCCTCACGTCAGACACCATCAATTGTGGCAGGTTAGTACATGACCTTCATTCTGAAAATCACTGGAATGAACGGGAGGCTAGCTCACACATTCTTCCTATGACATGAACTTTCACGTCTGCAGCTAGGTCAACGAAAATCACAACAGTTTCATCCACATCACAAACTACACCATTTGAATCAGCAAACACAACATCAGCCGAAAATTTAGCGTCTACATCGTCCCACAAAACTACAGCAGGACAATATACACGTAGGTATTGATTAATCACTACAGCACTCCCCGTTTCATGAACGAACACTGCTGGCATTGCTGCTTGTGACAACAATACACAGACACTGATTTTCAAAATCCTACACAAAGACCATACTTGGACAAGTTTATGTAAACCGTCATGACTTGTTCAATACTCATTGACACACCATCCTACAAATACTTTCTTCACTGATAAAGTTGCAGCTCTCCCTCTGGCAAATATTAAACTGTAACATTTATTCATCAAACTGGGAAACAATTATAACCCCTTACTGCTCGCCATTACTGTCTCTTGACATAAAACATCGCTAGAATTGACAAACAAAAATTCGCAGCTAATCAATTATTCACTTGCTTTACATTTCACATCAGTGAGAACTGCCATAACATTGTCAAATACAGCTGCGCCAATAACAAGAATGCAACTTGACCACAGATTCTGGGAATTACAGTCATTTCATGCTTTTCATCTTAACAATCGTAAACATTACGATCATTCAGTTGTCACTCAAACTCCAATTTTTGACATTCAGAGGGAGGCTTCTCATTACGACTCCATGAAGATATTCAAGCAAACGATGCTGTTGCATCATTCATTCAGCTGGCATAAACACAAGCCTACAATTTGGTCACACTCTCTATTTCTACTTGGATGGAATCATAAACAATTCTAACCTAAGCATCTGTTTCTCCACAAGCATCCAATGGGACAACATAGATTCATTCCGTTTCTTCCCAGTCTTCACTTCACACTCCATCAAATGTGACTCCGTCACTTTCCTTAAGAGCATCACTGTAATTAACTGCCTCTTGCAAACAAATTCTTCCCGTTATATTATCTTCCACTTCCACAGATGGCTCAACGGAAACCACAACATATTCAACGACATCCCAAAGTACAGCATCTCAATCAATAACAACGCCATCAGAGCAAACAACTGCATCCATTTCATCCCACAAAGCTACAAGACAAGAATATACAGGTGAGTGTTCATTAACGTTCACAACTGGATCCTTCTTGTCAATGAAAACACGAAGAAAGATATCTATGTTCAAAATCAAACGCAAAGTGCATGTTGGAAAAATTTTGGTCAATCATCATCTCTTATACAATGCTCATTTACATACATTCCTCCAATTTCTTTGTTTCATCATAAATCTGCTAAAACAATGTCAAATCCATCCTTCTATTCTTCATTGTGGGAAATTTTATTGCCAAAACGCCTGCCAAGATGCCATACTGATTGGCATTGCATTCGCTCAATGGAAACATTTGCTGCAATTTGCAAACAAAAAGTGCCAGGAAATCCTTCAACAATTTTGCTTTTCTCATCTGTCAAAATGGCCATTAACACTGGCAAATGCAGAGGCACAAATACCACAAGAGCAACTTCAGCACAGTTCCTGGCAACGACAGTCATTTCATGCAATCATGAGCATCACAACCGTCAACTTATTCACTCACGCTGTTCTTATTCTCCTTCAGAGGGTGGCTTTGTAATATTGCTCAATGAACAGACTCATGACGAGGATGATTCTCTGTCATTCATTCAACTAACTTTAACCGAACAGCAGAAATCTCAGCTCCATTTTCTGTTAACACAGTGACAGAATGATTTCCATTTCTAACCTTTAAATCTGTTTCCCAACAGACTCCAATGCAACAACAAAGCTTACATCCATTTCTTCCCAGTCCTCACGTCAGACACCATCAATTGTGGCAGGTTCGTATATGAAATTCATTCTCAAAATCACTGGAATTAACTGGCCGCTTGCTCACACATTCTTCCTATTATATCATCTTTCACGTCTGCAGCGAGGTCAACTGAAATCACAACAGTTTCATCCACATCACAAACTACACCATCTGAATCGGCAATCACAACATCAGCCGAAAATTTAGCGTCTACATCGTCCCACAAAACTACAGCAGGACAATATACACGTAGGTATTGATTAATCATTACGGCACTCCCCGTTTCATAAACGAACACTGCTGGCATTGCTGCTTGCGACAACAATACACAGATAATAAAATGTGAGGCTGGATGAACACAGCAGGCCCAGCAGCATCTCAGAAGCACAAAAGCTGACGTTTCGGGCCTTGACCCCACAGACACTGATTTTCAAAATCATACACAAAGAGCACTCTTCGACAATTTTATGTAAACCTTCATTTCTTGTTCAATACTCATTGACACACCTTCCTCCAAATACTTTCTTCATTGATAAAGTTGCACCTCTCCTTCTGGCAATATTAAACTGTAACTTTTATTCATCAAACTGGGAAACAATTGAAACTCCTTGCAGCTCGCCATTGTTTTCACTTGACATAAAACATCGCTATAATTGACAAACAAAAATTGGCAGCTATTCAATTATTCACTTGCTTTACATTACACATCAGTGAGAACTGCCATAACATTGTCAAATACAGCTGCGCCAATAACACGAATGCAACTTGACCACAGATTCTGGGAATCACAGTCATTTCATGCTTTTCAGCTTAACAATCGTAAATATTACGATCATTCAGTTGTCACTCAAACGCCAATTTTTGACATTCAGAGGGAGGATTATCATTGCGACTCCATTAAGATATTCAAGCAAACGATGATGTTACATCATTCATTCAGCTGGCATAAACAGATGTGTACAATTTGGTCACACTCTCTATTTCTACTTGGACTGAAACATAAACAATTCTAACCTAAGCATCTGTTTCTCCACAAGCATCCAATGGGACAACAGAAATTCATTCCGTTTCTTCCCAGTCTTCACTTCACACACCATCAAATGTGACTACGTCACTTTCCTTCTGAGCATCACTGTAATTAACTGCCTCTGGCAAACAAATTCTTCCCGTTATATTATCTTCCACTTCCACAGATGGCTCAACGGAAACCACAACATATTCAACGACATCCCAAACTACAGCATCTGAATCAGTAACCACACCATCAAAGCAAACAACTGCGGCAATTTCATCCCACAAAGCTACAACACAAGACTCTACAGGTGAGTGTTGTTTAACGTTCACAGCAATCCTTCTCGTCAATGAAAACCTCATGCATGACATCTCAGTTCAAAAACAAACGAAAAGAGCACTTTGGAAACATTTTGGTCAACAATCATCTCTTATTCAATACTCATTCACAGATATTCCTCCAATTTCTTTGTTTCTTCATAAATCTGCTCCAACAATGTCAAATCCTTCCTTCTATCCTACAAAGTGGGAAATTTTATTTCCACAATGCTTGCTGTGATGCCAGACTGATTGGCATTGCTTTTGCTCAACGTAAACGTTTGCTGCAATTGGCAAACAAAAAATGCCAGGAAATCCTTCAACAATTTTGCTTTTCTCACCTGTCAAAATGGCCATTAACACTGGCAAACGCAGAGGCACAAATACCACAAGAGCAACTTCAGCACAGTTCCTGGCAACGACAGTCATTTCATGCAATCATGAGCATCACAACCGTCAACTTATTCACTCACGCTGTTCTTATTCTCCTTCAGAGGGTGGCTTTGTAATATTGCTCAATGAACAGACTCATGACGAGGATGATTCTCTATCATTCATTCAGCTAACTTTAACCAAACAGCAGAAACCTCAGCTCTATTTTTTTGTTACTACAGCGACAGAATGATTTGCATTTCTAACTTTTAAATCTGTTTCCCAACAGGCTCCAATGCAACAACAAAGTTTACATCCATTTCTTCCCAGTCCTCACGTCAGACACCATCAATTGTGGCAGGTTAGTACATGACCTTCATTCTGAAAATCACTGGAATGAACGGGAGGCTAGCTCACACATTCTTCCTATGACATGAACTTTCACGTCTGCAGCTAGGTCAACGAAAATCACAACAGTTTCATCCACATCACAAACTACACCATTTGAATCAGCAAACACAACATCAGCCGAAAATTTAGCGTCTACATCGTCCCACAAAACTACAGCAGGACAATATACACGTAGGTATTGATTAATCACTACAGCACTCCCCGTTTCATGAACGAACACTGCTGGCATTGCTGCTTGTGACAACAATACACAGACACTGATTTTCAAAATCCTACACAAAGACCATACTTGGACAAGTTTATGTAAACCGTCATGACTTGTTCAATACTCATTGACACACCATCCTACAAATACTTTCTTCACTGATAAAGTTGCAGCTCTCCCTCTGGCAATATTAAACTGTAACATTTATTCATCAAACTGGAAAACAATTATAACCCCTTACTGCTCGCCATTACTGTCTCTTGACATAAAACATCGCTAGAAATGACAAACAAAAATTCGCAGCTAATCAATTATTCACTTGCTTTACATTTCACATCAGTGAGAACTGCCATAACATTGTCAAATACAGCTGCGCCAATAACAAGAATGCAACTTGACCACAGATTCTGGGAATTACAGTCATTTCATGCTTTTCATCTTAACAATCGTAAACATTACGATCATTCAGTTGTCACTCAAACTCCAATTTTTGACATTCAGAGGGAGGCTTCTCATTACGACTCCATGAAGATATTCAAGCAAACGATGCTGTTGCATCATTCATTCAGCTGGCATAAACACAAGCCTACAATTTGGTCACACTCTCTATTTCTACTGGGACGGAATCATAAACAATTCTAACCTAAGCATCTGTTTCTCCACAAGCATCCAATGGGACAACATAGATTCATTCCGTTTCTTCCCAGTCTTCACTTCACACTCCATCAAATGTGACTCCGTCACTTTCCTTAAGAGCATCACTGTAATTAACTGCCTCTTGCAAACAAATTCTTCCCGTTATATTATCTTCCACTTCCACAGATGGCTCAACGGAAACCACAACATATTCAACGACATCCCAAAGTACAGCATCTCAATCAATAACAACGCCATCAGAGCAAACAACTGCATCCATTTCATCCCACAAAGCTACAAGACAAGAATATACAGGTGAGTGTTCATTAACGTTCACAACTGGATCCTTCTTGTCAATGAAAACACGAAGAAAGATATCTATGTTCAAAATCAAACGCAAAGAGCACGTTGGAAAAATTTTGGTCAATCATCATCTCTTATACAATGCTCATTTACATACATTCCTCCAATTTCTTTGTTTCATCATAAATCTGCTAAAACAATGTCAAATCCATCCTTCTATTCTTCATTGTGGGAAATTTTATTGCCAAAACGCCTGCCAAGATGCCATACTGATTGGCATTGCATTCGCTCAATGGAAACATTTGCTGCAATTTGCAAACAAAAAGTGCCAGGAAATCCTTCAACAATTTTGCTTTTCTCATCTGTCAAAATGGCCATTAACACTGGCAAATACAGAGGCACAAATACCACAAGAGCAACTTCAGCACAGTTCCTGGCAACTACAGTCATTTCATGCAATCATGAGCATCACAACCGTCAACTTATTCACTCACGCTGTTCTTATTCTCCTTCAGAGGGTGGCTTTGTAATATTGCTCAATGAACAGACTCATGACAAGGATGATTCTCTATCATTCATTCAGCTAACTTTAACCAAACAGCAGAAACCTCAGCTCTATTTTTTTGTTACTACAGCGATAGAATGATTTGCATTTCTAACTTTTAAATCTGTTTCCCAACAGACTCCAATGCAACAACAAAGTTTACATCCATTTCTTCCCAGTCCTCACGTCAGACACCATCAATTGTGGCAGGATGGTATATGACCTACATTCTGAAAATCACTGGAATGAACGGGACGCTTGCTCACACATTCTTCCTCTGACATGAACTTTCACGTCTGCATCTAGGTCAACTGAAATCACAACCCTTTCATCCACATCACAAACTACACCATCTGAATCAGCAAACACAACATCAGCCGAAAATTTAGCGTCTACATCATCCCACAAAACTACAGCAGGACAATATACACGTAGGTATTGATTAATCATTACAGCACCCCCCATTTCATAAACGAACACTGCTGGCATTGTTGCTTGCGACAACAATACACAGACACAGATTTTCAAAATCCTACACAAAGACCACACTTGGACAAGTTTATGTAAACCGTCGTTACTTGTTCAATACTCATTGACACAACATCCTCCAAATACTTTCTTCACTGATAAAGTTGCACCTCTCCCGCTGGCAATATTAAAGTGTAACTTTTATTCGTCAAAATGGGAAACAGTTATAACTCCTTACTGCTCGCCATTACTGTCTCTTGACATAAAACATCGCTAGAATTGACAAACAAAAATTCGCAGCTAATCAGTTATTCACTTGCTTTACATTTCACATCAGTGAGAACTGCCATAACATTGTCAAATACAGCTGCGCCAATAACACCAATGCAACTTGACCACAGATTCTGGGAATTACAGTCGTTTCATGCTTTTCATCTTAACAATCGTAAACATTACGATCATTCAGCTGTCACTCAAACTCCAATTTTTGACATTCAGAGGGAGGCTTCTCATTACGATTCCATTAAGATATTCAAGCAAACAATGCTGTTGCCTCATTCATTCAGCTGGCATAAACAGAAGTGTACAATTTGGTCACACTCTCTATTTCTACTTGGATGGAATCATAAACAATTCTAACCTAAGCATCTGTTTCTCCACAAGTATCCAATGGAACAACAGAGATTCATTCCGTTTCTTCCCAGTCTTCACTTCACACTCCATCAAATGTGACTACGTCCCTTTCCTTCTGAGCATCACTGTAATTAACTGCCTCTGGCAAACAAATTCTTCCATGATATTATCTTCCACTTCCACAGATGGCTCAACGGAAACCACAACATATTCAACGACATCCCAAACTACAGCATCTGAATCAGGAGCCACACCATCAGAGCAAACAACTGCGGCAATTTCATCCCACAAAGCTACAACACAAGACTATACAGGTGAGTGTTGTTTAACGTTCACAGCAATCCTTCTCGTCAATGAAAACCTCATGCATGACATCTCTGTTCAAAAACAAACGAAAAGAGCACTTTGGAAACATTTTGATCAACAATCATCTCTTATTCAATACTCATTCACAGATATTCCTCCAATTTCTTTGTTTCATCATAAATCTGCTCAAACAATGTCAAATCCTTCCTTCTATTCTACAAAGTGTGAAATTTTATTTCCACAATGCTTGCTGTGATGCCAGACTGATTAGCATTGCTTTTGCTCAACGTAAACGTTTGCTGCAATTTGCAAACAAAAAATGCCAGGAAATCCTTCAACAATTTTGCTTTTCTCACCTGTCAAAATGGCCATTAACACTGGCAAATGCAGAGGCACAAATACCACAAGAGCAACTTCAGCACAGTTCCTGGCAACTACAGTCATTTCATGCAATCATGAGCATCACAACCGTCAACTTATTCACTCACGCTGTTCTTATTCTCCTTCAGAGGGTGGCTTTGTAATATTGCTCAATGAACAGACTCATGACAAGAATGATTCTCTGTCATTCATTCAACTAACTTTAACCGAACAGCAGAAATCTCAGCTCTATTTTTTATTACTACAGGGATAGAATGATTTGCATTTCTAACCTTTAAATCTGTTTCCCAACAGACTCCAATGCAACAACAAAGCTTACATCCATTTCTTCCCAGTCCTCACGTCAGACACCATCAATTGTGGCAGGTTAGTACATGACCTTCATTCTGAAAATCACTGGAATGAACGGGACGCTTGCTCACACATTCTTCCTATGACATGAACTTTCACGTCTGCAGCTAGGTCAACGAAAATCACAACAGTTTCATCCACATCACAAACTAAACCATCTGAATCAAAAAAAACAACATCAGCCGAAAATTTAGCGTCTACATCGTCCCACAAAACTACAGCAGGACAATATACACGTAGGTATTGATTAATCATTACAGCACTCCCCGTTTCATAAACGAACACTGCTGGCATTGTTGCTTGCGACAACAATACACAGACACCGATTTTCAAAATCCTACACAAAGACCACACTTGGACAAGTTTATGTAAACCGTCGTTACTTGTTCAATACTCATTGACACACCATCCTCCAAATACTTTCTTCACTGATAAAGTTGCACCTCTCCCGCTGGCAATATTAAAGTGTAACTTTTATTCGTCAAAATGGGAAACAGTTATAACTCCTTACTGCTCGCCATTACTGTCTCTTGACATAAAACATCGCTAGAATTGACAAACAAAAATTTGCAGCTAATCAGTTATTCACTTGCTTTACATTTCACATCAGTGAGAACTGCCATAACATTGTCAAATACAGCTGCACCAATAACACGAATGCAACTTGACCACAGATTCTGGGAATTACAGTCGTTTCATGCTTTTCATCTTAACAATCATAAACATTACGATCATTCAGTTGTCACTCAAACTCCAATTTTTGACATTCAGAGGGAGGCTTCTCATTACGATTCCATTAAGATATTCAAGCAAACGATGCTGTTGCCTCATTCATTCAGCTGGCATAAACAGAAGTGTACAATTTGGTCACACTCTCTATTTCTACTTGGATGGAATCATAAACAATTCTAACCTAAGCATCTGTTTCTCCACAAGCATCCAATGGAACAACAGAGATTCATTCCGTTTCTTCCCAGTCTTCACTTCACACTCCATCAAATGTAACTACGTCCCTTTCCTTCTGAGCATCACTGTAATTAACTGCCTCTTGCAAACAAATTCTTCCCGTTATATTATCTTCCACTTCCACAGATGGCTCAACGGAAACCACAACATATTCAACGACATCCCAAAGTACATCATCTCAATCAATAACAACGCCATCAGAGCAAACAACTGCATCCATTTCATCCCACAAAACTACAAGACAAGGTGAGTGTTCATTAACGTTCACAGCTGGATCCTTCTTGTCAATGAAAACACGAAGAAAGATATCTATGTTCAAAAGCAAAGAGCACTTAGGAAAAATTTTGGTCAATCATCATCTCTTATACAATGCTCATTTACATATTTTCCTCCAATTTCTTTGTTTCATCATAAATCTGCTAAAACAATGTCAAATCCGTCCTTCTATTCTTCATTGTGGGAAATTTTATTGCCAAAACGCCTGCCATGATGCCATACTGATTGGCATTGCATTCGCTCAATGGAAACATTTGCTGCAATTTGCAAACAAAAAGTGCCAGGAAATCCTTCAACAATTTTGCTTTTCTCATCTGTCAAAATGGCCATTAACACTGGCAAATGCAGAGGCACAAATACCACAAGAGCAACTTCAGCACAGTTCCTGGCAACGACAGTCATTTCATGCAATCATGAGCATCACAACCGTCAACTTATTCACTCACGCTGTTCTTATTCTCCTTCAGAGGGTGGCTTTGTAATATTGCTCAATGAACAGACTCATGACGAGGATGATTCTCTATCATTCATTCAACTAACTTTAACCGAACAGCAGAAATCTCAGCTCCATTTTCTGTTAACACAGTGACAGAATGATTTCCATTTCTAACCTTTAAATCTGTTTCCCAACAGACTCCAATGCAACAACAAAGCTTACATCCATTTCTTCCCAGTCCTCACGTCAGACACCATCAATTGTGGCAGGTTCGTATATGAAATTCATTCTCAAAATCACTGGAATTAACTGGCCGCTTGCTCACACATTCTTCCTATTATATCATCTTTCACGTCTGCAGCGAGGTCAACTGAAATCACAACAGTTTCATCCACATCACAAACTACACCATCTGAATCGGCAATCACAACATCAGCCGAAAATTTAGCGTCTACATCGTCCCACAAAACTACAGCAGGACAATATACACGTAGGTATTGATTAATCATTACGGCACTCCCCGTTTCATAAACGAACACTGCTGGCATTGCTGCTTGCGACAACAATACACAGATAATAAAATGTGAGGCTGGATGAACACAGCAGGCCCAGCAGCATCTCAGAAGCACAAAAGCTGACGTTTCGGGCCTAGACCCCACAGACACTGATTTTCAAAATCATACACAAAGAGCACTCTTCGACAATTTTATGTAAACCTTCATTTCTTGTTCAATACTCATTGACACACCTTCCTCCAAATACTTTCTTCATTGATAAAGTTGCACCTCTCCTTCTGGCAATATTAAACTGTAACTTTTATTCATCAAACTGGGAAACAATTGAAACTCCTTGCAGCTCGCCATTGTTTTCACTTGACATAAAACATCGCTATAATTGACAAACAAAAATTGGCAGCTATTCAATTATTCACTTGCTTTACATTACACATCAGTGAGAACTGCCATAACATTGTCAAATACAGCTGCGCCAATAACACGAATGCAACTTGACCACAGATTCTGGGAATCACAGTCATTTCATGCTTTTCAGCTTAACAATCGTAAATATTACGATCATTCAGTTGTCACTCAAACGCCAATTTTTGACATTCAGAGGGAGGATTATCATTGCGACTCCATTAAGATATTCAAGCAAACGATGATGTTACATCATTCATTCAGCTGGCATAAACAGATGTGTACAATTTGGTCACACTCTCTATTTCTACTTGGACTGAAACATAAACAATTCTAACCTAAGCATCTGTTTCTCCACAAGCATCCAATGGGACAACAGAAATTCATTCCGTTTCTTCCCAGTCTTCACTTCACACACCATCAAATGTGACTACGTCACTTTCCTTCTGAGCATCACTGTAATTAACTGCCTCTGGCAAACAAATTCTTCCCGTTATATTATCTTCCACTTCCACAGATGGCTCAACGGAAACCACAACATATTCAACGACATCCCAAACTACAGCATCTGAATCAGTAACCACACCATCAGAGCAAACAACTGCGGCAATTTCATCCCACAAAGCTACAACACAAGACTCTACAGGTGAGTGTTGTTTAACGTTCACAGCAATCCTTCTCGTCAATGAAAACCTCATGCATGACATCTCTGTTCAAAAACAAACGAAAAGAGCACTTTGGAAACATTTTGGTCAACAATCATCTCTTATTCAATACTCATTCACAGATATTCCTCCAATTTCTTTGTTTCTTCATAAATCTGCTCCAACAATGTCAAATCCTTCCTTCTATCCTACAAAGTGGGAAATTTTATTTCCACAATGCTTGCTGTGATGCCAGACTGATTGGCATTGCTTTTGCTCAACGTAAACATTTGCTGCAATTGGCAAACAAAAAATGCCAGGAAATCCTTCAACAATTTTGCTTTTCTCACCTGTCAAAATGGCCATTAACACTGGCAAATGCAGAGGCACAAATACCACAAGAGCAACTTCAGCACAGTTCCTGGCAACGACAGTCATTTCATGCAATCATGAGCATCACAACCGTCAAATTATTCACTCACGCTGTTCTTATTCTCCTTCAGAGGGTGGCTTTGTAATATTGCTCAATGAACAGACTCATGACGAGGATGATTCTCTATCATTCATTCAGCTAACTTTAACCAAACAGCAGAAACCTCAGCTCTATTTTTTTGTTACTACAGCGACAGAATGATTTGCATTTCTAACTTTTAAATCTGTTTCCCAACAGGCTCCAATGCAACAACAAAGTTTACATCCATTTCTTCCCAGTCCTCACGTCAGACACCATCAATTGTGGCAGGTTAGTACATGACCTTCATTCTGAAAATCACTGGAATGAACGGGAGGCTAGCTCACACATTCTTCCTATGACATGAACTTTCACGTCTGCAGCTAGGTCAACGAAAATCACAACAGTTTCATCCACATCACAAACTACACCATTTGAATCAGCAAACACAACATCAGCCGAAAATTTAGCGTCTACATCGTCCCACAAAACTACAGCAGGACAATATACACGTAGGTATTGATTAATCACTACAGCACTCCCCGTTTCATGAACGAACACTGCTGGCATTGCTGCTTGTGACAACAATACACAGACACTGATTTTCAAAATCCTACACAAAGACCATACTTGGACAAGTTTATGTAAACCGTCATGACTTGTTCAATACTCATTGACACACCATCCTACAAATACTTTCTTCACTGATAAAGTTGCAGCTCTCCCTCTGGCAATATTAAACTGTAACATTTATTCATCAAACTGGGAAACAATTATAACCCCTTACTGCTCGCCATTACTGTCTCTTGACATAAAACATCGCTAGAATTGACAAACAAAAATTCGCAGCTAATCAATTATTCACTTGCTTTACATTTCACATCAGTGAGAACTGCCATAACATTGTCAAATACAGCTGCGCCAATAACAAGAATGCAACTTGACCACAGATTCTGGGAATTACAGTCATTTCATGCTTTTCATCTTAACAATCGTAAACATTACGATCATTCAGTTGTCACTCAAACTCCAATTTTTGACATTCAGAGGGAGGCTTCTCATTACGACTCCATGAAGATATTCAAGCAAACGATGCTGTTGCATCATTCATTCAGCTGGCATAAACACAAGCCTACAATTTGGTCACACTCTCTATTTCTACTGGGACGGAATCATAAACAATTCTAACCTAAGCATCTGTTTCTCCACAAGCATCCAATGGGACAACATAGATTCATTCCGTTTCTTCCCAGTCTTCACTTCACACTCCATCAAATGTGACTCCGTCACTTTCCTTAAGAGCATCACTGTAATTAACTGCCTCTTGCAAACAAATTCTTCCCGTTATATTATCTTCCACTTCCACAGATGGCTCAACGGAAACCACAACATATTCAACGACATCCCAAAGTACAGCATCTCAATCAATAACAACGCCATCAGAGCAAACAACTGCATCCATTTCATCCCACAAAGCTACAAGACAAGAATATACAGGTGAGTGTTCATTAACGTTCACAACTGGATCCTTCTTGTCAATGAAAACACGAAGAAAGATATCTATGTTCAAAATCAAACGCAAAGAGCACGTTGGAAAAATTTTGGTCAATCATCATCTCTTATACAATGCTCATTTACATACATTCCTCCAATTTCTTTGTTTCATCATAAATCTGCTAAAACAATGTCAAATCCATCCTTCTATTCTTCATTGTGGGAAATTTTATTGCCAAAACGCCTGCCAAGATGCCATACTGATTGGCATTGCATTCGCTCAATGGAAACATTTGCTGCAATTTGCAAACAAAAAGTGCCAGGAAATCCTTCAACAATTTTGCTTTTCTCATCTGTCAAAATGGCCATTAACACTGGCAAATGCAGAGGCACAAATACCACAAGAGCAACTTCAGCACAGTTCCTGGCAACGACAGTCATTTCATGCAATCATGAGCATCACAACCGTCAACTTATTCACTCACGCTGTTCTTATTCTCCTTCAGAGGGTGGCTTTGTAATATTGCTCAATGAACAGACTCATGACGAGGATGATTCTCTGTCATTCATTCAACTAACTTTAACCGAACAGCAGAAATCTCAGCTCCATTTTCTGTTAACACAGTGACAGAATGATTTCCATTTCTAACCTTTAAATCTGTTTCCCAACAGACTCCAATGCAACAACAAAGCTTACATCCATTTCTTCCCAGTCCTCACGTCAGACACCATCAATTGTGGCAGGTTCGTATATGAAATTCATTCTCAAAATCACTGGAATTAACTGGCCGCTTGCTCACACATTCTTCCTATTATATCATCTTTCACGTCTGCAGCGAGGTCAACTGAAATCACAACAGTTTCATCCACATCACAAACTACACCATCTGAATCGGCAATCACAACATCAGCCGAAAATTTAGCGTCTACATCGTCCCACAAAACTACAGCAGGACAATATACACGTAGGTATTGATTAATCATTACGGCACTCCCCGTTTCATAAACGAACACTGCTGGCATTGCTGCTTGCGACAACAATACACAGATAATAAAATGTGAGGCTGGATGAACACAGCAGGCCCAGCAGCATCTCAGAAGCACAAAAGCTGACGTTTCGGGCCTAGACCCCACAGACACTGATTTTCAAAATCATACACAAAGAGCACTCTTCGACAATTTTATGTAAACCTTCGTTTCTTGTTCAATACTCATTGACACACCTTCCTCCAAATACTTTCTTCATTGATAAAGCTGCACCTCTCCTTCTGGCAATATTAAACTGTAACTTTTATTCATCAAACTGGGAAACAATTGAAACTCCTTGCAGCTCGCCATTGTTTTCACTTGACATAAAACATCGCTATAATTGACAAACAAAAATTGGCAGCTATTCAATTATTCACTTGCTTTACATTACACATCAGTGAGAACTGCCATAACATTGTCAAATACAGCTGCGCCAATAACACGAATGCAACTTGACCACAGATTCTGGGAATCACAGTCATTTCATGCTTTTCAGCTTAACAATCGTAAATATTACGATCATTCAGTTGTCACTCAAACGCCAATTTTTGACATTCAGAGGGAGGATTATCATTGCGACTCCATTAAGATATTCAAGCAAACGATGATGTTACATCATTCATTCAGCTGGCATAAACAGATGTGTACAATTTGGTCACACTCTCTATTTCTACTTGGACTGAAACATAAACAATTCTAAACTAAGCATCTGTTTCTCCACAAGCATCCAATGGGACAACAGAAATTCATTCCGTTTCTTCCCAGTCTTCACTTCACACACCATCAAATGTGACTACGTCACTTTCCTTCTGAGCATCACTGTAATTAACTGCCTCTGGCAAACAAATTCTTCCCGTTATATTACCTTCCACTTCCACAGATGGCTCAACGGAAACCACAACATATTCAACGACATCCCAAACTACAGCATCTGAATCAGTAACCACACCATCAGAGCAAACAACTGCGGCAATTTCATCCCACAAAGCTACAACACAAGACTCTACAGGTGAGTGTTGTTTAACGTTCACAGCAATCCTTCTCGTCAATGAAAACCTCATGCATGACATCTCTGTTCAAAAACAAACGAAAAGAGCACTTTGGAAACATTTTGGTCAACAATCATCTCTTATTCAATACTCATTCACAGATATTCCTCCAATTTCTTTGTTTCTTCATAAATCTGCTCCAACAATGTCAAATCCTTCCTTCTATCCTACAAAGTGGGAAATTTTATTTCCACAATGCTTGCTGTGATGCCAGACTGATTGGCATTGCTTTTGCTCAACGTAAACGTTTGCTGCAATTGGCAAACAAAAAATGCCAGGAAATCCTTCAACAATTTTGCTTTTCTCACCTGTCAAAATGGCCATTAACACTGGCAAATGCAGAGGCACAAATACCACAAGAGCAACTTCAGCACAGTTCCTGGCAACGACAGTCATTTCATGCAATCATGAGCATCACAACCGTCAACTTATTCACTCACGCTGTTCTTATTCTCCTTCAGAGGGTGGCTTTCTAATATTGCTCAATGAACAGACTCATGACGAGGATGATTCTCTATCATTCATTCAGCTAACTTTAACCAAACAGCAGAAACCTCACCTCTATTTTTTTGTTACTACAGCGACAGAATGATTTGCATTTCTAACTTTTAAATCTGTTTCCCAACAGGCTCCAATGCAACAACAAAGTTTACATCCATTTCTTCCCAGTCCTCACGTCAGACACCATCAATTGTGGCAGGTTAGTACATGACCTTCATTCTGAAAATCACTGGAATGAACGGGAGGCTAGCTCACACATTCTTCCTATGACATGAACTTTCACGTCTGCAGCTAGGTCAACGAAAATCACAACAGTTTCATCCACATCACAAACTACACCATTTGAATCAGCAAACACAACATCAGCCGAAAATTTAGCGTCTACATCGTCCCACAAAACTACAGCAGGACAATATACACGTAGGTATTGATTAATCACTACAGCACTCCCCGTTTCATGAACGAACACTGCTGGCATTGCTGCTTGTGACAACAATACACAGACACTGATTTTCAAAATCCTACACAAAGACCATACTTGGACAAGTTTATGTAAACCGTCATGACTTGTTCAATACTCATTGACACACCATCCTACAAATACTTTCTTCACTGATAAAGTTGCAGCTCTCCCTCTGGCAAATATTAAACTGTAACATTTATTCATCAAACTGGGAAACAATTATAACCCCTTACTGCTCGCCATTACTGTCTCTTGACATAAAACATCGCTAGAATTGACAAACAAAAATTCGCAGCTAATCAATTATTCACTTGCTTTACATTTCACATCAGTGAGAACTGCCATAACATTGTCAAATACAGCTGCGCCAATAACAAGAATGCAACTTGACCACAGATTCTGGGAATTACAGTCATTTCATGCTTTTCATCTTAACAATCGTAAACATTACGATCATTCAGTTGTCACTCAAACTCCAATTTTTGACATTCAGAGGGAGGCTTCTCATTACGACTCCATGAAGATATTCAAGCAAATGATGCTGTTGCATCATTCATTCAGCTGGCATAAACACAAGCCTACAATTTGGTCACACTCTCTATTTCTACTTGGATGGAATCATAAACAATTCTAACCTAAGCATCTGTTTCTCCACAAGCATCCAATGGGACAACATAGATTCATTCCGTTTCTTCCCAGTCTTCACTTCACACTCCATCAAATGTGACTCCGTCACTTTCCTTAAGAGCATCACTGTAATTAACTGCCTCTTGCAAACAAATTCTTCCCGTTATATTATCTTCCACTTCCACAGATGGCTCAACGGAAACCACAACATATTCAACGACATCCCAAAGTACAGCATCTCAATCAATAACAACGCCATCAGAGCAAACAACTGCATCCATTTCATCCCACAAAGCTACAAGACAAGAATATACAGGTGAGTGTTCATTAACGTTCACAACTGGATCCTTCTTGTCAATGAAAACACGAAGAAAGATATCTATGTTCAAAATCAAACGCAAAGAGCACGTTGGAAAAATTTTGGTCAATCATCATCTCTTATACAATGCTCATTTACATACATTCCTCCAATTTCTTTGTTTCATCATAAATCTGCTAAAACAATGTCAAATCCATCCTTCTATTCTTCATTGTGGGAAATTTTATTGCCAAAACGCCTGCCAAGATGCCATACTGATTGGCATTGCATTCGCTCAATGGAAACATTTGCTGCAATTTGCAAACAAAAAGTGCCAGGAAATCCTTCAACAATTTTGCTTTTCTCATCTGTCAAAATGGCCATTAACACTGGCAAATGCAGAGGCACAAATACCACAAGAGCAACTTCAGCACAGTTCCTGGCAACGACAGTCATTTCATGCAATCATGAGCATCACAACCGTCAACTTATTCACTCACGCTGTTCTTATTCTCCTTCAGAGGGTGGCTTTGTAATATTGCTCAATGAACAGACTCATGACGAGGATGATTCTCTGTCATTCATTCAACTAACTTTAACCGAACAGCAGAAATCTCAGCTCCATTTTCTGTTAACACAGTGACAGAATGATTTCCATTTCTAACCTTTAAATCTGTTTCCCAACAGACTCCAATGCAACAACAAAGCTTACATCCATTTCTTCCCAGTCCTCACGTCAGACACCATCAATTGTGGCAGGTTCGTATATGAAATTCATTCTCAAAATCACTGGAATTAACTGGCCGCTTGCTCACACATTCTTCCTATTATATCATCTTTCACGTCTGCAGCGAGGTCAACTGAAATCACAACAGTTTCATCCACATCACAAACTACACCATCTGAATCGGCAATCACAACATCAGCCGAAAATTTAGCGTCTACATCGTCCCACAAAACTACAGCAGGACAATATACACGTAGGTATTGATTAATCATTACGGCACTCCCCGTTTCATAAACGAACACTGCTGGCATTGCTGCTTGCGACAACAATACACA
The DNA here is from genome assembly GCF_030684315.1 of Stegostoma tigrinum. Taxonomy (NCBI): domain Eukaryota; kingdom Metazoa; phylum Chordata; class Chondrichthyes; order Orectolobiformes; family Stegostomatidae; genus Stegostoma; species Stegostoma tigrinum. The sequence continues at coordinate 133,643,104 of NC_081354.1, read as the reverse complement.
GATAATAAAATGTGAGGCTGGATGAACACAGCAGGCCCAGCAGCATCTCAGAAGCACAAAAGCTGACGTTTCGGGCCTAGACCCCACAGACACTGATTTTCAAAATCATACACAAAGAGCACTCTTCGACAATTTTATGTAAACCTTCATTTCTTGTTCAATACTCATTGACACACCTTCCTCCAAATACTTTCTTCATTGATAAAGCTGCACCTCTCCTTCTGGCAATATTAAACTGTAACTTTTATTCATCAAACTGGGAAACAATTGAAACTCCTTGCAGCTCGCCATTGTTTTCACTTGACATAAAACATCGCTATAATTGACAAACAAAAATTGGCAGCTATTCAATTATTCACTTGCTTTACATTACACATCAGTGAGAACTGCCATAACATTGTCAAATACAGCTGCGCCAATAACACGAATGCAACTTGACCACAGATTCTGGGAATCACAGTCATTTCATGCTTTTCAGCTTAACAATCGTAAATATTACGATCATTCAGTTGTCACTCAAACGCCAATTTTTGACATTCAGAGGGAGGATTATCATTGCGACTCCATTAAGATATTCAAGCAAACGATGATGTTACATCATTCATTCAGCTGGCATAAACAGATGTGTACAATTTGGTCACACTCTCTATTTCTACTTGGACTGAAACATAAACAATTCTAACCTAAGCATCTGTTTCTCCACAAGCATCCAATGGGACAACATAGATTCATTCCGTTTCTTCCCAGTCTTCACTTCACACTCCATCAAATGTGACTCCGTCACTTTCCTTAAGAGCATCACTGTAATTAACTGCCTCTTGCAAACAAATTCTTCCCGTTATATTATCTTCCACTTCCACAGATGGCTCAACGGAAACCACAACATATTCAACGACATCCCAAAGTACAGCATCTCAATCAATAACAACGCCATCAGAGCAAACAACTGCATCCATTTCATCCCACAAAGCTACAAGACAAGAATATACAGGTGAGTGTTCATTAACGTTCACAACTGGATCCTTCTTGTCAATGAAAACACGAAGAAAGATATCTATGTTCAAAATCAAACGCAAAGAGCATGTTGGAAAAATTTTGGTCAATCATCATCTCTTATACAATGCTCATTTACATACATTCCTCCAATTTCTTTGTTTCATCATAAATCTGCTAAAACAATGTCAAATCCATCCTTCTATTCTTCATTGTGGGAAATTTTATTGCCAAAACGCCTGCCAAGATGCCATACTGATTGGCATTGCATTCGCTCAATGGAAACATTTGCTGCAATTTGCAAACAAAAAGTGCCAGGAAATCCTTCAACAATTTTGCTTTTCTCATCTGTCAAAATGGCCATTAACACTGGCAAATGCAGAGGCACAAATACCACAAGAGCAACTTCAGCACAGTTCCTGGCAACTACAGTCATTTCATGCAATCATGAGCATCACAACCGTCAACTTATTCACTCACGCTGTTCTTATTCTCCTTCAGAGGGTGGCTTTGTAATATTGCTCAATGAACAGACTCATGACGAGGATGATTCTCTGTCATTCATTCAACTAACTTTAACCGAACAGCAGAAATCTCAGCTCCATTTTCTGTTAACACAGTGACAGAATGATTTCCATTTCTAACCTTTAAATCTGTTTCCCAACAGACTCCAATGCAACAACAAAGCTTACATCCATTTCTTCCCAGTCCTCACGTCAGACACCATCAATTGTGGCAGGTTCGTATATGAAATTCATTCTCAAAATCACTGGAATTAACTGGCCGCTTGCTCACACATTCTTCCTATTATATCATCTTTCACGTCTGCAGCGAGGTCAACTGAAATCACAACAGTTTCATCCACATCACAAACTACACCATCTGAATCGGCAATCACAACATCAGCCGAAAATTTAGCGTCTACATCGTCCCACAAAACTACAGCAGGACAATATACACGTAGGTATTGATTAATCATTACGGCACTCCCCGTTTCATAAACGAACACTGCTGGCATTGCTGCTTGCGACAACAATACACAGATAATAAAATGTGAGGCTGGATGAACACAGCAGGCCCAGCAGCATCTCAGAAGCACAAAAGCTGACGTTTCGGGCCTAGACCCCACAGACACTGATTTTCAAAATCATACACAAAGAGCACTCTTCGACAATTTTATGTAAACCTTCATTTCTTGTTCAATACTCATTGACACACCTTCCTCCAAATACTTTCTTCATTGATAAAGCTGCACCTCTCCTTCTGGCAATATTAAACTGTAACTTTTATTCATCAAACTGGGAAACAATTGAAACTCCTTGCAGCTCGCCATTGTTTTCACTTGACATAAAACATCGCTATAATTGACAAACAAAAATTGGCAGCTATTCAATTATTCACTTGCTTTACATTACACATCAGTGAGAACTGCCATAACATTGTCAAATACAGCTGCGCCAATAACACGAATGCAACTTGACCACAGATTCTGGGAATCACAGTCATTTCATGCTTTTCAGCTTAACAATCGTAAATATTACGATCATTCAGTTGTCACTCAAACGCCAATTTTTGACATTCAGAGGGAGGATTATCATTGCGACTCCATTAAGATATTCAAGCAAACGATGATGTTACATCATTCATTCAGCTGGCATAAACAGATGTGTACAATTTGGTCACACTCTCTATTTCTACTTGGACTGAAACATAAACAATTCTAACCTAAGCATCTGTTTCTCCACAAGCATCCAATGGGACAACAGAAATTCATTCCGTTTCTTCCCAGTCTTCACTTCACACACCATCAAATGTGACTACGTCACTTTCCTTCTGAGCATCACTGTAATTAACTGCCTCTGGCAAACAAATTCTTCCCGTTATATTATCTTCCACTTCCACAGATGGCTCAACGGAAACCACAACATATTCAACGACATCCCAAACTACAGCATCTGAATCAGTAACCACACCATCAGAGCAAACAACTGCGGCAATTTCATCCCACAAAGCTACAACACAAGACTCTACAGGTGAGTGTTGTTTAACGTTCACAGCAATCCTTCTCGTCAATGAAAACCTCATGCATGACATCTCAGTTCAAAAACAAACGAAAAGAGCACTTTGGAAACATTTTGGTCAACAATCATCTCTTATTCAATACTCATTCACAGATATTCCTCCAATTTCTTTGTTTCTTCATAAATCTGCTCCAACAATGTCAAATCCTTCCTTCTATCCTACAAAGTGGGAAATTTTATTTCCACAATGCTTGCTGTGATGCCAGACTGATTGGCATTGCTTTTGCTCAACGTAAACGTTTGCTGCAATTGGCAAACAAAAAATGCCAGGAAATCCTTCAACAATTTTGCTTTTCTCACCTGTCAAAATGGCCATTAACACTGGCAAATGCAGAGGCACAAATACCACAAGAGCAACTTCAGCACAGTTCCTGGCAACGACAGTCATTTCATGCAATCATGAGCATCACAACCGTCAGCTTATTCACTCACGCTGTTCTTATTCTCCTTCAGAGGGTGGCTTTGTAATATTGCTCAATGAACAGACTCATGACGAGGATGATTCTCTATCATTCATTCAGCTAACTTTAACCAAACAGCAGAAACCTCAGCTCTATTTTTTTGTTACTACAGCGACAGAATGATTTGCATTTCTAACTTTTAAATCTGTTTCCCAACAGGCTCCAATGCAACAACAAAGTTTACATCCATTTCTTCCCAGTCCTCACGTCAGACACCATCAATTGTGGCAGGTTAGTACATGACCTTCATTCTGAAAATCACTGGAATGAACGGGAGGCTAGCTCACACATTCTTCCTATGACATGAACTTTCACGTCTGCAGCTAGGTCAACGAAAATCACAACAGTTTCATCCACATCACAAACTACACCATTTGAATCAGCAAACACAACATCAGCCGAAAATTTAGCGTCTACATCGTCCCACAAAACTACAGCAGGACAATATACACGTAGGTATTGATTAATCACTACAGCACTCCCCGTTTCATGAACGAACACTGCTGGCATTGCTGCTTGTGACAACAATACACAGACACTGATTTTCACAATCCTACACAAAGACCATACTTGGACAAGTTTATGTAAACCGTCATGACTTGTTCAATACTCATTGACACACCATCCTACAAATACTTTCTTCACTGATAAAGTTGCAGCTCTCCCTCTGGCAAATATTAAACTGTAACATTTATTCATCAAACTGGGAAACAATTATAACCCCTTACTGCTCGCCATTACTGTCTCTTGACATAAAACATCGCTAGAATTGACAAACAAAAATTCGCAGCTAATCAATTATTCACTTGCTTTACATTTCACATCAGTGAGAACTGCCATAACATTGTCAAATACAGCTGCGCCAATAACAAGAATGCAACTTGACCACAGATTCTGGGAATTACAGTCATTTCATGCTTTTCATCTTAACAATCGTAAACATTACGATCATTCAGTTGTCACTCAAACTCCAATTTTTGACATTCAGAGGGAGGCTTCTCATTACGACTCCATTAAGATATTCAAGCAAACGATGCTGTTGCATCATTCATTCAGCTGGCATAAACACAAGCCTACAATTTGGTCACACTCTCTATTTCTACTTGGATGGAATCATAAACAATTCTAACCTAAGCATCTGTTTCTCCACAAGCATCCAATGGGACAACATAGATTCATTCTGTTTCTTCCCAGTCTTCACTTCACACTCCATCAAATGTGACTCCGTCACTTTCCTTAAGAGCATCACTGTAATTAACTGCCTCTTGCAAACAAATTCTTCCCGTTATATTATCTTCCACTTCCACAGATGGCTCAACGGAAACCACAACATATTCAACGACATCCCAAAGTACAGCATCTCAATCAATAACAACGCCATCAGAGCAAACAACTGCATCCATTTCATCCCACAAAACTACAAGACAAGAATATACAGGTGAGTGTTCATTAACGTTCACAACTGGATCCTTCTTGTCAATGAAAACACGAAGAAAGATATCTATGTTCAAAATCAAACGCAAAGAGCACGTTGGAAAAATTTTGGTCAATCATCATCTCTTATACAATGCTCATTTACATACATTCCTCCAATTTCTTTGTTTCATCATAAATCTGCTAAAACAATGTCAAATCCATCCTTCTATTCTTCATTGTGGGAAATTTTATTGCCAAAACGCCTGCCAAGATGCCATACTGATTGGCATTGCATTCGCTCAATGGAAACATTTGCTGCAATTTGCAAACAAAAAGTGCCAGGAAATCCTTCAACAATTTTGCTTTTCTCACCTGTCAAAATGGCCATTAACACTGGCAAATGCAGAGGCACAAATACCACAAGAGCAACTTCAGCACAGTTCCTGGCAACTACAGTCATTTCATGCAATCATGAGCATCACAACCGTCAACTTATTCACTCACGCTGTTCTTATTCTCCTTCAGAGGGTGGCTTTGTAATATTGCTCAATGAACAGACTCATGACGAGGATGATTCTCTGTCATTCATTCAACTAACTTTAACCGAACAGCAGAAATCTCAGCTCCATTTTCTGTTAACACAGTGACAGAATGATTTCCATTTCTAACCTTTAAATCTGTTTCCCAACAGACTCCAATGCAACAACAAAGCTTACATCCATTTCTTCCCAGTCCTCACGTCAGACACCATCAATTGTGGCAGGTTCGTATATGAAATTCATTCTCAAAATCACTGGAATTAACTGGCCGCTTGCTCACACATTCTTCCTATTATATCATCTTTCACGTCTGCAGCGAGGTCAACTGAAATCACAACAGTTTCATCCACATCACAAACTACACCATCTGAATCGGCAATCACAACATCAGCCGAAAATTTAGCGTCTACATCGTCCCACAAAACTACAGCAGGACAATATACACGTAGGTATTGATTAATCATTACGGCACTCCCCGTTTCATAAACGAACACTGCTGGCATTGCTGCTTGCGACAACAATACACAGATAATAAAATGTGAGGCTGGATGAACACAGCAGGCCCAGCAGCATCTCAGAAGCACAAAAGCTGACGTTTCGGGCCTAGACCCCACAGACACTGATTTTCAAAATCATACACAAAGAGCACTCTTCGACAATTTTATGTAAACCTTCATTTCTTGTTCAATACTCATTGACACACCTTCCTCCAAATACTTTCTTCATTGATAAAGTTGCACCTCTCCTTCTGGCAATATTAAACTGTAACTTTTATTCATCAAACTGGGAAACAATTGAAACTCCTTGCAGCTCGCCATTGTTTTCACTTGACATAAAACATCGCTATAATTGACAAACAAAAATTGGCAGCTATTCAATTATTCACTTGCTTTACATTACACATCAGTGAGAACTGCCATAACATTGTCAAATACAGCTGCGCCAATAACACGAATGCAACTTGACCACAGATTCTGGGAATCACAGTCATTTCATGCTTTTCAGCTTAACAATCGTAAATATTACGATCATTCAGTTGTCACTCAAACGCCAATTTTTGACATTCAGAGGGAGGATTATCATTGCGACTCCATTAAGATATTCAAGCAAACGATGATGTTACATCATTCATTCAGCTGGCATAAACAGATGTGTACAATTTGGTCACACTCTCTATTTCTACTTGGACTGAAACATAAACAATTCTAACCTAAGCATCTGTTTCTCCACAAGCATCCAATGGGACAACAGAAATTCATTCCGTTTCTTCCCAGTCTTCACTTCACACACCATCAAATGTGACTACGTCACTTTCCTTCTGAGCATCACTGTAATTAACTGCCTCTGGCAAACAAATTCTTCCCGTTATATTACCTTCCACTTCCACAGATGGCTCAACGGAAACCACAACATATTCAACGACATCCCAAACTACAGCATCTGAATCAGTAACCACACCATCAGAGCAAACAACTGCGGCAATTTCATCCCACAAAGCTACAACACAAGACTCTACAGGTGAGTGTTGTTTAACGTTCACAGCAATCCTTCTCGTCAATGAAAACCTCATGCATGACATCTCAGTTCAAAAACAAACGAAAAGAGCACTTTGGAAACATTTTGGTCAACAATCATCTCTTATTCAATACTCATTCACAGATATTCCTCCAATTTCTTTGTTTCTTCATAAATCTGCTCCAACAATGTCAAATCCTTCCTTCTATCCTACAAAGTGGGAAATTTTATTTCCACAATGCTTGCTGTGATGCCAGACTGATTGGCATTGCTTTTGCTCAACGTAAACGTTTGCTGCAATTGGCAAACAAAAAATGCCAGGAAATCCTTCAACAATTTTGCTTTTCTCACCTGTCAAAATGGCCATTAACACTGGCAAATGCAGAGGCACAAATACCACAAGAGCAACTTCAGCACAGTTCCTGGCAACGACAGTCATTTCATGCAATCATGAGCATCACAACCGTCAGCTTATTCACTCACGCTGTTCTTATTCTCCTTCAGAGGGTGGCTTTGTAATATTGCTCAATGAACAGACTCATGACGAGGATGATTCTCTATCATTCATTCAGCTAACTTTAACCAAACAGCAGAAACCTCAGCTCTATTTTTTTGTTACTACAGCGACAGAATGATTTGCATTTCTAACTTTTAAATCTGTTTCCCAACAGGCTCCAATGCAACAACAAAGTTTACATCCATTTCTTCCCAGTCCTCACGTCAGACACCATCAATTGTGGCAGGTTAGTACATGACCTTCATTCTGAAAATCACTGGAATGAACGGGAGGCTAGCTCACACATTCTTCCTATGACATGAACTTTCACGTCTGCAGCTAGGTCAACGAAAATCACAACAGTTTCATCCACATCACAAACTACACCATTTGAATCAGCAAACACAACATCAGCCGAAAATTTAGCGTCTACATCGTCCCACAAAACTACAGCAGGACAATATACACGTAGGTATTGATTAATCACTACAGCACTCCCCGTTTCATGAACGAACACTGCTGGCATTGCTGCTTGTGACAACAATACACAGACACTGATTTTCACAATCCTACACAAAGACCATACTTGGACAAGTTTATGTAAACCGTCATGACTTGTTCAATACTCATTGACACACCATCCTACAAATACTTTCTTCACTGATAAAGTTGCAGCTCTCCCTCTGGCAAATATTAAACTGTAACATTTATTCATCAAACTGGGAAACAATTATAACCCCTTACTGCTCGCCATTACTGTCTCTTGACATAAAACATCGCTAGAATTGACAAACAAAAATTCGCAGCTAATCAATTATTCACTTGCTTTACATTTCACATCAGTGAGAACTGCCATAACATTGTCAAATACAGCTGCGCCAATAACAAGAATGCAACTTGACCACAGATTCTGGGAATTACAGTCATTTCATGCTTTTCATCTTAACAATCGTAAACATTACGATCATTCAGTTGTCACTCAAACTCCAATTTTTGACATTCAGAGGGAGGCTTCTCATTACGACTCCATTAAGATATTCAAGCAAACGATGCTGTTGCATCATTCATTCAGCTGGCATAAACACAAGCCTACAATTTGGTCACACTCTCTATTTCTACTTGGATGGAATCATAAACAATTCTAACCTAAGCATCTGTTTCTCCACAAGCATCCAATGGGACAACATAGATTCATTCTGTTTCTTCCCAGTCTTCACTTCACACTCCATCAAATGTGACTCCGTCACTTTCCTTAAGAGCATCACTGTAATTAACTGCCTCTTGCAAACAAATTCTTCCCGTTATATTATCTTCCACTTCCACAGATGGCTCAACGGAAACCACAACATATTCAACGACATCCCAAAGTACAGCATCTCAATCAATAACAACGCCATCAGAGCAAACAACTGCATCCATTTCATCCCACAAAACTACAAGACAAGAATATACAGGTGAGTGTTCATTAACGTTCACAACTGGATCCTTCTTGTCAATGAAAACACGAAGAAAGATATCTATGTTCAAAATCAAACGCAAAGAGCACGTTGGAAAAATTTTGGTCAATCATCATCTCTTATACAATGCTCATTTACATACATTCCTCCAATTTCTTTGTTTCATCATAAATCTGCTAAAACAATGTCAAATCCATCCTTCTATTCTTCATTGTGGGAAATTTTATTGCCAAAACGCCTGCCAAGATGCCATACTGATTGGCATTGCATTCGCTCAATGGAAACATTTGCTGCAATTTGCAAACAAAAAGTGCCAGGAAATCCTTCAACAATTTTGCTTTTCTCACCTGTCAAAATGGCCATTAACACTGGCAAATGCAGAGGCACAAATACCACAAGAGCAACTTCAGCACAGTTCCTGGCAACTACAGTCATTTCATGCAATCATGAGCATCACAACCGTCAACTTATTCACTCACGCTGTTCTTATTCTCCTTCAGAGGGTGGCTTTGTAATATTGCTCAATGAACAGACTCATGACGAGGATGATTCTCTGTCATTCATTCAACTAACTTTAACCGAACAGCAGAAATCTCAGCTCCATTTTCTGTTAACACAGTGACAGAATGATTTCCATTTCTAACCTTTAAATCTGTTTCCCAACAGACTCCAATGCAACAACAAAGCTTACATCCATTTCTTCCCAGTCCTCACGTCAGACACCATCAATTGTGGCAGGTTCGTATATGAAATTCATTCTCAAAATCACTGGAATTAACTGGCCGCTTGCTCACACATTCTTCCTATTATATCATCTTTCACGTCTGCAGCGAGGTCAACTGAAATCACAACAGTTTCATCCACATCACAAACTACACCATCTGAATCGGCAATCACAACATCAGCCGAAAATTTAGCGTCTACATCGTCCCACAAAACTACAGCAGGACAATATACACGTAGGTATTGATTAATCATTACGGCACTCCCCGTTTCATAAACGAACACTGCTGGCATTGCTGCTTGCGACAACAATACACAGATAATAAAATGTGAGGCTGGATGAACACAGCAGGCCCAGCAGCATCTCAGAAGCACAAAAGCTGACGTTTCGGGCCTTGACCCCACAGACACTGATTTTCAAAATCATACACAAAGAGCACTCTTCGACAATTTTATGTAAACCTTCATTTCTTGTTCAATACTCATTGACACACCTTCCTCCAAATACTTTCTTCATTGATAAAGTTGCACCTCTCCTTCTGGCAATATTAAACTGTAACTTTTATTCATCAAACTGGGAAACAATTGAAACTCCTTGCAGCTCGCCATTGTTTTCACTTGACATAAAACATCGCTATAATTGACAAACAAAAATTGGCAGCTATTCAATTATTCACTTGCTTTACATTACACATCAGTGAGAACTGCCATAACATTGTCAAATACAGCTGCGCCAATAACACGAATGCAACTTGACCACAGATTCTGGGAATCACAGTCATTTCATGCTTTTCAGCTTAACAATCGTAAATATTACGATCATTCAGTTGTCACTCAAACGCCAATTTTTGACATTCAGAGGGAGGATTATCATTGCGACTCCATTAAGATATTCAAGCAAACGATGATGTTACATCATTCATTCAGCTGGCATAAACAGATGTGTACAATTTGGTCACACTCTCTATTTCTACTTGGACTGAAACATAAACAATTCTAACCTAAGCATCTGTTTCTCCACAAGCATCCAATGGGACAACAGAAATTCATTCCGTTTCTTCCCAGTCTTCACTTCACACACCATCAAATGTGACTACGTCACTTTCCTTCTGAGCATCACTGTAATTAACTGCCTCTGGCAAACAAATTCTTCCCGTTATATTATCTTCCACTTCCACAGATGGCTCAACGGAAACCACAACATATTCAACGACATCCCAAACTACAGCATCTGAATCAGTAACCACACCATCAAAGCAAACAACTGCGGCAATTTCATCCCACAAAGCTACAACACAAGACTCTACAGGTGAGTGTTGTTTAACGTTCACAGCAATCCTTCTCGTCAATGAAAACCTCATGCATGACATCTCAGTTCAAAAACAAACGAAAAGAGCACTTTGGAAACATTTTGGTCAACAATCATCTCTTATTCAATACTCATTCACAGATATTCCTCCAATTTCTTTGTTTCTTCATAAATCTGCTCCAACAATGTCAAATCCTTCCTTCTATCCTACAAAGTGGGAAATTTTATTTCCACAATGCTTGCTGTGATGCCAGACTGATTGGCATTGCTTTTGCTCAACGTAAACGTTTGCTGCAATTGGCAAACAAAAAATGCCAGGAAATCCTTCAACAATTTTGCTTTTCTCACCTGTCAAAATGGCCATTAACACTGGCAAACGCAGAGGCACAAATACCACAAGAGCAACTTCAGCACAGTTCCTGGCAACGACAGTCATTTCATGCAATCATCAGCATCACAACCGTCAAATTATTCACTCACGCTGTTCTTATTCTCCTTCAGAGGGTGGCTTTGTAATATTGCTCAATGAACAGACTCATGACGAGGATGATTCTCTATCATTCATTCAGCTAACTTTAACCAAACAGCAGAAACCTCAGCTCTATTTTTTTGTTACTACAGCGACAGAATGATTTGCATTTCTAACTTTTAAATCTGTTTCCCAACAGGCTCCAATGCAACAACAAAGTTTACATCCATTTCTTCCCAGTCCTCACGTCAGACACCATCAATTGTGGCAGGTTAGTACATGACCTTCATTCTGAAAATCACTGGAATGAACGGGAGGCTAGCTCACACATTCTTCCTATGACATGAACTTTCACGTCTGCAGCTAGGTCAACGAAAATCACAACAGTTTCATCCACATCACAAACTACACCATTTGAATCAGCAAACACAACATCAGCCGAAAATTTAGCGTCTACATCGTCCCACAAAACTACAGCAGGACAATATACACGTAGGTATTGATTAATCACTACAGCACTCCCCGTTTCATGAACGAACACTGCTGGCATTGCTGCTTGTGACAACAATACACAGACACTGATTTTCAAAATCCTACACAAAGACCATACTTGGACAAGTTTATGTAAACCGTCATGACTTGTTCAATACTCATTGACACACCATCCTACAAATACTTTCTTCACTGATAAAGTTGCAGCTCTCCCTCTGGCAATATTAAACTGTAACATTTATTCATCAAACTGGGAAACAATTATAACCCCTTACTGCTCGCCATTACTGTCTCTTGACATAAAACATCGCTAGAATTGACAAACAAAAATTCGCAGCTAATCAATTATTCACTTGCTTTACATTTCACATCAGTGAGAACTGCCATAACATTGTCAAATACAGCTGCGCCAATAACAAGAATGCAACTTGACCACAGATTCTGGGAATTACAGTCATTTCATGCTTTTCATCTTAACAATCGTAAACATTACGATCATTCAGTTGTCACTCAAACTCCAATTTTTGACATTCAGAGGGAGGCTTCTCATTACGACTCCATTAAGATATTCAAGCAAACGATGCTGTTGCATCATTCATTCAGCTGGCATAAACACAAGCCTACAATTTGGTCACACTCTCTATTTCTACTGGGACGGAATCATAAACAATTCTAACCTAAGCATCTGTTTCTCCACAAGCATCCAATGGGACAACATAGATTCATTCCGTTTCTTCCCAGTCTTCACTTCACACTCCATCAAATGTGACTCCGTCACTTTCCTTAAGAGCATCACTGTAATTAACTGCCTCTTGCAAACAAATTCTTCCCGTTATATTATCTTCCACTTCCACAGATGGCTCAACGGAAACCACAACATATTCAACGACATCCCAAAGTACAGCATCTCAATCAATAACAACGCCATCAGAGCAAACAACTGCATCCATTTCATCCCACAAAGCTACAAGACAAGAATATACAGGTGAGTGTTCATTAACGTTCACAACTGGATCCTTCTTGTCAATGAAAACACGAAGAAAGATATCTATGTTCAAAATCAAACGCAAAGAGCACGTTGGAAAAATTTTGGTCAATCATCATCTCTTATACAATGCTCATTTACATACATTCCTCCAATTTCTTTGTTTCATCATAAATCTGCAAAAACAATGTCAAATCCATCCTTCTATTCTTCATTGTGGGAAATTTTATTGCCAAAACGCCTGCCAAGATGCCATACTGATTGGCATTGCATTCGCTCAATGGAAACATTTGCTGCAATTTGCAAACAAAAAGTGCCAGGAAATCCTTCAACAATTTTGCTTTTCTCATCTGTCAAAATGGCCATTAACACTGGCAAATGCAGAGGCACAAATACCACAAGAGCAACTTCAGCACAGTTCCTGGCAACTACAGTCATTTCATGCAATCATGAGCATCACAACCGTCAAATTATTCACTCACGCTGTTCTTATTCTCCTTCAGAGGGTGGCTTTGTAATATTGCTCAATGAACAGACTCATGACAAGGATGATTCTCTATCATTCATTCAGCTAACTTTAACCAAACAGCAGAAACCTCAGCTCTATTTTTTTGTTACTACAGCGATAGAATGATTTGCATTTCTAACTTTTAAATCTGTTTCCCAACAGACTCCAATGCAACAACAAAGTTTACATCCATTTCTTCCCAGTCCTCACGTCAGACACCATCAATTGTGGCAGGATGGTATATGACCTACATTCTGAAAATCACTGGAATGAACGGGACGCTTGCTCACACATTCTTCCTCTGACATGAACTTTCACGTCTGCATCTAGGTCAACTGAAATCACAACCCTTTCATCCACATCACAAACTACACCATCTGAATCAGCAAACACAACATCAGCCGAAAATTTAGCGTCTACATCATCCCACAAAACTACAGCAGGACAATATACACGTAGGTATTGATTAATCATTACAGCACCCCCCATTTCATAAACGAACACTGCTGGCATTGTTGCTTGCGACAACAATACACAGACACAGATTTTCAAAATCCTACACAAAGACCACACTTGGACAAGTTTATGTAAACCGTCGTTACTTGTTCAATACTCATTGACACAACATCCTCCAAATACTTTCTTCACTGATAAAGTTGCACCTCTCCCGCTGGCAATATTAAAGTGTAACTTTTATTCGTCAAAATGGGAAACAGTTATAACTCCTTACTGCTCGCCATTACTGTCTCTTGACATAAAACATCGCTAGAATTGACAAACAAAAATTCGCAGCTAATCAGTTATTCACTTGCTTTACATTTCACATCAGTGAGAACTGCCATAACATTGTCAAATACAGCTGCGCCAATAACACCAATGCAACTTGACCACAGATTCTGGGAATTACAGTCGTTTCATGCTTTTCATCTTAACAATCGTAAACATTACGATCATTCAGCTGTCACTCAAACTCCAATTTTTGACATTCAGAGGGAGGCTTCTCATTACGATTCCATTAAGATATTCAAGCAAACAATGCTGTTGCCTCATTCATTCAGCTGGCATAAACAGAAGTGTACAATTTGGTCACACTCTCTATTTCTACTTGGATGGAATCATAAACAATTCTAACCTAAGCATCTGTTTCTCCACAAGTATCCAATGGAACAACAGAGATTCATTCCGTTTCTTCCCAGTCTTCACTTCACACTCCATCAAATGTGACTACGTCCCTTTCCTTCTGAGCATCACTGTAATTAACTGCCTCTGGCAAACAAATTCTTCCATGATATTATCTTCCACTTCCACAGATGGCTCAACGGAAACCACAACATATTCAACGACATCCCAAACTACAGCATCTGAATCAGGAGCCACACCATCAGAGCAAACAACTGCGGCAATTTCATCCCACAAAGCTACCACACAAGACTATACAGGTGAGTGTTGTTTAACGTTCACAGCAATCCTTCTCGTCAATGAAAACCTCATGCATGACATCTCTGTTCAAAAACAAACGAAAAGAGCACTTTGGAAACATTTTGATCAACAATCATCTCTTATTCAATACTCATTCACAGATATTCCTCCAATTTCTTTGTTTCTTCATAAATCTGCTCAAACAATGTCAAATCCTTCCTTCTATTCTACAAAGTGGGAAATTTTATTTCCACAATGCTTGCTGTGATGCCATACTGATTGGCATTGCTTTTGCTCAACGTAAACGTTTGCTGCAATTTGCAAACAAAAAATGCCAGGAAATCCTTCAACAATTTTGCTTTTCTCACCTGTCAAAATGGCCATTAACACTGGCAAATGCAGAGGCACAAATACCACAAGAGCAACTTCAGCACAGTTCCTGGCAACGACAGTCATTTCATGCAATCATGAGCATCACAACCGTCAATTTATTCACTCACGCTGTTCTTATTCTCCTTCAGAGGGTGGCTTTGTAATATTGCTCAATGAACAGACTCATGACAAGAATGATTCTCTGTCATTCATTCAACTAACTTTAACCGAACAGCAGAAATCTCAGCTCTATTTTTTGTTACTACAGGGATAGAATGATTTGCATTTCTAACCTTTAAATCTGTTTCCCAACAGACTCCAATGCAACAACAAAGCTTACATCCATTTCTTCCCAGTCCTCACGTCACACACCATCAATTGTGGCAGGTTAGTACATGACCTTCATTCTGAAAATCACTGGAATGAACGGGACGCTTGCTCACACATTCTTCCTATGACATGAACTTTCACGTCTGCAGCTAGGTCAACGAAAATCACAACAGTTTCATCCACATCACAAACTAAACCATCTGAATCAAAAAAAACAACATCAGCCGAAAATTTAGCGTCTACATCGTCCCACAAAACTACAGCAGGACAATATACACGTAGGTATTGATTAATCATTACAGCACTCCCCGTTTCATAAACGAACACTGCTGGCATTGTTGCTTGCGACAACAATACACAGACACCGATTTTCAAAATCCTACACAAAGACCACACTTGGACAAGTTTATGTAAACCGTCGTTACTTGTTCAATACTCATTGACACACCATCCTCCAAATACTTTCTTCACTGATAAAGTTGCACCTCTCCCGCTGGCAATATTAAAGTGTAACTTTTATTCGTCAAAATGGGAAACAGTTATAACTCCTTACTGCTCGCCATTACTGTCTCTTGACATAAAACATCGCTAGAATTGACAAACAAAAATTTGCAGCTAATCAGTTATTCACTTGCTTTACATTTCACATCAGTGAGAACTGCCATAACATTGTCAAATACAGCTGCGCCAATAACACGAATGCAACTTGACCACAGATTCTGGGAATTACAGTCGTTTCATGCTTTTCATCTTAACAATCATAAACATTACGATCATTCAGTTGTCACTCAAACTCCAATTTTTGACATTCAGAGGGAGGCTTCTCATTACGATTCCATTAAGATATTCAAGCAAACGATGCTGTTGCCTCATTCATTCAGCTGGCATAAACAGAAGTGTACAATTTGGTCACACTCTCTATTTCTACTTGGATGGAATCATAAACAATTCTAACCTAAGCATCTGTTTCTCCACAAGCATCCAATGGAACAACAGAGATTCATTCCGTTTCTTCCCAGTCTTCACTTCACACTCCATCAAATGTGACTACGTCCCTTTCCTTCTGAGCATCACTGTAATTAACTGCCTCTTGCAAACAAATTCTTCCCGTTATATTATCTTCCACTTCCACAGATGGCTCAACGGAAACCACAACATATTCAACGACATCCCAAAGTACATCATCTCAATCAATAACAACGCCATCAGAGCAAACAACTGCATCCATTTCATCCCACAAAACTACAAGACAAGAATATACAGGTGAGTGTTCATTAACGTTCACAGCTGGATCCTTCTTGTCAATGAAAACACGAAGAAAGATATCTATGTTCAAAAGCAAAGAGCACTTAGGAAAAATTTTGGTCAATCATCATCTCTTATACAATGCTCATTTACATATTTTCCTCCAATTTCTTTGTTTCATCATAAATCTGCTAAAACAATGTCAAATCCATCCTTCTATTCTTCATTGTGGGAAATTTTATTGCCAAAACGCCTGCCAAGATGCCATACTGATTGGCATTGCATTCGCTCAATGGAAACATTTGCTGCAATTTGCAAACAAAAAGTGCCAGGAAATCCTTCAACAATTTTGCTTTTCTCATCTGTCAAAATGGCCATTAACACTGGCAAATGCAGAGGCACAAATACCACAAGAGCAACTTCAGCACAGTTCCTGGCAACGACAGTCATTTCATGCAATCATGAGCATCACAACCGTCAACTTATTCACTCACGCTGTTCTTATTCTCCTTCAGAGGGTGGCTTTGTAATATTGCTCAATGAACAGACTCATGACGAGGATGATTCTCTGTCATTCATTCAACTAACTTTAACCGAACAGCAGAAATCTCAGCTCCATTTTCTGTTAACACAGTGACAGAATGATTTCCATTTCTAACCTTTAAATCTGTTTCCCAACAGACTCCAATGCAACAACAAAGCTTACATCCATTTCTTCCCAGTCCTCACGTCAGACACCATCAATTGTGGCAGGTTCGTATATGAAATTCATTCTCAAAATCACTGGAATTAACTGGCCGCTTGCTCACACATTCTTCCTATTATATCATCTTTCACGTCTGCAGCGAGGTCAACTGAAATCACAACAGTTTCATCCACATCACAAACTACACCATCTGAATCGGCAATCACAACATCAGCCGAAAATTTAGCGTCTACATCGTCCCACAAAACTACAGCAGGACAATATACACGTAGGTATTGATTAATCATTACGGCACTCCCCGTTTCATAAACGAACACTGCTGGCATTGCTGCTTGCGACAACAATACACAGATAATAAAATGTGAGGCTGGATGAACACAGCAGGCCCAGCAGCATCTCAGAAGCACAAAAGCTGACGTTTCGGGCCTAGACCCCACAGACACTGATTTTCAAAATCATACACAAAGAGCACTCTTCGACAATTTTATGTAAACCTTCATTTCTTGTTCAATACTCATTGACACACCTTCCTCCAAATACTTTCTTCATTGATAAAGTTGCACCTCTCCTTCTGGCAATATTAAACTGTAACTTTTATTCATCAAACTGGGAAGCAATTGAAACTCCTTGCAGCTCGCCATTGTTTTCACTTGACATAAAACATCGCTATAATTGACAAACAAAAATTGGCAGCTATTCAATTATTCACTTGCTTTACATTACACATCAGTGAGAACTGCCATAACATTGTCAAATACAGCTGCGCCAATAACACGAATGCAACTTGACCACAGATTCTGGGAATCACAGTCATTTCATGCTTTTCAGCTTAACAATCGTAAATATTACGATCATTCAGTTGTCACTCAAACGCCAATTTTTGACATTCAGAGGGAGGATTATCATTGCGACTCCATTAAGATATTCAAGCAAACGATGATGTTACATCATTCATTCAGCTGGCATAAACAGATGTGTACAATTTGGTCACACTCTCTATTTCTACTTGGACTGAAACATAAACAATTCTAACCTCAGCATCTGTTTCTCCACAAGCATCCAATGGGACAACAGAAATTCATTCCGTTTCTTCCCAGTCTTCACTTCACACACCATCAAATGTGACTACGTCACTTTCCTTCTGAGCATCACTGTAATTAACTGCCTCTGGCAAACAAATTCTTCCCGTTATATTATCTTCCACTTCCACAGATGGCTCAACGGAAACCACAACATATTCAACGACATCCCAAACTACAGCATCTGAATCAGTAACCACACCATCAGAGCAAACAACTGCGGCAATTTCATCCCACAAAGCTACAACACAAGACTCTACAGGTGAGTGTTGTTTAACGTTCACAGCAATCCTTCTCGTCAATGAAAACCTCATGCATGACATCTCTGTTCAAAAACAAACGAAAAGAGCACTTTGGAAACATTTTGGTCAACAATCATCTCTTATTCAATACTCATTCACAGATATTCCTCCAATTTCTTTGTTTCTTCATAAATCTGCTCCAACAATGTCAAATCCTTCCTTCTATCCTACAAAGTGGGAAATTTTATTTCCACAATGCTTGCTGTGATGCCAGACTGATTGGCATTGCTTTTGCTCAACGTAAACATTTGCTGCAATTGGCAAACAAAAAATGCCAGGAAATCCTTCAACAATTTTGCTTTTCTCAACTTTCAAAATGGCCATTAACACTGGCAAATGCAGAGGCACAAATACCACAAGAGCAACTTCAGCACTGTTCCTGGCAACTACAGTCATTTCATGCAATCATGAGCATCACAACCGTCAAATTATTCACTCACGCTGTTCTTATTCTCCTTCAGAGGGTGGCTTTGTAATATTGCTCAATGAACAGACTCATGACGAGGATGATTCTCTATCATTCATTCAGCTAACTTTAACCAAACAGCAGAAACCTCAGCTCTATTTTTTTGTTACTACAGCGACAGAATGATTTGCATTTCTAACTTTTAAATCTGTTTCCCAACAGGCTCCAATGCAACAACAAAGTTTACATCCATTTCTTCCCAGTCCTCACGTCAGACACCATCAATTGTGGCAGGTTAGTACATGACCTTCATTCTGAAAATCACTGGAATGAACGGGAGGCTAGCTCACACATTCTTCCTATGACATGAACTTTCACGTCTGCAGCTAGGTCAACGAAAATCACAACAGTTTCATCCACATCACAAACTACACCATTTGAATCAGCAAACACAACATCAGCCGAAAATTTAGCGTCTACATCGTCCCACAAAACTACAGCAGGACAATATACACGTAGGTATTGATTAATCACTACAGCACTCCCCGTTTCATGAACGAACACTGCTGGCATTGCTGCTTGTGACAACAATACACAGACACTGATTTTCAAAATCCTACACAAAGACCATACTTGGACAAGTTTATGTAAACCGTCATGACTTGTTCAATACTCATTGACACACCATCCTACAAATACTTTCTTCACTGATAAAGTTGCAGCTCTCCCTCTGGCAATATTAAACTGTAACATTTATTCATCAAACTGGGAAACAATTATAACCCCTTACTGCTCGCCATTACTGTCTCTTGACATAAAACATCGCTAGAATTGACAAACAAAAATTCGCAGCTAATCAATTATTCACTTGCTTTACATTTCACATCAGTGAGAACTGCCATAACATTGTCAAATACAGCTGCGCCAATAACAAGAATGCAACTTGACCACAGATTCTGGGAATTACAGTCATTTCATGCTTTTCATCTTAACAATCGTAAACATTACGATCATTCAGTTGTCACTCAAACTCCAATTTTTGACATTCAGAGGGAGGCTTCTCATTACGACTCCATGAAGATATTCAAGCAAACGATGCTGTTGCATCATTCATTCAGCTGGCATAAACACAAGCCTACAATTTGGTCACACTCTCTATTTCTACTGGGACGGAATCATAAACAATTCTAACCTAAGCATCTGTTTCTCCACAAGCATCCAATGGGACAACATAGATTCATTCCGTTTCTTCCCAGTCTTCACTTCACACTCCATCAAATGTGACTCCGTCACTTTCCTTAAGAGCATCACTGTAATTAACTGCCTCTTGCAAACAAATTCTTCCCGTTATATTATCTTCCACTTCCACAGATGGCTCAACGGAAACCACAACATATTCAACGACATCCCAAAGTACAGCATCTCAATCAATAACAACGCCATCAGAGCAAACAACTGCATCCATTTCATCCCACAAAGCTACAAGACAAGAATATACAGGTGAGTGTTCATTAACGTTCACAACTGGATCCTTCTTGTCAATGAAAACACGAAGAAAGATATCTATGTTCAAAATCAAACGCAAAGAGCACGTTGGAAAAATTTTGGTCAATCATCATCTCTTATACAATGCTCATTTACATACATTCCTCCAATTTCTTTGTTTCATCATAAATCTGCAAAAACAATGTCAAATCCATCCTTCTATTCTTCATTGTGGGAAATTTTATTGCCAAAACGCCTGCCAAGATGCCATACTGATTGGCATTGCATTCGCTCAATGGAAACATTTGCTGCAATTTGCAAACAAAAAGTGCCAGGAAATCCTTCAACAATTTTGCTTTTCTCATCTGTCAAAATGGCCATTAACACTGGCAAATGCAGAGGCACAAATACCACAAGAGCAACTTCAGCACAGTTCCTGGCAACTACAGTCATTTCATGCAATCATGAGCATCACAACCGTCAAATTATTCACTCACGCTGTTCTTATTCTCCTTCAGAGGGTGGCTTTGTAATATTGCTCAATGAACAGACTCATGACAAGGATGATTCTCTATCATTCATTCAGCTAACTTTAACCAAACAGCAGAAACCTCAGCTCTATTTTTTTGTTACTACAGCGATAGAATGATTTGCATTTCTAACTTTTAAATCTGTTTCCCAACAGACTCCAATGCAACAACAAAGTTTACATCCATTTCTTCCCAGTCCTCACGTCAGACACCATCAATTGTGGCAGGATGGTATATGACCTACATTCTGAAAATCACTGGAATGAACGGGACGCTTGCTCACACATTCTTCCTCTGACATGAACTTTCACGTCTGCATCTAGGTCAACTGAAATCACAACCCTTTCATCCACATCACAAACTACACCATCTGAATCAGCAAACACAACATCAGCCGAAAATTTAGCGTCTACATCATCCCACAAAACTACAGCAGGACAATATACACGTAGGTATTGATTAATCATTACAGCACCCCCCATTTCATAAACGAACACTGCTGGCATTGTTGCTTGCGACAACAATACACAGACACAGATTTTCAAAATCCTACACAAAGACCACACTTGGACAAGTTTATGTAAACCGTCGTTACTTGTTCAATACTCATTGACACAACATCCTCCAAATACTTTCTTCACTGATAAAGTTGCACCTCTCCCGCTGGCAATATTAAAGTGTAACTTTTATTCGTCAAAATGGGAAACAGTTATAACTCCTTACTGCTCGCCATTACTGTCTCTTGACATAAAACATCGCTAGAATTGACAAACAAAAATTCGCAGCTAATCAGTTATTCACTTGCTTTACATTTCACATCAGTGAGAACTGCCATAACATTGTCAAATACAGCTGCGCCAATAACACCAATGCAACTTGACCACAGATTCTGGGAATTACAGTCGTTTCATGCTTTTCATCTTAACAATCGTAAACATTACGATCATTCAGCTGTCACTCAAACTCCAATTTTTGACATTCAGAGGGAGGCTTCTCATTACGATTCCATTAAGATATTCAAGCAAACAATGCTGTTGCCTCATTCATTCAGCTGGCATAAACAGAAGTGTACAATTTGGTCACACTCTCTATTTCTACTTGGATGGAATCATAAACAATTCTAACCTAAGCATCTGTTTCTCCACAAGTATCCAATGGAACAACAGAGATTCATTCCGTTTCTTCCCAGTCTTCACTTCACACTCCATCAAATGTGACTACGTCCCTTTCCTTCTGAGCATCACTGTAATTAACTGCCTCTGGCAAACAAATTCTTCCATGATATTATCTTCCACTTCCACAGATGGCTCAACGGAAACCACAACATATTCAACGACATCCCAAACTACAGCATCTGAATCAGGAGCCACACCATCAGAGCAAACAACTGCGGCAATTTCATCCCACAAAGCTACAACACAAGACTATACAGGTGAGTGTTGTTTAACGTTCACAGCAATCCTTCTCGTCAATGAAAACCTCATGCATGACATCTCTGTTCAAAAACAAACGAAAAGAGCACTTTGGAAACATTTTGATCAACAATCATCTCTTATTCAATACTCATTCACAGATATTCCTCCAATTTCTTTGTTTCTTCATAAATCTGCTCAAACAATGTCAAATCCTTCCTTCTATTCTACAAAGTGGGAAATTTTATTTCCACAATGCTTGCTGTGATGCCATACTGATTGGCATTGCTTTTGCTCAACGTAAACGTTTGCTGCAATTTGCAAACAAAAAATGCCAGGAAATCCTTCAACAATTTTGCTTTTCTCACCTGTCAAAATGGCCATTAACACTGGCAAATGCAGAGGCACAAATACCACAAGAGCAACTTCAGCACAGTTCCTGGCAACGACAGTCATTTCATGCAATCATGAGCATCACAACCGTCAATTTATTCACTCACGCTGTTCTTATTCTCCTTCAGAGGGTGGCTTTGTAATATTGCTCAATGAACAGACTCATGACAAGAATGATTCTCTGTCATTCATTCAACTAACTTTAACCGAACAGCAGAAATCTCAGCTCTATTTTTTGTTACTACAGGGATAGAATGATTTGCATTTCTAACCTTTAAATCTGTTTCCCAACAGACTCCAATGCAACAACAAAGCTTACATCCATTTCTTCCCAGTCCTCACGTCACACACCATCAATTGTGGCAGGTTAGTACATGACCTTCATTCTGAAAATCACTGGAATGAACGGGACGCTTGCTCACACATTCTTCCTATGACATGAACTTTCACGTCTGCAGCTAGGTCAACGAAAATCACAACAGTTTCATCCACATCACAAACTAAACCATCTGAATCAAAAAAAACAACATCAGCCGAAAATTTAGCGTCTACATCGTCCCACAAAACTACAGCAGGACAATATACACGTAGGTATTGATTAATCATTACAGCACTCCCCGTTTCATAAACGAACACTGCTGGCATTGTTGCTTGCGACAACAATACACAGACACCGATTTTCAAAATCCTACACAAAGACCACACTTGGACAAGTTTATGTAAACCGTCGTTACTTGTTCAATACTCATTGACACACCATCCTCCAAATACTTTCTTCACTGATAAAGTTGCACCTCTCCCGCTGGCAATATTAAAGTGTAACTTTTATTCGTCAAAATGGGAAACAGTTATAACTCCTTACTGCTCGCCATTACTGTCTCTTGACATAAAACATCGCTAGAATTGACAAACAAAAATTTGCAGCTAATCAGTTATTCACTTGCTTTACATTTCACATCAGTGAGAACTGCCATAACATTGTCAAATACAGCTGCGCCAATAACACGAATGCAACTTGACCACAGATTCTGGGAATTACAGTCGTTTCATGCTTTTCATCTTAACAATCATAAACATTACGATCATTCAGTTGTCACTCAAACTCCAATTTTTGACATTCAGAGGGAGGCTTCTCATTACGATTCCATTAAGATATTCAAGCAAACGATGCTGTTGCCTCATTCATTCAGCTGGCATAAACAGAAGTGTACAATTTGGTCACACTCTCTATTTCTACTTGGATGGAATCATAAACAATTCTAACCTAAGCATCTGTTTCTCCACAAGCATCCAATGGAACAACAGAGATTCATTCCGTTTCTTCCCAGTCTTCACTTCACACTCCATCAAATGTGACTCCGTCACTTTCCTTAAGAGCATCACTGTAATTAACTGCCTCTTGCAAACAAATTCTTCCCGTTATATTATCTTCCACTTCCACAGATGGCTCAACGGAAACCACAACATATTCAACGACATCCCAAAGTACAGCATCTCAATCAATAACAACGCCATCAGAGCAAACAACTGCATCCATTTCATCCCACAAAGCTACAAGACAAGAATATACAGGTGAGTGTTCATTAACGTTCACAACTGGATCCTTCTTGTCAATGAAAACACGAAGAAAGATATCTATGTTCAAAATCAAACGCAAAGAGCACGTTGGAAAAATTTTGGTCAATCATCATCTCTTATACAATGCTCATTTACATACATTCCTCCAATTTCTTTGTTTCATCATAAATCTGCAAAAACAATGTCAAATCCATCCTTCTATTCTTCATTGTGGGAAATTTTATTGCCAAAACGCCTGCCAAGATGCCATACTGATTGGCATTGCATTCGCTCAATGGAAACATTTGCTGCAATTTGCAAACAAAAAGTGCCAGGAAATCCTTCAACAATTTTGCTTTTCTCATCTGTCAAAATGGCCATTAACACTGGCAAATGCAGAGGCACAAATACCACAAGAGCAACTTCAGCACAGTTCCTGGCAACTACAGTCATTTCATGCAATCATGAGCATCACAACCGTCAACTTATTCACTCACGCTGTTCTTATTCTCCTTCAGAGGGTGGCTTTGTAATATTGCTCAATGAACAGACTCATGACAAGGATGATTCTCTATCATTCATTCAGCTAACTTTAACCAAACAGCAGAAACCTCAGCTCTATTTTTTTGTTACTACAGCGATAGAATGATTTGCATTTCTAACTTTTAAATCTGTTTCCCAACAGACTCCAATGCAACAACAAAGTTTACATCCATTTCTTCCCAGTCCTCACGTCAGACACCATCAATTGTGGCAGGATGGTATATGACCTACATTCTGAAAATCACTGGAATGAACGGGACGCTTGCTCACACATTCTTCCTCTGACATGAACTTTCACGTCTGCATCTAGGTCAACTGAAATCACAACCCTTTCATCCACATCACAAACTACACCATCTGAATCAGCAAACACAACATCAGCCGAAAATTTAGCGTCTACATCATCCCACAAAACTACAGCAGGACAATATACACGTAGGTATTGATTAATCATTACAGCACCCCCCATTTCATAAACGAACACTGCTGGCATTGTTGCTTGCGACAACAATACACAGACACAGATTTTCAAAATCCTACACAAAGACCACACTTGGACAAGTTTATGTAAACCGTCGTTACTTGTTCAATACTCATTGACACAACATCCTCCAAATACTTTCTTCACTGATAAAGTTGCACCTCTCCCGCTGGCAATATTAAAGTGTAACTTTTATTCGTCAAAATGGGAAACAGTTATAACTCCTTACTGCTCGCCATTACTGTCTCTTGACATAAAACATCGCTAGAATTGACAAACAAAAATTCGCAGCTAATCAGTTATTCACTTGCTTTACATTTCACATCAGTGAGAACTGCCATAACATTGTCAAATACAGCTGCGCCAATAACACCAATGCAACTTGACCACAGATTCTGGGAATTACAGTCGTTTCATGCTTTTCATCTTAACAATCGTAAACATTACGATCATTCAGCTGTCACTCAAACTCCAATTTTTGACATTCAGAGGGAGGCTTCTCATTACGATTCCATTAAGATATTCAAGCAAACAATGCTGTTGCCTCATTCATTCAGCTGGCATAAACAGAAGTGTACAATTTGGTCACACTCTCTATTTCTACTTGGATGGAATCATAAACAATTCTAACCTAAGCATCTGTTTCTCCACAAGTATCCAATGGAACAACAGAGATTCATTCCGTTTCTTCCCAGTCTTCACTTCACACTCCATCAAATGTGACTACGTCCCTTTCCTTCTGAGCATCACTGTAATTAACTGCCTCTGGCAAACAAATTCTTCCATGATATTATCTTCCACTTCCACAGATGGCTCAACGGAAACCACAACATATTCAACGACATCCCAAACTACAGCATCTGAATCAGGAGCCACACCATCAGAGCAAACAACTGCGGCAATTTCATCCCACAAAGCTACAACACAAGACTATACAGGTGAGTGTTGTTTAACGTTCACAGCAATCCTTCTCGTCAATGAAAACCTCATGCATGACATCTCTGTTCAAAAACAAACGAAAAGAGCACTTTGGAAACATTTTGATCAACAATCATCTCTTATTCAATACTCATTCACAGATATTCCTCCAATTTCTTTGTTTCTTCATAAATCTGCTCAAACAATGTCAAATCCTTCCTTCTATTCTACAAAGTGGGAAATTTTATTTCCACAATGCTTGCTGTGATGCCATACTGATTGGCATTGCTTTTGCTCAACGTAAACGTTTGCTGCAATTTGCAAACAAAAAATGCCAGGAAATCCTTCAACAATTTTGCTTTTCTCACCTGTCAAAATGGCCATTAACACTGGCAAATGCAGAGGCACAAATACCACAAGAGCAACTTCAGCACAGTTCCTGGCAACGACAGTCATTTCATGCAATCATGAGCATCACAACCGTCAATTTATTCACTCACGCTGTTCTTATTCTCCTTCAGAGGGTGGCTTTGTAATATTGCTCAATGAACAGACTCATGACAAGAATGATTCTCTGTCATTCATTCAACTAACTTTAACCGAACAGCAGAAATCTCAGCTCTATTTTTTGTTACTACAGGGATAGAATGATTTGCATTTCTAACCTTTAAATCTGTTTCCCAACAGACTCCAATGCAACAACAAAGCTTACATCCATTTCTTCCCAGTCCTCACGTCACACACCATCAATTGTGGCAGGTTAGTACATGACCTTCATTCTGAAAATCACTGGAATGAACGGGACGCTTGCTCACACATTCTTCCTATGACATGAACTTTCACGTCTGCAGCTAGGTCAACGAAAATCACAACAGTTTCATCCACATCACAAACTAAACCATCTGAATCAAAAAAAACAACATCAGCCGAAAATTTAGCGTCTACATCGTCCCACAAAACTACAGCAGGACAATATACACGTAGGTATTGATTAATCATTACAGCACTCCCCGTTTCATAAACGAACACTGCTGGCATTGTTGCTTGCGACAACAATACACAGACACCGATTTTCAAAATCCTACACAAAGACCACACTTGGACAAGTTTATGTAAACCGTCGTTACTTGTTCAATACTCATTGACACACCATCCTCCAAATACTTTCTTCACTGATAAAGTTGCACCTCTCCCGCTGGCAATATTAAAGTGTAACTTTTATTCGTCAAAATGGGAAACAGTTATAACTCCTTACTGCTCGCCATTACTGTCTCTTGACATAAAACATCGCTAGAATTGACAAACAAAAATTTGCAGCTAATCAGTTATTCACTTGCTTTACATTTCACATCAGTGAGAACTGCCATAACATTGTCAAATACAGCTGCGCCAATAACACGAATGCAACTTGACCACAGATTCTGGGAATTACAGTCGTTTCATGCTTTTCATCTTAACAATCATAAACATTACGATCATTCAGTTGTCACTCAAACTCCAATTTTTGACATTCAGAGGGAGGCTTCTCATTACGATTCCATTAAGATATTCAAGCAAACGATGCTGTTGCCTCATTCATTCAGCTGGCATAAACAGAAGTGTACAATTTGGTCACACTCTCTATTTCTACTTGGATGGAATCATAAACAATTCTAACCTAAGCATCTGTTTCTCCACAAGCATCCAATGGAACAACAGAGATTCATTCCGTTTCTTCCCAGTCTTCACTTCACACTCCATCAAATGTGACTCCGTCACTTTCCTTAAGAGCATCACTGTAATTAACTGCCTCTTGCAAACAAATTCTTCCCGTTATATTATCTTCCACTTCCACAGATGGCTCAACGGAAACCACAACATATTCAACGACATCCCAAAGTACAGCATCTCAATCAATAACAACGCCATCAGAGCAAACAACTGCATCCATTTCATCCCACAAAGCTACAAGACAAGAATATACAGGTGAGTGTTCATTAACGTTCACAACTGGATCCTTCTTGTCAATGAAAACACGAAGAAAGATATCTATGTTCAAAATCAAACGCAAAGAGCACGTTGGAAAAATTTTGGTCAATCATCATCTCTTATACAATGCTCATTTACATACATTCCTCCAATTTCTTTGTTTCATCATAAATCTGCTAAAACAATGTCAAATCCATCCTTCTATTCTTCATTGTGGGAAATTTTATTGCCAAAACGCCTGCCAAGATGCCATACTGATTGGCATTGCATTCGCTCAATGGAAACATTTGCTGCAATTTGCAAACAAAAAGTGCCAGGAAATCCTTCAACAATTTTGCTTTTCTCATCTGTCAAAATGGCCATTAACACTGGCAAATGCAGAGGCACAAATACCACAAGAGCAACTTCAGCACAGTTCCTGGCAACTAC
Source organism: Stegostoma tigrinum (assembly GCF_030684315.1). Lineage (NCBI taxonomy): Eukaryota > Metazoa > Chordata > Chondrichthyes > Orectolobiformes > Stegostomatidae > Stegostoma > Stegostoma tigrinum. The sequence goes on along the minus strand of NC_081354.1, from coordinate 133,614,085 downwards.
AGTCATTTCATGCAATCATGAGCATCACAACCGTCAACTTATTCACTCACGCTGTTCTTATTCTCCTTCAGAGGGTGGCTTTGTAATATTGCTCAATGAACAGACTCATGACAAGGATGATTCTCTATCATTCATTCAGCTAACTTTAACCAAACAGCAGAAACCTCAGCTCTATTTTTTTGTTACTACAGCGATAGAATGATTTGCATTTCTAACTTTTAAATCTGTTTCCCAACAGACTCCAATGCAACAACAAAGTTTACATCCATTTCTTCCCAGTCCTCACGTCAGACACCATCAATTGTGGCAGGATGGTATATGACCTACATTCTGAAAATCACTGGAATGAACGGGACGCTTGCTCACACATTCTTCCTCTGACATGAACTTTCACGTCTGCATCTAGGTCAACTGAAATCACAACCCTTTCATCCACATCACAAACTACACCATCTGAATCAGCAAACACAACATCAGCCGAAAATTTAGCGTCTACATCATCCCACAAAACTACAGCAGGACAATATACACGTAGGTATTGATTAATCATTACAGCACCCCCCATTTCATAAACGAACACTGCTGGCATTGTTGCTTGCGACAACAATACACAGACACAGATTTTCAAAATCCTACACAAAGACCACACTTGGACAAGTTTATGTAAACCGTCGTTACTTGTTCAATACTCATTGACACAACATCCTCCAAATACTTTCTTCACTGATAAAGTTGCACCTCTCCCGCTGGCAATATTAAAGTGTAACTTTTATTCGTCAAAATGGGAAACAGTTATAACTCCTTACTGCTCGCCATTACTGTCTCTTGACATAAAACATCGCTAGAATTGACAAACAAAAATTCGCAGCTAATCAGTTATTCACTTGCTTTACATTTCACATCAGTGAGAACTGCCATAACATTGTCAAATACAGCTGCGCCAATAACACCAATGCAACTTGACCACAGATTCTGGGAATTACAGTCGTTTCATGCTTTTCATCTTAACAATCGTAAACATTACGATCATTCAGCTGTCACTCAAACTCCAATTTTTGACATTCAGAGGGAGGCTTCTCATTACGATTCCATTAAGATATTCAAGCAAACAATGCTGTTGCCTCATTCATTCAGCTGGCATAAACAGAAGTGTACAATTTGGTCACACTCTCTATTTCTACTTGGATGGAATCATAAACAATTCTAACCTAAGCATCTGTTTCTCCACAAGTATCCAATGGAACAACAGAGATTCATTCCGTTTCTTCCCAGTCTTCACTTCACACTCCATCAAATGTGACTACGTCCCTTTCCTTCTGAGCATCACTGTAATTAACTGCCTCTGGCAAACAAATTCTTCCATGATATTATCTTCCACTTCCACAGATGGCTCAACGGAAACCACAACATATTCAACGACATCCCAAACTACAGCATCTGAATCAGGAGCCACACCATCAGAGCAAACAACTGCGGCAATTTCATCCCACAAAGCTACAACACAAGACTATACAGGTGAGTGTTGTTTAACGTTCACAGCAATCCTTCTCGTCAATGAAAACCTCATGCATGACATCTCTGTTCAAAAACAAACGAAAAGAGCACTTTGGAAACATTTTGATCAACAATCATCTCTTATTCAATACTCATTCACAGATATTCCTCCAATTTCTTTGTTTCTTCATAAATCTGCTCAAACAATGTCAAATCCTTCCTTCTATTCTACAAAGTGGGAAATTTTATTTCCACAATGCTTGCTGTGATGCCATACTGATTGGCATTGCTTTTGCTCAACGTAAACGTTTGCTGCAATTTGCAAACAAAAAATGCCAGGAAATCCTTCAACAATTTTGCTTTTCTCACCTGTCAAAATGGCCATTAACACTGGCAAATGCAGAGGCACAAATACCACAAGAGCAACTTCAGCACAGTTCCTGGCAACGACAGTCATTTCATGCAATCATGAGCATCACAACCGTCAATTTATTCACTCACGCTGTTCTTATTCTCCTTCAGAGGGTGGCTTTGTAATATTGCTCAATGAACAGACTCATGACAAGAATGATTCTCTGTCATTCATTCAACTAACTTTAACCGAACAGCAGAAATCTCAGCTCTATTTTTTGTTACTACAGGGATAGAATGATTTGCATTTCTAACCTTTAAATCTGTTTCCCAACAGACTCCAATGCAACAACAAAGCTTACATCCATTTCTTCCCAGTCCTCACGTCACACACCATCAATTGTGGCAGGTTAGTACATGACCTTCATTCTGAAAATCACTGGAATGAACGGGACGCTTGCTCACACATTCTTCCTATGACATGAACTTTCACGTCTGCAGCTAGGTCAACGAAAATCACAACAGTTTCATCCACATCACAAACTAAACCATCTGAATCAAAAAAAACAACATCAGCCGAAAATTTAGCGTCTACATCGTCCCACAAAACTACAGCAGGACAATATACACGTAGGTATTGATTAATCATTACAGCACTCCCCGTTTCATAAACGAACACTGCTGGCATTGTTGCTTGCGACAACAATACACAGACACCGATTTTCAAAATCCTACACAAAGACCACACTTGGACAAGTTTATGTAAACCGTCGTTACTTGTTCAATACTCATTGACACACCATCCTCCAAATACTTTCTTCACTGATAAAGTTGCACCTCTCCCGCTGGCAATATTAAAGTGTAACTTTTATTCGTCAAAATGGGAAACAGTTATAACTCCTTACTGCTCGCCATTACTGTCTCTTGACATAAAACATCGCTAGAATTGACAAACAAAAATTTGCAGCTAATCAGTTATTCACTTGCTTTACATTTCACATCAGTGAGAACTGCCATAACATTGTCAAATACAGCTGCGCCAATAACACGAATGCAACTTGACCACAGATTCTGGGAATTACAGTCGTTTCATGCTTTTCATCTTAACAATCATAAACATTACGATCATTCAGTTGTCACTCAAACTCCAATTTTTGACATTCAGAGGGAGGCTTCTCATTACGATTCCATTAAGATATTCAAGCAAACGATGCTGTTGCCTCATTCATTCAGCTGGCATAAACAGAAGTGTACAATTTGGTCACACTCTCTATTTCTACTTGGATGGAATCATAAACAATTCTAACCTAAGCATCTGTTTCTCCACAAGCATCCAATGGAACAACAGAGATTCATTCCGTTTCTTCCCAGTCTTCACTTCACACTCCATCAAATGTGACTACGTCCCTTTCCTTCTGAGCATCACTGTAATTAACTGCCTCTTGCAAACAAATTCTTCCCGTTATATTATCTTCCACTTCCACAGATGGCTCAACGGAAACCACAACATATTCAACGACATCCCAAAGTACATCATCTCAATCAATAACAACGCCATCAGAGCAAACAACTGCATCCATTTCATCCCACAAAACTACAAGACAAGGTGAGTGTTCATTAACGTTCACAGCTGGATCCTTCTTGTCAATGAAAACACGAAGAAAGATATCTATGTTCAAAAGCAAAGAGCACTTAGGAAAAATTTTGGTCAATCATCATCTCTTATACAATGCTCATTTACATATTTTCCTCCAATTTCTTTGTTTCATCATAAATCTGCTAAAACAATGTCAAATCCGTCCTTCTATTCTTCATTGTGGGAAATTTTATTGCCAAAACGCCTGCCATGATGCCATACTGATTGGCATTGCATTCGCTCAATGGAAACATTTGCTGCAATTTGCAAACAAAAAGTGCCAGGAAATCCTTCAACAATTTTGCTTTTCTCATCTGTCAAAATGGCCATTAACACTGGCAAATGCAGAGGCACAAATACCACAAGAGCAACTTCAGCACAGTTCCTGGCAACGACAGTCATTTCATGCAATCATGAGCATCACAACTGTCAAATTATTCACTCACGCTGTTCTTATTCTCCTTCAGAGGGTGGCTTTGTAATATTGCTCAATGAACAGACTCATGACGAGGATGATTCTCTATCATTCATTCAACTAACTTTAACCGAACAGCAGAAATCTCAGCTCCATTTTCTGTTAACACAGTGACAGAATGATTTCCATTTCTAACCTTTAAATCTGTTTCCCAACAGACTCCAATGCAACAACAAAGCTTACATCCATTTCTTCCCAGTCCTCACGTCAGACACCATCAATTGTGGCAGGTTCGTATATGAAATTCATTCTCAAAATCACTGGAATTAACTGGCCGCTTGCTCACACATTCTTCCTATTATATCATCTTTCACGTCTGCAGCGAGGTCAACTGAAATCACAACAGTTTCATCCACATCACAAACTACACCATCTGAATCGGCAATCACAACATCAGCCGAAAATTTAGCATCTACATCGTCCCACAAAACTACAGCAGGACAATATACACGTAGGTATTGATTAATCATTACGGCACTCCCCGTTTCATAAACGAACACTGCTGGCATTGCTGCTTGCGACAACAATACACAGATAATAAAATGTGAGGCTGGATGAACACAGCAGGCCCAGCAGCATCTCAGAAGCACAAAAGCTGACGTTTCGGGCCTAGACCCCACAGACACTGATTTTCAAAATCATACACAAAGAGCACTCTTCGACAATTTTATGTAAACCTTCATTTCTTGTTCAATACTCATTGACACACCTTCCTCCAAATACTTTCTTCATTGATAAAGTTGCACCTCTCCTTCTGGCAATATTAAACTGTAACTTTTATTCATCAAACTGGGAAACAATTGAAACTCCTTGCAGCTCGCCATTGTTTTCACTTGACATAAAACATCGCTATAATTGACAAACAAAAATTGGCAGCTATTCAATTATTCACTTGCTTTACATGACACATCAGTGAGAACTGCCATAACATTGTCAAATACAGCTGCGCCAATAACACGAATGCAACTTGACCACAGATTCTGGGAATCACAGTCATTTCATGCTTTTCAGCTTAACAATCGTAAATATTACGATCATTCAGTTGTCACTCAAACGCCAATTTTTGACATTCAGAGGGAGGATTATCATTGCGACTCCATTAAGATATTCAAGCAAACGATGATGTTACATCATTCATTCAGCTGGCATAAACAGATGTGTACAATTTGGTCACACTCTCTATTTCTACTTGGACTGAAACATAAACAATTCTAACCTCAGCATCTGTTTCTCCACAAGCATCCAATGGGACAACAGAAATTCATTCCGTTTCTTCCCAGTCTTCACTTCACACACCATCAAATGTGACTACGTCACTTTCCTTCTGAGCATCACTGTAATTAACTGCCTCTGGCAAACAAATTCTTCCCGTTATATTATCTTCCACTTCCACAGATGGCTCAACGGAAACCACAACATATTCAACGACATCCCAAACTACAGCATCTGAATCAGTAACCACACCATCAGAGCAAACAACTGCGGCAATTTCATCCCACAAAGCTACAACACAAGACTCTACAGGTGAGTGTTGTTTAACGTTCACAGCAATCCTTCTCGTCAATGAAAACCTCATGCATGACATCTCTGTTCAAAAACAAACGAAAAGAGCACTTTGGAAACATTTTGGTCAACAATCATCTCTTATTCAATACTCATTCACAGATATTCCTCCAATTTCTTTGTTTCTTCATAAATCTGCTCCAACAATGTCAAATCCTTCCTTCTATCCTGCAAAGTGGGAAATTTTATTTCCACAATGCTTGCTGTGATGCCAGACTGATTGGCATTGCTTTTGCTCAACGTAAACATTTGCTGCAATTGGCAAACAAAAAATGCCAGGAAATCCTTCAACAATTTTGCTTTTCTCAACTTTCAAAATGGCCATTAACACTGGCAAATGCAGAGGCACAAATACCACAAGAGCAACTTCAGCACTGTTCCTGGCAACGACAGTCATTTCATGCAATCATGAGCATCACAACCGTCAACTTATTCACTCACGCTGTTCTTATTCTCCTTCAGAGGGTGGCTTTGTAATATTGCTCAATGAACAGACTCATGACGAGGATGATTCTCTATCATTCATTCAGCTAACTTTAACCAAACAGCAGAAACCTCAGCTCTATTTTTTTGTTACTACAGCGACAGAATGATTTGCATTTCTAACTTTTAAATCTGTTTCCCAACAGGCTCCAATGCAACAACAAAGTTTACATCCATTTCTTCCCAGTCCTCACGTCAGACACCATCAATTGTGGCAGGTTAGTACATGACCTTCATTCTGAAAATCACTGGAATGAACGGGAGGCTAGCTCACACATTCTTCCTATGACATGAACTTTCACGTCTGCAGCTAGGTCAACGAAAATCACAACAGTTTCATCCACATCACAAACTACACCATTTGAATCAGCAAACACAACATCAGCCGAAAATTTAGCGTCTACATCGTCCCACAAAACTACAGCAGGACAATATACACGTAGGTATTGATTAATCACTACAGCACTCCCCGTTTCATGAACGAACACTGCTGGCATTGCTGCTTGTGACAACAATACACAGACACTGATTTTCAAAATCCTACACAAAGACCATACTTGGACAAGTTTATGTAAACCGTCATGACTTGTTCAATACTCATTGACACACCATCCTACAAATACTTTCTTCACTGATAAAGTTGCAGCTCTCCCTCTGGCAATATTAAACTGTAACATTTATTCATCAAACTGGGAAACAATTATAACCCCTTACTGCTCGCCATTACTGTCTCTTGACATAAAACATCGCTAGAATTGACAAACAAAAATTCGCAGCTAATCAATTATTCACTTGCTTTACATTTCACATCAGTGAGAACTGCCATAACATTGTCAAATACAGCTGCGCCAATAACAAGAATGCAACTTGACCACAGATTCTGGGAATTACAGTCATTTCATGCTTTTCATCTTAACAATCGTAAACATTACGATCATTCAGTTGTCACTCAAACTCCAATTTTTGACATTCAGAGGGAGGCTTCTCATTACGACTCCATTAAGATATTCAAGCAAACGATGCTGTTGCATCATTCATTCAGCTGGCATAAACACAAGCCTACAATTTGGTCACACTCTCTATTTCTACTGGGACGGAATCATAAACAATTCTAACCTAAGCATCTGTTTCTCCACAAGCATCCAGTGGGACAACATAGATTCATTCCGTTTCTTCCCAGTCTTCACTTCACACTCCATCAAATGTGACTCCGTCACTTTCCTTAAGAGCATCACTGTAATTAACTGCCTCTTGCAAACAAATTCTTCCCGTTATATTATCTTCCACTTCCACAGATGGCTCAACGGAAACCACAACATATTCAACGACATCCCAAAGTACAGCATCTCAATCAATAACAACGCCATCAGAGCAAACAACTGCATCCATTTCATCCCACAAAGCTACAACACAAGAATATACAGGTGAGTGTTCATTAACGTTCACAACTGGATCCTTCTTGTCAATGAAAACACGAAGAAAGATATCTATGTTCAAAATCAAACGCAAAGAGCACGTTGGAAAAATTTTGGTCAATCATCATCTCTTATACAATGCTCATTTACATACATTCCTCCAATTTCTTTGTTTCATCATAAATCTGCAAAAACAATGTCAAATCCATCCTCCTATTCTTCATTGTGGGAAATTTTATTGCCAAAACGCCTGCCAAGATGCCATACTGATTGGCATTGCATTCGCTCAATGGAAACATTTGCTGCAATTTGCAAACAAAAAGTGCCAGGAAATCCTTCAACAATTTTGCTTTTCTCATCTGTCAAAATGGCCATTAACACTGGCAAATGCAGAGGCACAAATACCACAAGAGCAACTTCAGCACAGTTCCTGGCAACGACAGTCATTTCATGCAATCATGAGCATCACAACCGTCAACTTATTCACTCACGCTGTTCTTATTCTCCTTCAGAGGGTGGCTTTGTAATATTGCTCAATGAACAGACTCATGACGAGGATGATTCTCTGTCATTCATTCAACTAACTTTAACCGAACAGCAGAAATCTCAGCTCCATTTTCTGTTAACACAGTGACAGAATGATTTCCATTTCTAACCTTTAAATCTGTTTCCCAACAGACTCCAATGCAACAACAAAGCTTACATCCATTTCTTCCCAGTCCTCACGTCAGACACCATCAATTGTGACAGGTTCGCATATGAAATTCATTCTCAAAATCACTGGAATTAACTGGCCGCTTGCTCACACATTCTTCCTATTATATCATCTTTCACGTCTGCAGCGAGGTCAACTGAAATCACAACAGTTTCATCCACATCACAAACTACACCATCTGAATCGGCAATCACAACATCAGCCGAAAATTTAGCGTCTTCATCGTCCCACAAAACTACAGCAGGACAATATACACGTAGGTATTGATTAATCATTACGGCACTCCCCATTTCATAAACGAACACTGCTGGCATTGCTGCTTGCGACAACAATACACAGATAATAAAATGTGAGGCTGGATGAACACAGCAGGCCCAGCAGCATCTCAGAAGCACAAAAGCTGACGTTTCGGGCCTAGACCCCACAGACACTGATTTTCAAAATCATACACAAAGAGCACTCTTCGACAATTTTATGTAAACCTTCATTTCTTGTTCAATACTCATTGACACACCTTCCTCCAAATACTTTCTTCATTGATAAAGCTGCACCTCTCCTTCTGGCAATATTAAACTGTAACTTTTATTCATCAAACTGGGAAACAATTGAAACTCCTTGCAGCTCGCCATTGTTTTCACTTGACATAAAACATCGCTATAATTGACAAACAAAAATTGGCAGCTATTCAATTATTCACTTGCTTTACATGACACATCAGTGAGAACTGCCATAACATTGTCAAATACAGCTGCGCCAATAACACGAATGCAACTTGACCACAGATTCTGGGAATCACAGTCATTTCATGCTTTTCAGCTTAACAATCGTAAATATTACGATCATTCAGTTGTCACTCAAACGCCAATTTTTGACATTCAGAGGGAGGATTATCATTGCGACTCCATTAAGATATTCAAGCAAACGATGATGTTACATCATTCATTCAGCTGGCATAAACAGATGTGTACAATTTGGTCACACTCTCTATTTCTACTTGGACTGAAACATAAACAATTCTAACCTAAGCATCTGTTTCTCCACAAGCATCCAATGGGACAACAGAAATTCATTCTGTTTCTTCCCAGTCTTCACTTCACACACCATCAAATGTGACTACGTCACTTTCCTTCTGAGCATCACTGTAATTAACTGCCTCTGGCAAACAAATTCTTCCCGTTATATTATCTTCCACTTCCACAGATGGCTCAACGGAAACCACAACATATTCAACGACATCCCAAACTACAGCATCTGAATCAGTAACCACACCATCAGGGCAAACAACTGCGGCAATTTCATCCCACAAAGCTACAACACAAGACTCTACAGGTGAGTGTTGTTTAACGTTCACAGCAATCCTTCTCGTCAATGAAAACCTCATGCATGACATCTCTGTTCAAAAACAAACGAAAAGAGCACTTTGGAAACATTTTGGTCAACAATCATCTCTTATTCAATACTCATTCACAGATATTCCTCCAATTTCTTTGTTTCTTCATAAATCTGCTCCAACAATGTCAAATCCTTCCTTCTATCCTACAAAGTGGGAAATTTTATTTCCACAATGCTTGCTGTGATGCCAGACTGATTGGCATTGCTTTTGCTCAACGTAAACGTTTGCTGCAATTGGCAAACAAAAAATGCCAGGAAATCCTTCAACAATTTTGCTTTTCTCACCTGTCAAAATGGCCATTAACACTGGCAAACGCAGAGGCACAAATACCACAAGAGCAACTTCAGCACAGTTCCTGGCAACGACAGTCATTTCATGCAATCATGAGCATCACAACCGTCAAATTATTCACTCACGCTGTTCTTATTCTCCTTCAGAGGGTGGCTTTGTAATATTGCTCAATGAACAGACTCATGACGAGGATGATTCTCTATCATTCATTCAGCTAACTTTAACCAAACAGCAGAAACCTCAGCTCTATTTTTTTGTTACTACAGCGACAGAATGATTTGCATTTCTAACTTTTAAATCTGTTTCCCAACAGGCTCCAATGCAACAACAAAGTTTACATCCATTTCTTCCCAGTCCTCACGTCATACACCATCAATTGTGGCAGGTTAGTACATGACCTTCATTCTGAAAATCACTGGAATGAACGGGAGGCTAGCTCACACATTCTTCCTATGACATGAACTTTCACGTCTGCAGCTAGGTCAACGAAAATCACAACAGTTTCATCCACATCACAAACTACACCATTTGAATCAGCAAACACAACATCAGCCGAAAATTTAGCGTCTACATCGTCCCACAAAACTACAGCAGGACAATATACACGTAGGTATTGATTAATCACTACAGCACTCCCCGTTTCATGAACGAACACTGCTGGCATTGCTGCTTGTGACAACAATACACAGACACTGATTTTCAAAATCCTACACAAAGACCATACTTGGACAAGTTTATGTAAACCGTCATGACTTGTTCAATACTCATTGACACACCATCCTACAAATACTTTCTTCACTGATAAAGTTGCAGCTCTCCCTCTGGCAATATTAAACTGTAACATTTATTCATCAAACTGGGAAACAATTATAACCCCTTACTGCTCGCCATTACTGTCTCTTGACATAAAACATCGCTAGAATTGACAAACAAAAATTCGCAGCTAATCAATTATTCACTTGCTTTACATTTCACATCAGTGAGAACTGCCATAACATTGTCAAATACAGCTGCGCCAATAACAAGAATGCAACTTGACCACAGATTCTGGGAATTACAGTCATTTCATGCTTTTCATCTTAACAATCGTAAACATTACGATCATTCAGTTGTCACTCAAACTCCAATTTTTGACATTCAGAGGGAGGCTTCTCATTACGACTCCATTAAGATATTCAAGCAAACGATGCTGTTGCATCATTCATTCAGCTGGCATAAACACAAGCCTACAATTTGGTCACACTCTCTATTTCTACTGGGACGGAATCATAAACAATTCTAACCTAAGCATCTGTTTCTCCACAAGCATCCAATGGGACAACATAGATTCATTCCGTTTCTTCCCAGTCTTCACTTCACACTCCATCAAATGTGACTCCGTCACTTTCCTTAAGAGCATCACTGTAATTAACTGCCTCTTGCAAACAAATTCTTCCCGTTATATTATCTTCCACTTCCACAGATGGCTCAACGGAAACCACAACATATTCAACGACATCCCAAAGTACAGCATCTCAATCAATAACAACGCCATCAGAGCAAACAACTGCATCCATTTCATCCCACAAAGCTACAAGACAAGAATATACAGGTGAGTGTTCATTAACGTTCACAACTGGATCCTTCTTGTCAATGAAAACACGAAGAAAGATATCTATGTTCAAAATCAAACGCAAAGAGCACGTTGGAAAAATTTTGGTCAATCATCATCTCTTATACAATGTTCATTTACATACATTCCTCCAATTTCTTTGTTTCATCATAAATCTGCTAAAACAATGTCAAATCCATCCTTCTATTCTTCATTGTGGGAAATTTTATTGCCAAAACGCCTGCCAAGATGCCATACTGATTGGCATTGCATTCGCTCAATGGAAACATTTGCTGCAATTTGCAAACAAAAAGTGCCAGGAAATCCTTCAACAATTTTGCTTTTCTCATCTGTCAAAATGGCCATTAACACTGGCAAATGCAGAGGCACAAATACCACAAGAGCAACTTCAGCACAGTTCCTGGCAACGACAGTCATTTCATGCAATCATGAGCATCACAACCGTCAATTTATTCACTCACGCTGTTCTTATTCTCCTTCAGAGGGTGGCTTTGTAATATTGCTCAATGAACAGAGTCATGACAAGGATGATTCTCTGTCATTCATTCAACTAACTTTAACCGAACAGCAGAAATCTCAGCTCCATTTTCTGTTAACACAGCGACAGAATGATTTGCATTTCTAACCTTTAAATCTGTTTCCCAACAGACTCCAATGCAACAACAAAGTTTACATCCATTTCTTCCCAGTCCTCACGTCAGACACCATCAATTGTGGCAGGATGGTATATGACCTACATTCTGAAAATCACTGGAATGAACGGGACGCTTGCTCACACATTCTTCCTATGACATGAACTTTCACGTCTGCATCTAGGTCAACGAAAATCACAACAGTTTCATCCACATCACAAACTACACCATCTGAATCAGCAAACACAACAACAGCCGAAAATTTAGCGTCTACATCATCCCACAAAACTACAGCAGGACAATATACACGTAGGTATTGATTAATCATTACAGCACTCTCCGTTTCATAAACGAACACTGCTGGCATTGTTGCTTGCGACAACAATACACAGACACTGATTTTCAAAATCCTACACAAAGACCACACTTGGACAACTTTATGTACACCGTCGTTACTTGTTCAATACTCATTGACACAACATCCTCCAAATACTTTCTTCACTGATAAAGTTGCACCTCTCCCGTTGGCAATATTAAAGTGTAACTTTTATTCGTCAAAATGGGAAACAGTTATAACTCCTTACTGCTCGCCATTACTGTCTCTTGACATAAAACTTCGCTAGAATTGACAAACAAAAATTCGCAGCTAATCAGTTATTCACTTGCTTTACATTTCACATCAGTGAGAACTGCCATAACATTGTCAAATACAGCTGCGCCAATAACACGAATGCAACTTGACCACAGATTCTGGGAATTACAGTCATTTCATGCTTTTCATCTTAACAATCGTAAACATTACGATCATTCAGTTGTCACTCAAACTCCAATTTTTGACATTCAGAGGGAGGCTTCTCATTACGATTCCAATAAGATATTCAAGCAAACGATGCTGTTGCACCATTCATTCAGCTGGCATAAACAGAAGTGTACAATTTGGTCACACTCTCTATTTCTACTTGGATGGAATCATAAACAATTCTAACCGAAGCATCTGTTTCTCCACAAGTATCCAATGGGACAACAGAGATTCATTCCGTTTCTTCCGAGTCTTCACTTCACACTCCATCAAATGTGACTACGTCCCTTTCCTTCTGAGCATCACTGTAATTAACTGCCTCTTGCAAACAAATTCTTCCCATTATATTATCTTCCACTTCCACAGATGGCTCAACGGAAACCACAACATATTCAACGACATCCCAAACTACAGCATCTCAATCAATAAACACGCCATCAGAGCAAACAACCGCATCCATTTCATCCCACAAAACTACAAGACAAGAATATACAGGTGAGTGTTCATTAACGTTCACAGCTGGATCCTTCTTGTCAATGAAAACACGAAGAAAGATATCTATGTTCAAAAACAAACGCAAAGAGCACTTTGGAAAAATTTTGGTCAATCATCATCTCTTATACAATGCTCATTTACATATATTCCTCCAATTTCTTTGTTTCATCATAAATCTGCTAAAACGATGTCAAATCCTTCCTTAATTTCTACAAAGTGGGAAACTTTATTTCCACAATGCCTGCCATGATGCAATACTGATTGGCATTGCTTTCGCTCAACGGAAACATTTGCTGCAATTTGCAAACAAAAAATGCCAGGAAATCCTTCAACAATTTTGCTTTTCTCATCTGTCAAAATGGCCATTAACACTGGCAAATGCAGAGGCACAAATACCACAAGAGCAACTTCAGCACAGTTCCTGGCAACGATAGTCATTTCATGCAATCATGAGCATCACAACCGTCAATTTATTCACTCACGCTGTTCTTATTCTCCTTCAGAGGGTGGCTTTGTAATACTGCTTAATGAACAGACTCATGACGAGGATGATTCTCTGTCATTCATTCAACTAACTTTAACCGAACAGCAGAAATCTCAGCTGCATTTTCTGTTAACACAGCGACAGAATGATTTGCATTTCTAACCTTTAAATCTGTTTCCCAACAGACTCCAATGCAACAACAAAGTTTACATCCATTTCTTCCCAGTCCTCACGTCAGAAACCATCAATTGTGGCAGGTTAGTACATGACCGTCATTCTGAAAATCACTGATATTAACTGGCCGCTTGCTCACACATTCTTCCTATTAGATCATCTTTCACGTGTGCAGCGAGGTCAACTGAAATCACAACAGTTTCAACCACATCACAAACTACACCATCTGAATCAGCAATCACAACATCAGCGGAAAATTTAGCGTCAACATGGTCCCACAAAACTACAGCAGGACAATATACACGTAGGTATTGATTAATCACTACAGCACTCCCCGTTTCATAAACGAACACTGCTGGCATTGCTGCTTGTGACAACAATACACAGACACCGATTTTCAAAATCCTACACAAAGACCACACTTGGACAAGTTTATGTAAACCTTCATTTCTTGTTCAATACTCATTGACACACCTTCCACCAAATATTTTCTTCATTGATAAAGTTGCACTTCTCCCTCTGGAAATATTGAAGTGTAACTTTTATTCATCAAACTGGGAAACAATTATAACTCCTTACTGCTCGCCATTACTGTCTCTTGACATAAAACATCGCTATAATTGACAAACAAAAATTCGCAGCTAATCAATTATTCACTTGCTTTACACTTCACATCAGTGAGAACTGCCATAACATTGTCAAATACAGCTGCGCCAAGAACACGAATGCAACTTGACCACAGATTCTGGGAATTACAGTCATTTCATGCTTTTCATCTCAACAATCGTAAACATTATGATCATTCAGTTGTCACTCAAACTCCAATTTTTGACATTCAGAGGGAGGCTTCTCATTACGATTCCATTAAGATATTCAAGCAAACAATGCTGTTGCCTCATTCATTCAGCTGGCATAAACAGAAGTGTACAATTTGGTCACACTCTCTATTTCAACTTGGATGGAATCATAAACAATTCTAACCTAAGCATCTGTTTCTCCACAAGTATCCAATGGAACAACAGAGATTCATTCCGTTTCTTCCCAGTCTTCACTTCACACTCCATCAAATGTGGCTACGTCCCTTTCCTTCTGAGCATCACTGTAATTAACTGACTCTTGCAAACAAATTCTTCCATTATATTATCTTCCACTTCCACAGATGGCTCAACAGAAACCACAACATATTCAACGACATCCCAAACTACAGCATCTGAATCAGGAGCCACACCATCAGAGCAAACAACTGCGGCAATTTCATCCCACCAAACTACAATACAAGAATATACAGGTGAGTGTTCAGTAACGTTCACAGCAGTCCTTCTACTCAACGGAAACACGGACAACAATATCTATGTTCAAAAACAAACGCAAAGAGCACTTTGGAAAGATTTCGGTCAATCTTCATCTCTTATTCAATACTCATTCACATATTTTCCTCCAATTTCTTTGTTTCTTCATAAATCTGCCCCAACAATGTCAAATTCTTCCTTCTATTCTCAACGGAAACATTTGCTGCAATTTGCAATCAAAAAGTGCCAGGAAATCCTTCAACAATTTTGCTTTTCTCACCTGTCAAAATGGCCATTAACACTGGCAAATGCAGAGGCACAAATACCACAAGAGCAACTTCAGCACAGTTCCTGGCAACTGCAGTCATTTCATGCAATCATGAGCATCACATCCGTCAATTTATTCACTCACGCTGTTCTTATTCTCCTTCAGAGGGTGGCTTTGTAATATTGCTCAATGAACAGAGTGATTCTGTACCTTTCATTCAGCTAACTTCAACCAAACAGCAGAAATTTCAGCTCTATCTCTGTTTCTACAGGGACAGAATGGTTTGCATTTCTAACCTTTAAATCTTTTTCTTCACACACTCCAATGCAACAACAAAGTCTACCTCCATTTCTTCCCAGTCCTCACGACAGACACCATCAATTGTGGCAGGTTAGTATGTGACCTACATTCTGAAAATCACTGGAATTAACTGGCCGCTTGCTCACACATTCTTCCTATGGCATGATCTTTCACGTCTGCAGCGAGGTCAACAGAAATCACAACGGTTTCATCAACATCACAAACTACACCATCTGAATCAGCAATCACAACATCAGTGGAAAAATTCATGTCAACATCATCCCACAAAACTACAGCAGGAAAATATACAGGTCGGTATTGATTTATCTTTACAGCACTCCGTCTCATTAACAGACACATTGTAGTTTTCTATAACAATACACAGATATCGATTTTCCAAATCATACGCAAAGTGCACACTTGGACAAGTTTATGTAAACCATCATTTCTTGTTCAATACTCATTGCCACACTTCTCCCTCCAGCAATATTAAACTGTTGCTTTTATTCAAAGTGGGAAACAATTATAACTCCTTGCTGATAGGCATTGCTTTCTCTTGACATAAAACTGCTCATTCCATCTCCATTGAGTGATTCCCGCAAAGGACGATGTGCCATCATTCATACAGTTAACTTCAACTGAAGTGTACGCTTTGGCCTCTGTCTCTCTTTCTAACAGGACAGCATTGTGAACATTTCTAACTTTTACATGTGTTTCTCCACAGGCCTCCAATGGGACAACAGAGTCTCAATCTGTTTCTTCCCAGTCTTCACTTCACACACCATCAAAATTGGCAGCTGACTGCATGACTTTCGTTCTGAGCATCACTGGAACTAACTGCTGCTTGCACGCAAATTCTTCACATCACATTATCTTCCACTTCCACAGATGGCTCAACGGAAGCTACAACAGTTTCAGCTATATCTCAAAGTACAGCATCTGAATCAGTAACCACAACATCAGAGCAAATAACAACATCAATATCATCCCACAAAACTACAACACAAGGATATATCAGTCGACATTGATGAATGCTCACAGCCCTCCTTCTAATAAATGAACACAGCGACCATTGCTGTTCTTAATAATAATTCACAGATATCTATTTTCCAACACACTCAAAGAGCACACTTGGACATACATAGAACATAGAACATTACAGCACCGTACAGGCCCTTCGGCCCTCGATGTTGTGCCGACCTGTCAGACCGATCTGAAGCCATCTAACCTCAACTCTCATTTCTTGTTGAATACTCATTCACACACCTTCCTCCAAATTCTTTCTTCCTTTATGAATTTGCAGCTCATTCTCCAACAATATCAAACCATTACATTTATTCATCAAAGTGGGAATCAATTATAACTCCTTCTTGATTGGCAATACTTTCTCTCAACATAAAAGCTCGCTCTCATTGACAAAAAAAAATTGGCAGTTAATCAGTCACCTATTTTACATTTCACATAGTGAGAATTGCCATAACATTGTCAAATTCAGCTGCACCAATAACACCAATGCAATTTGAGCACAGTTTTTGTGAGCTATAGTCATTTCATGTTTTTCATCTTAACAACTGTAAACATTACAATCATTCGATTGTCACTCACACTCTGATTTTAAGCTTTCAGAGAGAGCCTGCTCATTCCTACTCCATGAAGGATGATACTACATCATTCATCCAGCTAACTTCAACAAAAGTGCAGAAATTTCAATTCTATCTCTGTTTCTATCAAAATCATACGCATTTCTAACTTTTAAATTTGTTTCTCCACTAGTCTCCAATAGGACAACAGAGTTTCAATCCATTTCTTCCCAGTCTTCACATCAGACCCCATCAACTTTGGCAGGTTAGTACGTCACCTCTGTTCTGAACATCACTATAGTTAACTGCCGCAGTCAATACACATTCTTCAAATTACAATACCTGCCACATCTTCAGATGATTTGATGGAAATCACAACAGTTTCACCTCTGTCACAAAGTGCACCATATGAGTCAGCAACCACAACATCATAGCAAACAACAGCATCAATATCATTCCACAAAACTACAACAGAAGAATATACAGGTCGGTATTGATCAAGGTTTGCAGCCCTCCTTCTAATTAATGAACACAGGGAGTGCTGCTCTTTGTTACAACAATTCACCGATATCTTTTTCCAAAACTCACACAAAATGCACTCTGACAAATTTCTGTCATCTGTCATCTCTTATTGAACACTCATTCACACGTCTTCCTCCAAATTCTTTCTTCCTTGATAAATTTACAGCTCACTCTCTAATAATATCAATTCGGTCCTTCTTGTTGAAAAATTGGGAAAACAATTATAACACCCTTCTGATTGGCATTGGTTTTTCTCAACATCTCAATTCGTTATAATTAACAAACAAGAACTGCCAGGGAATCTTTCAACAATTTTACATTTCACATCAGTCAAAACTGCCATAACATTGTCAAATGCAGTAGCACCAATAACACGACCACAACTTGAGCAGAGTTCCTGGCAACTACAGTCATTTCATGCTTTTAATCTTAACAATCATAACCATTATAATCATTAATTCATTCGCTCACACTCTGATTTCCAGCTTTCAGAGTGTGGCTTTGCAATATTATTCCATGAAGACATTCAAGAGACGGATGATTCTACATGATTCACACAGTTAACTTAAACAAAAGTGCAGAAATTTCATCTCTCTATTTCTATAGGGACAGAATCATACACATTTCTAACCTTTACACTTGTTTCTCCACAAGCCTCCAATGGGACAACAGAGTTTCAATCTGTTTCTTCCCAGTCTTCTCATCAGACACCATCAACTTTGGAAGGTTAGCATCTGACATTCGTTTGGATATCACTGTAATTAACTGGCCGCTTGTACACACATTCTTCACCTTAAGTTATCTTCCACATCTGCAGCTAGGTCAACAGAAATCTCGTCTGCATTACAAAGTACAGCATGCAAATCAGCAACCACAACATTAGAGCTAACAACTGAGTCATTATCATCCCACAAATCTACAACAGCAGAATATACATGTGAGTATTGATCAATGTTCACAGCACTCCTTCTCGTAAATGACCATAAGGGACGTTGCTCTGTGCTACAACAATTCACCAATATCTTTTTTCCAAAACATTCACAAAGTGCACACTTGCACGAATTTCTGTCAACACTTCTCTGTTATCCAATTGTCATTCACATACCTTCCTCCAAATTCTTTCTTTCCTACTTGATATACTTGCAGCTCACTCTCCAACAATGCCAAATTGTTCTTTTTTTTTGGAGTGGGAAACGATTTTTCCCATTCGGTGGTAAATCATCCATCTGATAGGCATTGCTTCTCTCAACGTAACATTTCTCTGTAATTGACAATCAAGACGTGCCAGGAAATAATTCACCAATTTTACATTTCACTTCAGACAGAACTTCCATAATGTTGTCAAATACAGCAGCACCAATAACACAAGCGCAACTTCAGCACAGTTCCTGGGATGCTTTTCATCTTAGCAATCATAAACTTACAATCATTGATTTACCACTCAAACTCTGATTTTTGACTTTCAAAGAGAGGCTGCTAAATACTACTCCTGTAAAACACTCAAACAAAGCATGATGCTACGTCATTCCTATGGCTAACTTAAACACAAATGCAGAACTTATATCTCTATTTCTGTTGGAATGGAATCATACATAACTAACTGTTACATCTGCTCCTCTACAAGCTTCCAATGGGGCAACAGAGATTCAATCCACTTCCTCCCAGTCTTCAAGTCAGACACCAACACCTTTGAAAGGTTACTACATGACCTTCGTTCAGAACAGCACTGTAATGAACTGGCCACTTGCACACACATACTTCAAATTATGTCATCTCCACATCTACAGGTGAACCAACGGAAATAACAACAGTTTCATCTACTTCACAAAGTATACTAACTGAATCTGCGACCACACCATCAGGGCACAAAACAGCATCAATACCTTCCCACCAAACTACGACAGCAGAATATCCAGGTAGGTAGTAATCAATGCTTATATTACTCCCTTGAATAGCCAAGAAATGGGAGATTTGCTCTTTGCTAGAAGAATTCACCAACATCTATTTTCTAAAACACTGGCAAAGTGAACACTTAGACAAATTTCTGTTAAAATTATCTGTTATTAAATATTCATTCACGTATCTTCCCCAAAATTCATTCTTTTTTAATAAATTGCACCTCACATTCTGATGTAATGCCTAAACTTTCATTTCTTTATTCAATGCAGGAAATGGTTTTTCCACATTTGACGACCCCCAAGTGATAGGAATTGCTTTCTTTCGAAATAAATTGACATGATAATTGTCAGCCAAGAAGTGGCCAGAAAATATTTAATAATTTTACATTTCTCATCAATCAGTACTGCCATAACATTGTCAAATTCAGCTGCGCCAATATCACAAATGCAATTTCAGTAGATTTCCTTGCAACTAATGTCATTTGACACTTTTCATCTTAACAATAATAAACATTATATTTGTTGATATAGCAGTCAAACTCTCATTTACAACTTTGAGACAGAGTCTGCTCAATACTACACCACCAGGACTGTCAAGCAAAGGATGATGTTACATCATTTTTACAGCCAACTTAAGCAGAAGTGTAGAATTTGGTCTTGCTCTTTATTCCTATTTGGAGAGAATCATACACACGTCTAACCTTTACATTTGTTTCTCCACAAGCCTCCAATGGGACAACAAAGTTTACACCCATTTCTTCCCAGTCCTCGCATAAGACACCATCAACTGTGGCAGGTTAGTATATGACCTTCATTCTGAAAATCACTGGAATTAACTGGTCACTTGCACACACATTCTTCAAATTACATTATCTTCC
The DNA here is from genome assembly GCF_030684315.1 of Stegostoma tigrinum. Lineage (NCBI taxonomy): Eukaryota > Metazoa > Chordata > Chondrichthyes > Orectolobiformes > Stegostomatidae > Stegostoma > Stegostoma tigrinum. The sequence goes on along the minus strand of NC_081354.1, from coordinate 133,593,338 downwards.
ACGTCTGCAGCTATGTCAATGGAAATCACAATAGTTTCATCGACATCACAAATGACACCATCTGAATCTGCAAGCACAACATCAAAGGAAACAACAGTGTCAATATCATCCCACAAAACTAGAACAGAAGAATATACAGGTAGGTATTGATCAATGTTTATTTGCTACAACAATTCACTGATATATATTTCCCAAAACTCATATAAGTGCACAGACAAATTTCTGTAAACCATCATCTGTTATGGTATACTCATTCACATAGCTTGATCCAAATTCTTTATTTCTTGATAAATTTACACATGGTGCCTCTTATTCCGCCTGAGAAGCCTACAACCCAATGGCCTCAAGTGGACTTGACTAGCTTCAAAATGTGCTCACCCCCGACCATATCCCAAGACCAGCCACATCTCTCGTCTCTGTCCCCTTGACCTGTCTGTCTTCTCTGCCACCTACCCACTCCTCTCACCTTACTGACCAATCCCCACCACTAAATACCTGCATTTACCTTTACGAGCTTCATCCCTGCCTCCTTGACCTGTCCATCTTCTCTCCCAACCTAACCACTCCACTATCTGCCTGCTATCACCGCCACCAACTCTTTATTTATTTCAAAGTCCCCTTCCACTATCCCAGTTCTGAAGAAGGATCCCGACCCAAAACATCAGCATTCCTGGTCCTCTGTTGCTGCCTGGCCTGCTGCGTTCTACCAAATTCACACCGTGTGTCTCAGATCCAGTATCGGCAGTGCTTACGATTTTTGAATCAGTATCACTAAAATGTTTTAAATAGCATGGTTAATAACTATTCAATTAAGACTGTCGAGCAAATGTTTCTTCCTCTTCATTCATACAGGCAGGTTCACAACAAATCCCGAAGTTACATCACACACCCCAACTGCAGAGTCAGAATCAACACAATCTCCAACACTTAAAACTCTTTCCACAAATACTACATCCAATATATCCACAAGTAAATCATCAGCGATTCCAACAGTTTCACCCTATTCATCAATTCAGACACCGACTCATGCTTCAGGTAATTCATAAGTTTTCTAGATGATTGCTATTGCATATATTTAGTCCATTGCACAATTCATTCTTCAATATTTAACTGCATTCATATTTCTGCAGCTGCTTCAAAAGCAAAAACAATAGTTTCAATTTCTTCAACAACAAGAGGATCAGAATCAAAGATCCTACTGTCGGGTCACACTTCAACACAATTTTTACCATCTCAAAAAGAAAGAACAGCAGTAACAAAACACATGTACAAATCAATGGTGACAGGATGAACCAAGTTCAACACAATTGCTTTAATGAAATCGGGCATGAAATCTATTGTCAAATATCTCCTTTGCTTTAGGTTTCTCAGCATGCGTGGTGCATTACTAACACTTGATGCATCTTCAACATTCACATTAGATTTTGGCTTCAGTTTCATTTTGCAATGATATCACATTGAACAATTAGACTGTGAATTTTAAGCATTCTTCACATTTCAGATGCTTAAGATGTGATGACATCAAAGCTGACTGCAGCAACAAATATCCTTGTAACATCTTGGTCAATGATGGAATCCTTATGCTCTGACTCCAAACGTTGATCACCAAGGAATTAATAAATGTCAACACTGACATTTTGTTGATGATGTTCCATTTTTCATCGATTGTTAAATCAACACTCACAAAAATTCATTGTCAGAAGCGCTTTCTACTACTTCAGCAACTGATTTGGGTGCATCGGTGTCAGCTTAAAATTTAAGCCTTTTGTCCACATGATTTACATGATCTAATTCCCACAAAATATCACAAATTACATGTTGGGATGAATTCCTAATCTTCCATCATTGGTTCGGACAAGACATTTTTCATATTTCCTATTAATTCAATTCATCTTGATAAACTGACAGCACCTTCACTCAGGACCACAACATTTTTATTCCCATTTTGTGATGTAGTAAACAACACAGATAGCTGTTATGATGTCGATCCTGCTGCCGTCCATTGCTTTCTTCAAATAAGTGTCTTCCTGATATTTAATGACAAGGTGTGATTGAAAGTCATTCACTCATATTAATGACTGAAAAAGGGAGAACTCTCAATATACAGTGACACGCTGCTACAATAGACTGATATCTCAATTCCTTACGTTTGAATGGGATGCACAGTCATTACAGCAAAACACTACAACTATAAATTCGCTTGAAACATCTGTGTTGCCAAATACTTATCAATGATACAGCAATAATAACTGTTGAAATAAGACAATCTAGCAAATGTTTCTGTCTCGTCCTTTATTCAGTTGGCTTCACAACAACTCCAGACGTTTCATCACAAACAATAACTGCCGGGTCAGAATCAGAAGAACGTCCAACACTTAAAACTCTTCCTGCAGTTATTGTAACCAGCAGACCCTCAAATGGATCAACAGAGATTTCAGAGGTTTCAATTTATTCAGCAATTCCAACACTGGCTGATGGTTCAGGTAAATTTTGATGTCGTTTGATTCATAATTGTCACACATATCATCCTACAGTGAAAAGTTCTATGTTGCAGGCAGTGCCGGCAGATCACGTATCACATCATACAAAGATCATAGGTTGATGGAACAGAGCAAGGAATGCAAAGTATTGGCTGCTAACAAAGCACACAAAATGAAGATCAACATTGGATTGAAATTAGAAAGGCCTATTCAGAAGTCTCATGACAGGGGGAAAGAAACTGTTCTGTGGAAAGAAACATCTGTATTTGTTGTTTCAAACTGCTCGTACTCAGGCTTAAGTGTTTCAAAATTCCGCATGACATGAGTGGTTGGAAGAGATTGTAACTGGAGGGCATTGGGGTTGGGTGGGATAATTTGCATCAAGAATTGTAGGTGGTCTTTCAAAGACGAATGCTTTGGCAAAGAATTCGTAAATTACACATACATTCTATGATATTTGTCTGCATTTCAACGATCTTCAGCTGGTCCAATGGGAACCGAAGTGGTATCAAGCTCTTCAATCCTCACACTTAAACCAATCATAGCTCTCCAAGGAAAGTGTTGATTAATTTACATTCTACCATTCGCTATATTATATTAACTCTTTCATCACATGTTAAATTAGAACAGCAACAAATTCAATGTGCAAAGACCCTCCCAGCGTACCATCGCAGAATTGCCTACGTCGGTATCACAGAAAGATCTGACTCATTTTCCCATATGGTTCTCATGAGCTACATCCTGAAATGAAAGACAAATTACACATTCAGATATCGAACATATTATTAGTTATAAATTAGGAAACTCTATCACATATCTCATTCCAATGCTGTTCTTCTTGGTAATTTCGGAACACATTCAACAATGATGTCAACGTTTTAATCTCTTCGATTCATATGGTAAACAACACTGACTTCACGCCTGCCGTTTGACCAACAGGTAGGCATTCACTTCGAACGAAACATGCCTTCCTTCGTTGCACTACCAAAATGACCCAAAAATAATTCACATATTTTAGAACATCAAACAAAGTTGTGATGACATCACAACAGGCTGAAACAACAAAATTCTACTTCAACTCCTTCAGTGTGAAAAGATCGACAGTTATCCAATCAACACAGGAGAACCGTACTTTCACGTTAAACATTGGCGTCAACAAATTTTTGGGAATCACATCATTACAGTAACCGTTCAAATAAGATTTACGGGATTCATTCATCCACTTCATTCACACAGCTGGCTTTACGACAAATCCACAAGTTTCATCACAAACCCCAACTGCAGGATCAGAATCAACAGAATCTCCAACCCTTAAAACTCTTTCCACAAATTATGTTCACAACATATCCTCCACTCAATCAACAGAGATTCCAACCATTTCACACTATTCTTTGCGTCAGACACCAACTAATGCTTCAGGTCATCCATCATCTTGCAAAGACAAATGCCACTGAAAATACGCGGTACATTACATGTACTTTCTTCAATATTTATCTGCATTTCACATTGCTGCGACTGGTCCAAAGGCAACCTCAACCGTTTGAACTTCCTCAACAACTACAGCAGCAGAATCAGGGAATGCACAATCATAGCACACTGCAGCAGGTTCCTTACAATATTTTAACAATATCAACTGCTTTAACTACAGCCAAGCACGACGCAATGCTCATCATATTAACCCAGTATTCATACAATTCGAACACGATTGTTTTATCAGTTCTCTCTGCAACCAGCTATTCGGTAAGCAGAAAGCTATTCATTAATGTACATTCTGCCATTCAATTCATTCATTTTCTGCTTTCCTCTCATGTTTAATTGGCACAGCAACAAATTCAATGTCCTAACATATTAGCCCCTGAATTACCTACGTCTGTATCATCTAAAAATTCAGCTGTTCCTTCCACATATTCTACAATAACCTGTTCCCAACACAAAATCACAAATTACAGATTCAGACACACTTTTCATTACGTATTAGCAAGCTCTGTTCTTCATGTGCCCTTCCAATGCACTTCTTCTTTGTAAACTAACAGCACACTCACCAGTGATGTCAGAATTTCTAATCTCTACATTCCACATTGAAAACATCAATGCAAAATTCTTCTCTCCTGTCTCTCTGATGGGAATTGCTTTCTTTCAGTGCAGGCCTTCCTTCTGTTTCATACCAAAATGTCACTAAAAACAATTCACATATTTCAATGTATAAAACAAAGCGCCAGACCAGCCCAACACCTGTTACAAACGAATGCGACTTCAATTCATTCAGTCAGAATGCGATCTGCTGTTATTCCATCAAAACAACACAATCACTGTGATGTCGTTTTCTATCATCAGTATGTCTGATCCGTTTTAAACAGCACGGTTAATAACTGTTCAATTAAGAGTGCTGAGCTAATGTTTCTTCCTCTTCATTCATACAGCTGGTATCACAACAAATCCAGAAGTGACATCACACACCCAGACTGCAGAGTCAGAATCAACAGAATCTCCAACACTTACAACTCTTTCCACAAATACTATACCAACCATATCCAAAAACAGATCAACAGAGATTCCAACAGTTTCACCAAATTCATCAACTCAGACACCAACTCCTGCTTCAGGTAATCCATAAGTTTTCCAGATCATTGATATTCGGTCCTTTACACAATTCATTCTTCAATTCTTTCTGCATTCATATTTCTGCAGCTGCTTCAGCAGCAAACACAATTCGTTCGACATCTTCAACAACTTTTGGATCAGAATCAAACATCCTGCACTCAGGGCACACTTCAACAGCATTTTTACCATGTCGAAAAGAAAGAACAGCAGTAACAAAAGACATGCACAGACCAATGCTGACAATATTAATCAAGCTGAGCACAATTTCTTTGTTGAAATCGGACATCAAATCTTTCAGCAAATGTCTCCTTTGCTTTAGGATTCTCACGATGCGTGCATTACTAACATTTGATAGGTCTTCTATATTCACATTTGATATTTGCTCCTGTTTCATTCATTATGCTCTGATATTGCATCAAATAACTTGATCGTGAATTTTAGGCATTCTTCACATTTCTGAAGCTTCACATGTAATGACATCAAAACTGACTGCAGCAACAAATGTCCTTGCAACAGCTTACATAATTATGGAATCCTTATTCTCAGACTCCAAACGCTGATCACCAAGGAATTAATTAATGTCAATTCTGACATTCTGTTGATTATGTTCCATTTTTCATCCCATCTTCAATTGGCACACACATTAATTCATTGTCAGATGGGCTTTCGACAATTTCAACATCTGATTTGGGTGCATAAGTGTCAGCTTAAAATTTAACTCTGTTCTCAACATGATTTACATTGGAGAATTCCAACAAAATATCACAACTTACATGTTGAGATGGATTCTTAATCATCCATCTTTGATAGGACAAGTCATTCCTCCACTTTCTTTTCAATTCGGTTCATTTTTGTAAACTGATAGCACGTTCACTCATGACCACAACATTTTTATTCCTTTTTTCGATCAAGTAATCAACGCTTACAGCTTTAATGGTGTTGCTCCTGCGGCTGTGCATTGCCTTCTCTCAACATGTGTCTTCCTGATATTTAATGACAAGGCGTAACTGAAAGCCATTCAATTATTTTCACGTCTGAAAAGGGGTATCTGCCGTCACTCATCGGCACGCTGCTACAACAGAATGATACCTTGACTCCTTCCATTCGATTGGGACATACAGTCATTTCAGCAAAACAATACAACCATACATTCACTTTAAACATCTGCATCGCCAAATTCTTATCTATCACACAGCTATAATCACTCTTGAAATAAGACAATCCAGCAAATGCTTCTGTCTCTTCATTTCTACAGTTGGCTTCACAACAGAACCAGACGCTTCGTCACAAACACCAACTGCTGGATCAGAATCTGCAGAACATCCAACCCTTAAAACTCTTTCCACAGATATTGTAACCAGCACATCCTCCAATGGATCAACAGAGATTGCAGCAGTGTCAATTCATTCATCCATTCCAATACTGACTCATGCTTCAGGTAATTTTTCATTTCTTTCGGTTGATTACTCGCACGTTCCTACGTACAATAAAACATGTACATCTCAACATGCTGAAGGAACATAATGCTACCTCAACTCCTTCAGTCTGAAACGATCTACAGATATTTCATCAACATTGTAGAACCAAACTTTCACTTTAAGCGATTGATTCTTCCCCTTCATTCACACAGCTGGCTTTACAACAAATCCACAAGTTTCATCACAAACCCCAACTGCAGGATCAGAATCGACAGAATCTCCGACCCTTCAAACTCTTTCCACAAATTATGTTCCCAACATATCCTCCACTCAGTCAACAGAGATTCCAACCATTTCACCCTATTCTTTACGTCAGACACCAACTAATGCTTCAGGTCATCCATCATCTTGCAATGACAAATGCCACTGAAAATGAGCGGTACATTACATGTACTTTCTTCAATATTTATCTGCATTTCACATTGCTGCGACTGGTCCAAAGGCAACCTCAACCATTTGAACTTCCTCAACAACTACAGCAGCAAAATCAGGGAATGCACAATCATAGCACACTGCAGCAGGTTCCTTACAATATTTTAACAATATCAACTGCTTTAACGACAGCCAAGCACGACGCAATGCTCATCATATTAACCCAGTATTCATACAATTCGAACACTGTATTGTTTTATCAGTTCTATCTGCAACCAGCTATTCGGTAAGCAGAAAGCTATTCATTAATGTACATTCTGTCATTCTATTCATTCATTTTCTGCTTTCCTCTCATGTTTAATTGGCACAGCAACAAATTCAATGTCCTAACATATTAGACCCTGAATTACCTACGTCCGTATCATCTAAAAATTCAGCTGTTCCTTCCACATATTCTACAATAACCTGTTCCCAACACAGAATCGCAAATTAAAGATTCAGACACACTTTTCATTACGTATTAGCAAGCTCTGTTCTTCATGTGCCCTTCCAATGCACTTCTTCTTTGTAAACTGACAGCACACTCACCAGTGATGTCAGAATTTTTAATCTCTACATTCCACATTGTAAACATCAATGCAAAATTCTTCTCTCCTGTCTCTCTGATGGGAATTGCTTTCTCGCAGTACAGGCCTTCCTTCTGTTTCATATCAAAATGTCACTAAAAACAATTCACATATTTCAATGTATAAAACAAAGCGCCAGACCAGCCCAACACCTGTTACAAAAGAATGCGACTTCAATACATTCAGTCAGAATGCGATCTGCTGTTATTCCATCAAAACAACACAATCACCTGTGATGTCGTTTTCTATCATCAGTATGCCTGGTCCGTTTTAAACAGCACGGTTAATAACTGTTCAATTAAGAGTGCTGAGCTAATGTTTCTTCCTCTTCATTCATACAGCTGGTATCACAACAAATCCAGAAGTGACATCACACACCCAGACTGCAGAGTCAGAATCAACAGAATCTCCAACACTTACAACTCTTTCCACAAATACTATACCAACCATATCCAAAAACAGATCAACAGAGATTCCAACAGTTTCACCAAATTCATCAACTCAGACACCAACTCCTGCTTCAGGTAATCCATAAGTTTTCCAGATCGTTGATATTCGGTCCTTTACACAATTCATTCTTCAATTCTTTCTGCATTCATATTTCTGCAGCTGCTTCAGCAGCAAACACAATTCGTTCGACATCTTCAACAACTTTTGGATCAGAATCAAACATCCTGCACTCAGGGCACACTTCAACAGCATTTTTACCATCTCGAAAAGAAAGAACAACAGTAACAAAAGACATGCACAGACCAATGCTGACAATATTAATCAAGCTGAGCACAATTTCTTTGTTGAAATCGGACATCAAATCTTTCAGCAAATGTCTCCTTTGCTTTAGGATTCTCACGATGCGTGGTGCATTACTAACATTTGATAGGTCTTCAATATTCACATTTGATTTTTGCTCCTGTTTCATTCATTATGCTCTGATATTGCATCGAATAACTTGATCGTGAATTTTAGGCATTCTTCACATTTCTGAAGCTTCACATGTAATGACATCAAAACTGACTGCAGCAACAAATGTCCTTACAACAGCTTACATAATTATGGAATCCTTATTCTCAGACTCCAAACGCTGATCACCAAGGAATTAATTAATGTCAATTCTGACATTCTGTTGATTATGTTCCATTCTTCATCCCATCTTCAATTGGCACACACATTAATTCATTGTCAGAAGGGCTTTTGACAATTTCAACATCTGATTTGGGCGCATAAGTGTCAGCTTAAAATTTAACTCTGTTCTCAACATGACTTACATTGGAGAATTCCAACAAAATATCACAACTTACATGTTGAGATGGATTCTTAATCATCCATCTTTGATAGGACAAGTCATTCCTCCACTTTCTTTTCAATTCGGTTCATTTTTGTAAACTGATAGCACGTTCACTCATGACCACAACATTTTTATTCCTTTTTTCGATCAAGTAATCAACGCTTACAGCTTTAATGCTGTTGCTCCAGCGGCCGTGCATTGCTTTCTCTCAACATGTGTCTTCCTGATATTTAATGACAAGGCGTAACTGAAAGCCATTCAATTATTTTCACGTCTGAAAAGGGGTATCTGCCGTCACTCATCGGCACGCTGCTACAACAGAATGATACCTTGACTCCTTCCATTCGATTGGGATATACAGTCATTTCAGCAAAACAATACAACCATACATTCACTTTAAACATCTGCATCGCCAAATTCTTATCTATCACACAGCTATAATCACTCTTGAAATAAGACAATCCAGCAAATGCTTCTGTCTCTTCATTTCTACAGTTGGCTTCACAACAGAACCAGACGCTTCGTCACAAACACCAACTGCTGGATCAGAATCTGCAGAACATCCAACCCTTAAAACTCTTTCCACAGATATTGTAACCAGCACATCCTCCAATGGATCAACAGAGATTTCAGCAGTGTCAATTCATTCATCCATTCCAATACTGACTCATGCTTCAGGTAATTTTTCATTTCTTTCGGTTGATTACTCGCACGTTCCTACGTACAATAAAACATGTACATCTCAACATGCTGAAGGAACATAATGCTACCTCAACTCCTTCAGTCTGAAACGATCTACAGATATTTCATCAACATTGTAGAACCAAACTTTCACTTTAAGCGATTGATTCTTCCCCTTCATTCACACAGCTGGCTTTACAACAAATCCACAAGTTTCATCACAAACCCCAACTGCAGGATCAGAATCGACAGAATCTCCGACCCTTAAAACTCTTTCCACAAATTATGTTCCCAAAATATCCTCCACTCAGTCAACAGAGATTCCAACCATTTCACCCTATTCTTTACGTCAGACACCAACTAATGCTTCAGGTCATCCATCAGCTTGCAAAGACAAATGCCACTGAAAATACGCGGTACATTACATGTACTTTCTTCAATATTTATCTGCATTTCACATTGCTGCGACTGGTCCAAAGGCAACCTCAACCATTTGAACTTCCTCAACAACTACAGCAGCAAAATCAGGGAATGCACAATCATAGCACACTGCAGCAGGTTCCTTACAATATTTTAACAATATCAACTGCTTTAACGACAGCCAAGCACGACTCAATGCTCATCATATTAACCCAGTATTCATACAATTCGAACACTGTATTGTTTTATCAGTTCTATCTGCAACCAGCTATTCGGTAAGCAGAAAGCTATTCATTAATGTACATTCTGTCATTCTATTCATTCATTTTCTGCTTTCCTCTCATGTTTAATTGGCACAGCAACAAATTCAATGTCCTAACATATTAGACCCTGAATTACCTACGTCCGTATCATCTAAAAATTCAGCTGTTCCTTCCACATATTCTACAATAACCTGTTCCCAACACAAAATCACAAATTAAAGATTCAGACACACTTTTCATTACGTATTAGCAAGCTCTTTTCTTCATGTGCCCTTCCAATGCACTTCTTCTTTGTAAACTGACAGCACACTCACCAGTGATGTCAGAATTTTTAATCTCTACATTCCACATTGTAAACATCAATGCAAAATTCTTCTCTCCTGTCTCTCTGATGGGAATTGCTTTCTCTCAAAACAGGCCTTCCTTCTGTTTCATATCAAAATGTCACTAAAAACAATTCACATATTTCAATGTATAAAACAAAGCGCCAGACCAGCCCAACACCTGTTACAAAAGAATGCGACTTCAATTCATTCAGTCAGAATGCGATCTGCTGTTATTCCATCAAAACAACACAATCACCTGTGATGTCGTTTTCTATCATCAGTATGTCTGATCCGTTTTAAACAGCACGGTTAATAACTGTTCAATTAAGAGTGCTGAGCTAATGTTTCTTCCTCTTCATTCATACAGCTGGTATCACAACAAATCCAGAAGTGACATCACACACCCAGACTGCAGAGTCAGAATCAACAGAATCTCCAACACTTACAACTCTTTCCACAAATACTATACCAACCATATCCAAAAACAGATCAACAGAGATTCCAACAGTTTCACCAAATTCATCAACTCAGACACCAACTCCTGCTTCAGGTAATCCATAAGTTTTCCAGATCATTGATATTCGGTCCTTTACACAATTCATTCTTCAATTCTTTCTGCATTCATATTTCTGCAGCTGCTTCAGCAGCAAACACAATTCGTTCGACATCTTCAACAACTTTTGGATCAGAATCAAACATCCTGCACTCAGGGCACACTTCAACAGCATTTTTACCATCTCGAAAAGAAAGAACAACAGTAACAAAAGACATGCACAGACCAATGCTGACAATATTAATCAAGCTGAGCACAATTTCTTTGTTGAAATCGGACATCAAATCTTTCAGCAAATGTCTCCTTTGCTTTAGGATTCTCACGATGCGTGGTGCATTACTAACATTTGATAGGTCTTCAATATTCACATTTGATTTTTGCTCCTGTTTCATTCATTATGCTCTGATATTGCATCAAATAACTTGATCGTGAATTTTAGGCATTCTTCACATTTCTGAAGCTTCACATGTAATGACATCAAAACTGACTGCAGCAACAAATGTCCTTACAACAGCTTACATAATTATGGAATCCTTATTCTCAGACTCCAAACGCTGATCACCAAGGAATTAATTAATGTCAATTCTGACATTCTGTTGATTATGTTCCATTCTTCATCCCATCTTCAATTGGCACACACATTAATTCATTGTCAGAAGGGCTTTTGACAATTTCAACATCTGATTTGGGCGCATAAGTGTCAGCTTAAAATTTAACTCTGTTCTCAACATGACTTACATTGGAGAATTCCAACAAAATATCACAACTTACATGTTGAGATGGATTCTTAATCATCCATCTTTGATAGGACAAGTCATTCCTCCACTTTCTTTTCAATTCGGTTCATTTTTGTAAACTGATAGCACGTTCACTCATGACCACAACATTTTTATTCCTTTTTTCGATCAAGTAATCAACGCTTACAGCTTTAATGCTGTTGCTCCTGCGGCCATGCATTGCTTTCTCTCAACATGTGTCTTCCTGATATTTAATGACAAGGCGTAACTGAAAGCCATTCAATTATTTTCACGTCTGAAAAGGGGTATCTGCCGTCACTCATCGGCACGCTGCTACAACAGAATGATACCTTGACTCCTTCCATTCGATTGGGATATACAGTCATTTCAGCAAAACAATACAACCATACATTCACTTTAAACATCTGCATCGCCAAATTCTTATCTATCACACAGCTATAATCACTCTTGAAATAAGACAATCCAGCAAATGCTTCTGTCTCTTCATTTCTACAGTTGGCTTCACAACAGAACCAGACGCTTCGTCACAAACACCAACTGCTGGATCAGAATCTGCAGAACATCCAACCCTTAAAACTCTTTCCACAGATATTGTAACCAGCACATCCTCCAATGGATCAACAGAGATTTCAGCAGTGTCAATTCATTCATCCGTTCCAATACTGACTCATGCTTCAGGTAATTTTTCATTTCTTTCGGTTGATTAGTCGCACGTTCCTACGTACAATAAAACATGTACATCTCAACATGCTGAAGGAACATAATGCTACCTCAACTCCTTCAGTCTGAAACGATCTACAGATATTTCATCAACATTGTAGAACCAAACTTTCACTTTAAGCGATTGATTCTTCCCCTTCATTCACACAGCTGGCTTTACAACAAATCCACAAGTTTCATCACAAACCCCAACTGCAGGATCAGAATCGACAGAATCTCCGACCCTTCAAACTCTTTCCACAAATTATGTTCCCAACATATCCTCCACTCAGTCAACAGAGATTCCAACCATTTCACCCTATTCTTTACGTCAGACACCAAATAATGCTTCAGGTCATCCATCATCTTGCAAAGACAAATGCCACTGAAAATACGCGGTACATTACATGTACTTTCTTCAATATTTTCCTGCATGTCACATTGCTGCGACTGGTCCAAAGGCAACCTCAACCGTTTGAACTTCCTCAACAACTACAGCAGCAAAATCAGGGAATGCACAATCATAGCACACTGCAGCAGGTTCCTTACAATATTTTAACAATATCAACTGCTTTAACGACAGCCAAGCACGACTCAATGCTCATCATATTAACCCAGTATTCATACAATTCGAACACTGTATTGTTTTATCAGTTCTATCTGCAACCAGCTATTCGGTAAGCAGAAAGCTATTCATTAATGTACATTCTGTCATTCTATTCATTCATTTTCTGCTTTCCTCTCATGTTTAATTGGCACAGCAACAAATTCAATGTCCTAACATATTAGACCCTGAATTACCTACGTCCGTATCATCTAAAAATTCAGCTGTTCCTTCCACATATTCTACAATAACCTGTTCCCAACACAAAATCACAAATTAAAGATTCAGACACACTTTTCATTACGTATTAGCAAGCTCTTTTCTTCATGTGCCCTTCCAATGCACTTCTTCTTTGTAAACTGACAGCACACTCTCCAGTGATGTCAGAATTTTTAATCTCTACATTCCACATTGTAAACATCAATGCAAAATTCTTCTCTCCTGTCTCTCTGATGGGAATTGCTTTCTCTCAGTACAGGCCGTCCTTCTGTTTCATATCAAAATGTCACTAAAAACAATTCACATATTTCAATGTATAAAACAAAGCGCCAGACCAGCCCAACACCTGTTACAAAAGAATGCGACCTCAATACATTCAGTCAGAATGCGATCTGCTGTTATTCCATCAAAACAACACAATCACCTGTGATGTCGTTTTCTATCATCAGTATGTCTGATCCGTTTTAAACAGCACGGTTAATAACTGTTCAATTAAGAGTGCTGAGCTAATGTTTCTTCCTCTTCATTCATACAGCTGGTATCACAACAAATCCAGAAGTGACATCACACACCCAGACTGCAGAGTCAGAATCAACAGAATCTCCAACACTTACAACTCTTTCCACAAATACTATACCAACCATATCCAAAAACAGATCAACAGAGATTCCAACAGTTTCACCAAATTCATCAACTCAGACACCAACTCCTGCTTCAGGTAATCCATAAATTTTCCAGATCATTGATATTCGGCCCTTTACACAATTCATTCTTCAATTTTATCTGCATTCATATTTCTGCAGCTGCTTCAGCAGCAAACACAATTCATTCGACATCTTCAACAACTTTTGGATCAGAATCAAACATCCTGCACTCAGGGCACACTTCAACAGCATTTTTACCATCTCGAAAAGAAAGAACAACAGTAACAAAAGACATGCACAGACCAATGCTGACAATATTAATAGAGCTGAGCACAATTTCTTTGTTGAAATCGGACTTCAAATCTTTCAGCAAATGTCTCCTTTGCTTTAGGATTCTCACGATGCGTGGTGCATTACTAACATTTGATAGGTCTTCCATATTCACATTTGATTTTTGCTCCTGTTTCATTCATTATGCTCTGATATTGCATCGAATAACTTGATCGTGAATTTTAGGCATTCTTCACATTTCTGAAGCTTCACATGTAATGACATCAAAACTGACTGCAGCAACAAATGTCCTTACAACAGCTTACATAATTATGGAATCCTTATTCTCAGACTCCAAACGATGATCACCAAGGAATTAATTAATGTCAATTCTGACATTCTGTTGATTATGTTCCATTTTTCATCCCATCTTCAATTGGCACACACATTAATTCATTGTCAGAAGGGCTTTTGACAATTTCAACATCTGATTTTGGCGCATAAGTGTCAGCTTAAAATTTAACTCTGTTGTCAACATGATTTACATTGTATAATTCCAACAAAATATCACAACTTACATGTTGAGATGGATTCTTAATCATCCATCTTTGATAGGACAAGTCATTCCTCCACTTTCTTTTCAATTCGGTTCATTTTTGTAAACTGATAGCACGTTCACTCATGACCACAACATTTTTATTCCTTTTTTCGATCAAGTAATCAACGCTTACAGCTTTAATGCTGTTGCTCCTGCGGCCATGCATTGCTTTCTCTCAACATGTGTCTTCCTGATATTTAATGACAAGGCGTAACTGAAAGCCATTCAATTATTTTCACGTCTGAAAAGGGGTATCTGCCGTCACTCATCGGCACGCTGCTACAACAGAATGATACCTTGACTCCTTCCATTTGATTGGGATATACAGTCATTTCAGCAAAACAATACAACCATACATTCACTTTAAACATCTGCATCGCCAAATTCTTATCTATCACACAGCTATAATCACTCTTGAAATAAGACAATCCAGCAAACGCTTCTGTCTCTTCATTTCTACAGTTGGCTTCACAACAGAACCAGACGCTTCGTCACAAACACCAACTGCTGGATCAGAATCTGCAGAACATCCAACCCTTAAAACTCTTTCCACAGATATTGTAACCAGCACATCCTCCAATGGATCAACAGAGATTTCAGCAGTGTCAATTCATTCATCCATTCCAATACTGACTCATGCTTCAGGTAATTTTTCATTTCTTTTGGTTGATTACTCGCACGTTCCTACGTACAATGAAAAGTTTTGTTTTACGTGCAGTACCGGCAGATCACATCATACAAAGATTATATGGTGATAGAACAGACCATGGAATGCAAAATTTCAGCTGCAAAGAAAGTACACAAAATGAAGATCACATTGGATTGAAATTTCACAGGCCTGTTCAGAAGTCTCATAACAGGGGGAAAGAAGCTCTTCTTCAAACTGCTCATGCTCATGTTTAAGCTTTTCCAACTTCCACCTACAGAAATGGCTGGAAGCAATTGGGTTAGGGCGCGATCTTTCATGATCCGAGGCAGAAAGAATTGTCGCAGGTCATTCAAAGACAAATGCGATTGTAAACAATTGCTAAAGTGCGCATGCATTCTAAAATATTTATCTGCATTTCACCTATCTTCAGATAGTCCAGTTGTGACCACAATGGTTTCAACCACTTCAACAACTGTAGCATCAGAATCAAACATCCTGCAGTCAGGATATAATGCATCGTGATACATAACATCCTTCATGTCAAGAACAGTTGCAACACAATCATTGCAGATGACTTTAAACTTTAAACCGGTATTAGTGTGACTTCTTCATCGTGGTGATTCATCAATTATCACTGCAATTATCTTCCTTGTGTTAGGATTGACAGAATACAAAACCATTATTAATTCTTACACTGTTATCCAAATTAAGATCAGATTTCAGCTTCTTTCATTTTGCTCTGATACCACGTCAAACACTGTGTTTGCCAATGTAAAGCATTGTCCAATTTACAGAAGCTTCGGATGTAATGACATCAACACTGATTGCAGCAACAAGTGTCCCTTCAACAAATGAGTCCGGGAAGCAATCCTCACACTTCCGCACCAGTCATAGATCACCAACGAATCTGATGATTAATTTACATTCTACCATTCCCGTAATTATATTAATTCTTTCATCTCATGTTTACTTAGTACAGCAACAAATTCAGTATTCAAAGACGCTTCCACAGTACCAGCGCAGAATTGCCTACGTCAGTATCAATGAAAGATTTGACTCTTTTTCCCATATGGTTCTCACGAACAACATCCTGCAATAAATTATAAATTACACATTCAGACATATCTACCGTTATACATTAGAGAACTCAGTTATACTTCTCCAAACAATGCTCTTCTTCTTTGTAATTTCGGAACACATTCACCAATAATGTCACATCTTGATCTCTTCGATTCATATGCTAAACAACACCGACTTCTTGTCTGCTGTCTCACCTTCAAGGAGGCATTCACTTCTCTCGAAACATGCCTTCCTTCTTTGCTATACCAAAATGACCCGAAAACAATTCACATATTTTGGTCCATCAAACAAAGCTGTGATCACATCTCAACATGCTTGAGGAACAAAATGCTACCTCAACTCCTTCAGTCTGAAACGATCTACAGATATTTCATCAACATTGAAGAACCAAACTATCACTTTAAGCGATTGATTCTTCCCCTTCATTCACACAGCTGGCTTTACAACAAATCCACAAGTTTCATCACAAACCCCAACTGCAGGATCAGAATCAACAGAATCTCTGACCCTTCAAACTCTTTCCACAATTTATGTACCCAACATATCCTCCACTCAATCAACAGAGATTCCAAACATTTCACCTTATTCTTTATGTCAGACACCAACTAATGCTTCAGGTCATCCATCATCTCGCAAAGACAAATGCCACTGAAAATACGCGGTACATTACATGTACTTTCTTCAATATTTTTCTGCATTTCACATTGCTGCGACTGGTCCAAAGGCAACCTCAACCGTTTGAACTTCCTCAACAACTACAGCAGCAAAATCAGGGAATGCACAATCATAGCACACTGCAGCAGGTTCCTTACAATATATTAACAATATCAACTGCTTTAACGACAGCCAAGCACGACGCAATGCTCATCATATTAACCCAGTATTCATACAATTCGAACACTGTATTGTTTTATCAGTTCTATCTGCAACCAGCTATTCGGTAAGCAGAAAGCTGTTCATTAATGTACATTCTGTCATTCTATTCATTCATTTTCTGCTTTCCTCTCATGTTTATTTGGCACAGCAACAAATTCAATGTCCTAACATATTAGACCCTGAATTACCTACGTCCGTATCATCTAAAAATTCAGCTGTTCCTTCCACATATTCTACAATAACCTGTTCCCAACACAGAATCACAAATTAAAGATTCAGACACACTTTTCATTACGTATTAGCAAGCTCTTTTCTTCATGTGCCCTTCCACTGCACTTCTTCTTTGCAAACTGACAGCACACTCACCAGTGATGTCAGAATTTTTAATCTCTACATTCCACATTGTAAACATCAATGCAAAATTCTTCTCCCCTGTCTCTCTGATGGGAATTGCTTTCTCTCAAAACAGGCCTTCCTTCTGTTTCATACCAAAATGTCACTAAAAACAATTCACATATTTCAATGTATAAAACAAAGCGCCAGACCAGCCCAACACCTGTTACAAAAGAATGCGACTTCAATTCATTCAGTCAGAATGCGATCTGCTGTTATTCCATCAAAACAACACAATCACCTGTGATGTCGTTTTCTATCATCAGTATGTCTGGTCCGTTTTAAACAGCACGGTTAATAACTGTTCAATTAAGAGTGCTGAGCTAATGTTTCTTCCTCTTCATTCATACAGCTGGTATCACAACAAATCCAGAAGTGACATCACACACCCAGACTGCAGAGTCAGAATCAACAGAATCTCCAACACTTACAACTCTTTCCACAAATACTATACCAACCATATCCAAAAACAGATCAACAGAGATTCCAACAGTTTCACCAAATTCATCAACTCAGACACCATCTCCTGCTTTAGGTAATCCATAAGTTTTCCAGATCATTGATATTCGGTCCTTTACACAATTCATTCTTCAATTCTTTCTGCATTCATATTTCTGCAGCTGCTTCAGCAGCAAACACAATTCGTTCGACATCTTCAACAACTTTTGGATCAGAATCAAACATCCTGCACTCAGGGCACACTTCAACAGCATTTTTACCATCTCGAAAAGAAAGAACAACAGTAACAAAAGACATGCACAGACCAATGCTGACAATATTAATCAAGCTGAGCACAATTTCTTTGTTGAAATCGGACATCAAATCATTCAGCAGATGTCTCCTTTGCTTTAGGATTCTCACGATGCGTGGTGCATTACTAACATTTGATAGGTCTTCAATATTCACATTTGATTTTTGCTCCTGTTTCATTCATTATGCTCTGATATTGCATCGAATAACTTGATCGTGAATTTTAGGCATTCTTCACATTTCTGAAGCTTCACATGTAATGACATCAAAACTGACTGCAGCAACAAATGTCCTTACAACAGCTTACATAATTATGGAATCCTTATTCTCAGACTCCAAACGCTGATCATCAAGGAATTAATTAATGTCAATTCTGACATTCTGTTGATTATGTTCCATTCTTCATCCCATCTTCAATTGGCACACACATTAATTCATTGTCAGAAGGGCTTTTGACAATTTCAACATCTGATTTGGGTTCATAAGTGTCAGCTTAAAATTTAACTCTGTTCTCAACATGACTTACATTGTATAATTCCAACAAAATATCACAACTTACATGTTGAGATGGATTCTTAATCATCCATCTTTGATAGGACAAGTCATTCCTCCACTTTCTTTTCAATTCGGTTCATTTTTGTAAACTGATAGCACGTTCACTCATGACCACAACATTTTTATTCCTTTTTTCGATCAAGTAATCAACGCTTACAGCTTTAATGCTGTTGCTCCAGCGGCCGTGCATTGCTTTCTCTCAACATGTGTCTTCCTGATATTTAATGACAAGACGTAACTGAAAGCCATTCAATTATTTTCACGTCTGGAAAGGGGTATCTGCCGTCACTCATCGGCACGCTGCTACAACAGAATGATACCTTGACTCCTTCCATTCGATTGGAATATACAGTCATTTCAGCAAAACAATACAACCATACATTCACTTTAAACATCTGCATCGCCAAATTCTTATCTATCACACAGCTATAATCACTCTTGAAATAAGACAATCCAGCAAATGCTTCTGTCTCTTCATTTCTACAGTTGGCTTCACAACAGAACCAGACGCTTCGTCACAAACACCAACTGCTGGATCAGAATCTGCAGAACATCCAACCCTTAAAACTCTTTCCACAGATATTGTAACCAGCACATCCTCCAATGGATCAACAGAGATTTCAGCAGTGTCAATTCATTCGTCCATTCCAATACTGACTCATGCTTCAGGTAATTTTTCATTTCTTTCGGTTGATTACTCGCACGTTCCTACGTACAATAAAACATGTACATCTCAACATGCTGAAGGAACATAATGCTACCTCAACTCCTTCAGTCTGAAACGATCTACAGATATTTCATCAACATTGTAGAACCAAACTTTCACTTTAAGCGATTGATTCTTCCCCTTCATTCACACAGCTGGCTTTGCAACAAATCCACAAGTTTCATCACAAACCCCAACTGCAGGATCAGAATCGACAGAATCTCCGACCCTTCAAACTCTTTCCACAAATTATGTTCCCAACATATCCTCCACTCAGTCAACATAGATTCCAACCATTTCACCCTATTCTTTACGTCAGACAGCAAATAATGCTTCAGGTCATCCATCATCTTGCAAAGACAAATGCCACTGAAAATACGCGGTACATTACATGTACTTTCTTCAATATTTATCTGCATTTCACATTGCTGCGACTGGTCCAAAGGCAACCTCAACCATTTGAACTTCCTCAACAACTACAGCAGCAAAATCAGGGAATGCACAATCATAGCACACTGCAGCAGGTTCCTTACAATATTTTAACAATATCAACTGCTTTCACGACAGCCAAGCACAACGCAATGCTCATCATATTAACCCAGTATTCATACAATTCGAACACTGTATTGTTTTATCTGTTCTATCTGCAACCAGCTATTCGGTAAGCAGAAAGCTATTCATTAATGTACATTCTGCCATTCTATTCATTCATTTTCTGCTTTCCTCTCATGTTTAATTGGCACAGCAACAAATTCAATGTCCTAACATATTAGACCCTGAATTACCTACGTCCGTATCATCTAAAAATTCAGCTGTTCCTTCCACATATTCTACAATAACCTGTTCCCAACACAGAATCACAAATTAAAGATTCAGACACACTTTTCATTACGTATTAGCAAGCTCTTTTCTTCATGTGCCCTTCCACTGCACTTCTTCTTTGCAAACTGACAGCACACTCACCAGTGATGTCAGAATTTTTAATCTCTACATTCCACATTGTAAACATCAATGCAAAATTCTTCTCTCCTGTCTCTCTGATGGGAATTGCTTTCTCTCAAAACAGGCCTTCCTTCTGTTTCATACCAAAATGTCACTAAAAACAATTCACATATTTCAATGTATAAAACAAAGCGCCAGACCAGCCCAACACCTGTTACAAAAGAATGCGACTTCAATTCATTCAGTCAGAATGCGATCTGCTGTTATTCCATCAAAACAACACAATCACCTGTGATGTCGTTTTCTATCATCAGTATGTCTGGTCCGTTTTAAACAGCACGGTTAATAACTGTTCAATTAAGAGTGCTGAGCTAATGTTTCTTCCTCTTCATTCATACAGCTGGTATCACAACAAATCCAGAAGTGACATCACACACCCAGACTGCAGAGTCAGAATCAACAGAATCTCCAACACTTACAACTCTTTCCACAAATACTATACCAACCATATCCTCAAACAGATCAACAGAGATTCCAACAGTTTCACCAAATTCATCAACTCAGACACCAACTCCTGCTTCAGGTAATCCATAAGTTTTCCAGATCATTGATATTCGGTCCTTTACACAATTCATTCTTCAATTCTTTCTGCATTCATATTTCTGCAGCTGCTTCAGCAGCAAACACAATTTGTTCGACATCTTCAACAACTTTTGGATCAGAATCAAACATCCTGCACTCAGGGCACACTTCAACAGCATTTTTACCATCTCGAAAAGAAAGAACAACAGTAACAAAAGACATGCACAGACCAATGCTGACAATATTAATCAAGCTGAGCACAATTTCTTTGTTGAAATCGGACATCAAATCTTTCAGCAAATGTCTCCTTTGCTTTAGGATTCTCACGATGGGTGGTGCATTACCAACATTTGATAGGTCTTCAATATTCACATTTGATTTTTGCTCCTGTTTCATTCATTATGCTCTGATATTGTATCGAATAACTTGATCGTGAATTTTAGTCATTCTTCACATTTCTGAAGCTTCACATGTATTGACATCAAAACTGACTGCAGCAACAAATGTCCTTACAACAGCTTACATAATTATGGAATCCTTATTCTCAGACTCCAAACGCTGATCATCAAGGAATTAATTAATGTCAATTCTGACATTCTGTTGATTATGTTCCATTCTTCATCCCATCTTCAATTGGCACACACATTAATTCATTGTCAGAAGGGCTTTTGACAATTTCAACATCTGATTTGGGCGC
Source organism: Stegostoma tigrinum (assembly GCF_030684315.1). Classification (NCBI taxonomy): domain Eukaryota; kingdom Metazoa; phylum Chordata; class Chondrichthyes; order Orectolobiformes; family Stegostomatidae; genus Stegostoma; species Stegostoma tigrinum. The sequence continues at coordinate 133,571,231 of NC_081354.1, read as the reverse complement.
ATAAGTGTCAGCTTAAAATTTAACTCTGTTCTCAACATGACTTACATTGTATAATTCCAACAAAATATCACAACTTACGTGTTGAGATGGATTCTTAATCATCCATCTTTGATAGGACAAGTCATTCCTCCACTTTCTTTTCAATTCGGTTCATTTTTGTAAACTGATAGCACGTTCACACATGACCACAACATTTTTATTCCCTTTTTCGATCAAGTAATCAACGCTTACAGCTTTAAGGCTGTTGCTCCTGCGGCCATGCATTGCTTTCTCTCAACATGTGTCTTCCTGATATTTAATGACAAGGCGTAACTGAAAGACATTCAATTATTTTCACGTCTGAAAAGTGGTATCTGCCGTCACTCATCGGCACGCTGCTACAACAGAATGATACCTTGACTCCTTCCATTCGATTGGGATATATAGTCATTTCAGCAAAACAATACAACCATACATTCACTTTAAACATCTGCATCGCCAAATTCTTATCTATCACACAGCTATAATCACTCTTGAAATAAGACAATCCAGCAAATGCTTCTGTCTCTTCATTTCTACAGTTGGCTTCACAACAGAACCAGACGCTTCGTCACAAACACCAACTGCTGGATCAGAATCTGCAGAACATCCAACCCTTAAAACTCTTTCCACAGATATTGTAACCAACACATCCTCCAATGGATCAACAGAGATTTCAGCAGTGTCAATTCATTCATCCATTCCAATACTGACTCATGCTTCAGGTAATTTTTCATTTCTTTTGGTTGATTACTCGCACGTTCCTACGTACAATGAAAAGTTTTGTTTTACGTGCAATACCGGCAGATCACATCATACAAAGATTATATGGTGATAGAACAGACCAAGGAATGCAAAATTTCAGCTGCAAAGAAAGTACATAAAATGAAGATCACATTGGATTGAAATTTCACAGGCCTGTTCAGAAGTCTCATAACAGGGGGAAAGAAGCTCTTCTTCAAACTGCTCATGCTCATGTTTAAGCTTTTCCCACGTCCACCTACAGAAATGGCTGGAAGAAATTGGGTTCGGGCGGGATCTTTCATGATCCGAGGCAGAAAGAATTGTAGCAGGTCATTCAAAGACAAATGCGATTGTAAACAATTGCTAAAGTACGCATGCATTCTAAAATATTTATCTGCATTTCACCTATCTTCAGATAGTCCAGTTGTGACCACAACGGTTTCAACCACTTCAACAACTGTAGCATCAGAATCAAACAACCTGCAGTCAGGATATCATGCATCGTGATACTTAACATCCTTCATGTAAAGAACAGTTGCAACACAATCATTGCAGATGACTTTAAACTTTAAACCGGTATTAGTGTGACTTCTTCATCGTGGTGATTCATCAATTATCACTGCAATTATCTGCCTTGTGTTAGGATTGACAAAATACAAAACCATTATTAATTCTTACACTGTTATCCAAATTAAGATCAGATTTCAGCTTCTGTCATTTTGCTCTGATACCACGTCAAACACTGTGTTTGCGAATGTAAAGCATTGTGCACTTTACAGAAGCTTCGGATGTAATGACATCAACACTGATTGCAGCAACAAGTGTCCCTTCAACAAATGAGTCCGGGAAGCAATCCTCACACTTAGGCACCAGTCATAGATCACCAAGGAATCTGATGATTAATTTACATTCTACCTTTCTCGTAATTATATTAACTCTTTCATCTCGTGTTTAATTAGAACAGCAACAAATTCAATATTCGAAGACCCTACCACCCTACCAGCACCAATATTGCCTATGTCAGTATCGTCAATAGATTTGGCCCTTTTTCACATCTGGTTCTCACGAAATACATCCTGCAATAAATTACCAATTGCAGATTCAGACATATCTTTTGTTATATATTAGAGAACTCTATGTTGTATGTCTCCATCCACTCCTCTTCTTCTCATTTCATAACACATTCACTACTTGATGACAACATTTTAATTGCTTCGATTCATATGGTACACAACACCGACTTCTTGTCTGCTGTTTTACCTACAGGTAAGCATTCACTTCTCTCGGACTCTGTCTTCCTTCTTTGCTATACCAAAATGACCCGAAAACAATTCACATATTTTGGTACATCAAACAAAACTGTGATTACATCTCAACTTGCTGTCAAAACAAAATGCTACTTCAACTGCTTCAGTGTAAAACGGATCTACAGTTATTTGATCAACATAGTAGAATCATACTTTCACTTTAAACATTAGTGTCATCAAATTCTTTTGAATCACATGGTAATAGTAACTATTGAAATAAGACTTTAAGCAAATGATTTTTCCTCTTCATTCACACAGCTGGCTTCACGACAAATCCAGAAGTTTCATCACAAACCCCAACTGCAGGTTCAGAACCAACTAAATCTCCAACCGTTAAAACTCATTCCACAAATTATGTACCCAACACATCCTTAAATAAATCAATGTAGATTTCAACCACTTCACCCTATTCATCAGGTCAAACATCAACTAATGCTTCATGTAATCCATCATCTTGCAAAGATGCATGCCATTGAAAATACCTGGTATATCACACATATATTAGACAATATTTATCTGCATTTCATATAGCTGTGATTCCTCCAAAAGCAACCTCAATGGTTTGAACTTCCTCTACAACTACAACATCAGAATCAGGAACGAACAATCATTGCACACTACAGCAGGATCGTTACCAGCTTTTACTAAAAGAATAGCTTTAACCACAGCCAAGAACTAATCAATGCTGATCATATTGACACAGTATTAACACAATTTTTACATTGTATTATTTTATCATTTCTCTCTGCAACCATCTTCTTTGCCTGAGGATTGACAGAATGAATAAGTACAACACTAACACTTGCAGCATCTTACATGTTCACTTCAGATTTTCGCTCCACTTTCATTCTGCTCTGATGTCACATCAAAGAATTTGGTTGTGACTTTAATGCATTCTTCACTTAACAGATGCTTCATATGACATGACATCAAAATTGACTGCAACAACTGGCTCAGGTGTGCAATCCTCATGTTCGTACTCCAACCACTAATCACCCTGAAAGCTATTCATAAATGTATGTTCTGGCATTCTATTGATTCATTTTCCTCTTTCATCTCATGTTTACTTGGCACAGCAGCAAATTCAATGTCAGTAGAAACTCTTTACATATTAGCACCTGAATTACCTACGTCTGTGTCATCTAAAAATTCAACTGTTTCTTCCATATGGGTAACATGAGCTCTTCCCTTTGCAAAATCAAAATTACAGATTCAGACATATCTTTCATCATGTATTAGAAAGCTCTATTCTTCTTGTGCCCTTCCAATGCACTTCTTTGTAAATTGATAACACACTCATCAGTGATGTCAACATTTTTCATCTCTATATTCCGCATGGTAAACATCACCCAATTTCTTGTCTCCTGTCTCTCTTGACAGGAATTGCTTTCTCTCAAAACAGTCTTCCTTCTGTTTCATACCAAAATGTCTCTAAAAACAATTCACATACTTCAACATGTAAAACAAAGCGCCAGTACCTCTCAACACCTGTTACAAAAGAATACGACTTCAATTCATTCAGTCTGAATGGGATTTACAGTCATTCCATCAAAATAAAATGATCACAGGCTTGTTTTCTGTCATCAGTATTGTTGAACAGTTTTAAATAGCATGGTTAATGACTGTTGAATTAAGAGAGTCATACAGCTGGCTTCACAACAAATCCAGAAGTTTCATCACACATCCCACCTGCAGAGTCAGAATCAACAGAATCTCCAACACTTAAAATTCTTTCCACAAATACTATACCAACCATATCCTCAAATAGATCAACAAAGATTCCAACAGTTTCACCTGTTTCATCAATTCAGACACCGAATCCCACTTTGGGTCATCCATTATCTTACTAGTCGAATGCCATTGTAACTGATTTGGTACTGTGTACATACATTCTTCAATGTTTATCTGCATTTCATACCTGCAGCTGGTCCAATTGCAAACAGAATTGTCTCATCTTCTTCAACATCTGTATTATCAGAATCAATGACACTGCCATCAGGGCACCCTATCTCTAGATTTCTCCAATCACACAAAAAAACAGTTGTAGGAATCTACCAGCACTAATCAATGCTCACAATACTAATCCACCATTAACATGAGTTCTTCATTCTAATTTAACATCAGTGCTCTCTGCAATTATCTTCTTTGCTTCAGTTTTGTCTGAATGCATAAGTATGTTGTCGTTCCTAGGAGAGGGACAAGTGAAGAGAGCTCAGATTGCAATCAATGAATTGGCCATTTAGCTTCTTAAACTTGTTCTATCATCTTTTCAATCTTCCTGATCATATTAGCTTGGCAGGAAACGATATTGTGAAGGAGATGCAAGGGGGTTGCAGACAATTAGATCTAGGTCAAGTAAGTGGCCACACATCTGGCAAGTGGAGTAGGAATGTGGGAAAATGCGAATGTTTACTTTGGCAGGGTGGCCGTTGTACCAATCACTACAAAATCTCAAAGAAATGAAACCGGACGAATCACCTGGTATCACCCTAGGCGCCGGAAAAGATAACAGCAGAAACAGCCCTGTCGACCCTGCGAAGTCCTCCTCACTAACATCTGGGGATTAGTGCCAAAATTGGGAGAGCTGTTTCACAGATTAGTCAAGCAACAGCATGACATTGTTATACTCACAGAATCAGACCCAGCAGAGACGGGGGCACAGTGGTATATAATCAGGAGGGAGTTGCTGTAGGAATCCTCAACATTGGTTCCAGTCCCCATGAAGTTTCATGGCTTCAGGTTAAACATGGGCAAGGAAACCTCCTGCTGATTACCACATACCGTCCTCCCTCAACTGATAAATCAGTACTCCTCAATTTTAAACAACGCTTAGAGGGAGCACGGAGGATTGCAAGGGCACAAATTATACTCTGGGTGGGGGATTTCAATGTCCACCACCAAAAGTGACTCAGCAGCAGTACTATCAATTGAGCTGGTTGTGTCCTAAAGGACATAGCTGTTAGATTGGTCTGCGGCAGTTGGCGAGGGAAACAAAAAGAAGGAAAAACATACTTAACCTCATCCTTACTAAACTGTCAGCTACAGCTGCATATGTCCATGTCAGTATCAGTAAGAGTAACCATCGCACAGGCCATGTGGAGACGAAGTCCCACCTTCACATTGAGAATAACTTCCATCATATTGTGTCGTATTATCACCGTACTAACTGGGACAAACTTCACACAAATCTACCAACTCAAGACTCAGTGTCCATGGGGCACTGTGGACCATCAACAGCAGCAGAATTGTACTCCAGCACAATCTGTAACCTCATGGCCTGGCATATACCCCACTCAACCTTTACCATCAAGCCAGGGGATCAACCCTGGTTTGATGGAGAGTGCAGGAGCATGTCAGGAGCAGCACCAGGCATACCTGAAGATGAGGTATCACTCTGGTGAAGCCACCAAATAGGACTACATGCATGCCAAACACTGAAAGCAGCAAATGACAGAACCAAACGATCTCAAAACCAACAGATCAGATCTAAGCTCTGCAGTTCTTCCACATCCAATTGTGAATGGTGGTGGACAATTAAACAACTCACTGGAGGAGGAGGATCACAAAAATATCCCCACCCTCAATGATGGAAGAGTCCAGCACATCTGTGCAAAAGATAAGGCTGAAGCATTCTCAGCAGTCTTTAGTCAGAAGTGCTGAGTGGATGATCCACTTCAGCCTCCTCCAGTGGTTCCCAGCATTATAGATACCAGTCTTCAGCCAATTTGATTCGCTCCACGTGATGTCAAGAAATGGTTGGCGACACTGACACTGCAAAGGCTACAGGCCCTGACAACATTCCTGTAATACTATTGAAGACTTGTGCTCTAGAACTTGCTGATCCCCTAGCCAAGCCATTCCAGCACAGTTACAACAGTGGTACTTACCCGAAAATGTGGAAAATTGCCCAAGTATGTTGTGCACATAAAAAGCAGGATAAATCCAAACCAGCCAATTACTGCCTCATCAATCTACTCTCAATCATCAGTAAAGTGATGGACAGTGTCATCAGAAGTGCTGTCAAGTAGCACCTGCTCAGGAATAACCTGCTCAGTGACGACCAGTTTGGGTTCCACCAGGGTCACTCAGCTCCTGATATCATTACAGCCTTCATTCAAACATGGACAAAAGAGCTGAATTCCAGAGGTGAGGTGAGAGTAACAGCCCTTAATATCAAGGCTGTAGTCGACCGAGTATGGCATCAAGGAACTGTTGGAATCAATGGATATCAGGGGACAAACTCTCTGATGATTGGAGTCATACCTGACACAGAGGAAGATAGTTGTGGTTGTTGGTTAATCATCTCAACTCCAGGATATCTCTGCAGGAGTTCATCAGGATAGTATCCTCGGCCAACTACCTTCAGCTGCTTCATCAATGGCCCTTCCTCCTTCATAAAGTCAGAAGTAGGGATGTACGCAGATGAGTGCACAATGTTCAACACTATTCGTGACTCCTCAGACACTGAAGCAGTCCGTGTTCAAATGCAACAAGATCTGGGCAATAGCCAGGCTTGGGCTGACAAGTGGCAAGTGACATTCATGCCACCCAAATGCCATGCCAAGACCATCACCAGTAAGAGACTACCTAGCCACCACCCCTTGATATTCAATGGTGTTACCATCACTGAATTCCATCACCGTGCCCCCCACCCCCCGCCATTATCAGCATCCTGGTGGTTATCATTGACCAGAAACTCAGTTGGACTCACCACATAAAAATGGTGGCTACAAGAGCAGGTCAGAAGCTAGGATTACTGCTGCGAGTAACTCACCTCCTGACTCATCAAAGCTTGTCCACCATCTACAAGACACAAGTCAGGAGTGTGATGGAATACTCCCCACTTGCCTGGATGAGTGCAGCCTCAACAACACTCAAGAAGCTTGACACCATCCAGGACAAAGCAGCCCACTTGATTGGCACTACATCCACAAGCATTCACTCCCTCCACTGCTGACGCTCAGGAGCAGCAGTGTGTACTATCTACATGATGCTCTGCAGAAATTCACCAAAGATCTTCAGACAGCACCTTCCAAACCCACGACCACTTCCATCTAGAAGGACAAGAGCAGCAGACATTGGAAAGTGCCACCATCTCCAAGTTCCCCTAAAAGCCACTCACCATCCTGACTTGGAAATATATCATCGTTCCTTCACTGTCACTGGGTCAAAATCCACTAGGTCGAATTCCCTCCCTCAAAATAGCATTGTGGGTCAACCTACAGCAGGTGGACTGCAGAGGTTCAATAAGGCAGCTCATCACCACCTTCTCAAGGGCGACTAGGAATGGGCAAGAAATGCTGGCCCACATCCCACAAATGAATAGGAAAAAAAAGCAGCATATTAAAGAGAATGACAGAAAAAATTAGAGGACTTAAATGTTCTAGTGTATGAGTGACAAAAAAATGTATGTTTGTTTTGCATCTTATATAGGCATTCATAGCATGTCTCAAATACTGTATGCAGTTTTAGACTTCTTATTTAAGGAATGGCGTAAACACATAGGCGGTAGTTCAGAGGAGGTTTTCAGGATTGATATTTGGTCCTGACATGGTGGACAGGGAAAGGATGTTATCTCCTGCACATTTGTCCAGGAATAAGGGGCACTGTTTAAAATTAGCGATCACATTTATGGGACAGAAATGAGAAGATGTTTGTCTTCTCAAAAGGTTGCAATTTTGGAACGTCCTGTTTCAGAAGGTGGTGAGATCATTAAGTATTTTTGTAGCAGAAATAGACTGATTTCCTGGCAAGAATCTAAGGTTGTCAGAAGTAAGTGGGAAATTTAAAATACAAACATATCAGCCATGATCTTACTGAATGGTAAAGTAGGATCAGGGAACAAATGGTCTACTCCTTGTCTTATTTTGTATATGCACAAGTAGACTAAAAATCACAGTTGCTTCTGTATTCAAAAACAATTTTAGTTTATTTTTCACTTTTGATCTTGTATTACATCGGACATGTTGATTGTGAATTTTAACTCTGTTTCCCTTTGCAGAAGCTTCAGATGTTTTGACATCAAAAGCAAATGCAGCATCTAGACAATCTGCAACAACTGATTCAGGTATGGAATCATCATATTCTGCATCTATTTTTCCTGGTAAATTCACAGTGCACTCATCTGCAACGACAACACTTTCATCCCCAAATGGTAAATAACTCTGGCTTGCATATACAATTTAAAAACAGATGAAACTGCAAATCAATCACCGCTTTTTATATCTGCACCTCGCTGAACAGTCATCACATCTCAAAATGCCGCTAGACTGAACCTCACCAGAGTTGGTGGACTCAGCAGTAATTTGATTCTTTGCCTTAAAACAATTAGAACACCTCAATCATAGAATCACCTTCTGACTTCTATGATCAATTCTCTTGAATGACGAGTAACATATTTTGTAAGGATCTTAACCACTCTTACCATCTATGATATGGTGTAGTTAAACCATTTGCAATGTTGTTGGGAGATTCACTGTCACCAATCCCTCTTGTTGGTGTTAGACTGAGCTACTGATACCAAGTGAAAAATGCCAAAGTCTTTGGCAGAAGATTGTCTCAATTTTTATAAACAGTCTAGGAAAATTACATAGTACTGAGATAGATTAAGGGTAGTATGCACATGGAATGTACTCTGTTTCGGGGACTTTAATCTCCATCATCAAGTGTGGTTCAACAGCACCACTGCATAGCGGAGTTCTAAAGGACTTAGTTGCTAGACTGGTTTAGCAATAGATGATGAGATCATTCTTATCAAACCAATCTTAGTGCTTCGAGCTCTTGTTGCCACAGGTTTCTTCACTGCATAAGATGATGACTATCTTCAGCTCTTTCCAAATTTCCTACACTGCATTAAAATGAATGCTTTGAAGATGTTGGTGAAGACACATTGAAAGTTCAGCCTTTTTGGCTGCTGAAGCTGCTCAATGTTGAGCTTTTTTTCTGAATTGTTTCTTCACTTTCAGCTGCATCTAGTGGCAGTTGATGGAAGCATAGGAGCAGATGAGCCAGTGGTCTGTCCAACAGTCATTTGCACTGGTCATCATTTTGGTAATGAGGATGTCCTTCTCATCTGGGGTGAAACAGTGACGCAGGCAATCATGCGCCAGTGCTTTCATAATGGATGCCACCACAAAGTCCTGAATTTGGGAGGCACAGTGGCTGGGTGGTTAGCATTGCTGCCTCACAGCGCCAGGGTCCCTTGATTGATTTTGCCCTCAATTTACTATCTGTGTGGAGTTTGCACATTCTCCCCGTGTCTGCGTGAGTTTCCTCCAGGTGCTCCGGTTCCTCCCATAGTCCAAATATGTGCAGGCTAGGTGGATAGGCCATGCTAAATTACCTGTCGTGTTCAGGGGTGTGTAGATAAGGTGGGTTAAAGGGAGGTGGGTCTGGGAGGGATGCTCCGAGGGTCAGTGTGGACTTGTTGGGCCAAAGGGCCTGTTTACACGCCATAGGGATCCTATGATTGTCTTTTTGGCAGAACAGCATGTTGGCGATAACCAGCTGATCTTCAGTGTATTTGATGAGCAGAAGAATTGCAGAAATTGCAATTCCTGACTCCTTCCTTTCCAATGGTTTCTTTCCAGAGTTGGGAAACCTGTTCAGCCATTTCTCAATAATAGTTATAATATCATATTCCCATGCTCCATTCAACTTCCTTATTCCATGGGCCTCTTGCATTGAGGTACATACCAATTCTTGTCAATTCCTTTGTTCTCTACTTTCTAACCATCATTTCCTCTATCTCTTGAATACACTCATTAATTTTCCAACTTTTTTCTGTCCTTCTGAATGTACACTGAAATTCCCAAACCCTGGCCAAATCATTTAAGACAGCCTCAATAGCACAAGCAAAATCCACTGTGAAGATTATGATCATAGTGGTGTTGAGGTACATTCTGTCTGGTATCTCTCAGCCACATAATCATCAGCTTTATTTTCCTATGTCTGTTCTCACTAACATATGGCACTAGGAGGAATCCAGAAATTACTAGCTTTGAGGTCCCTCTTCTCCTCAGCTCAATAAGCTCTGCCGTCACTATCTCATCCAGCTTTCCATAAGGCCATAAGACATAGTTTCAGAAATTAGGCCATTCAGCCCATCGAGTCTGCTCCGCCATTCAATCATGGCTGTTAAGTTCCTCAACTCCATTATCCGGCTTTCTGCCAGCAACCCTTGGTCCCCTTGATAATCGAGAACCTATCTATCTCAGTCTTAAATGTACTGAATGACCTGGCCTCTACAGCCTTCTGTGGCAGTGAATTCCATAGATTCACCACTCTCTGGCTGAAGAACGTTTCCTTCTTTCTGTTCTAAAAGGTCTTCCCTTTATTCTAAGGCTGTGCTCTCTGGCCCTAGTCTCTCCTCCCAATGGAAGCATCTTCCCAACATCCACCCTGTCTAGGCCACTCAGTATTCTGTAAGTTTTAATTAGATCTCCCCTCATCCTTCTAAACTCCAATGAGTATAGTCCCAGAGCCCTCAAACGTTCCTCATATGTTAAGCTCTCCATTCCTGGGACCATTCTTGTGAACCTCCTGTGAACCGCTCCAGGGCCAGTACATCCTTCTAAAGATATGGGGCCCAAAACTGCAAACAATACTCCAAATGTGGCCTGACCAGAGCCTTATAAAGCCTCAGTAGTACATCCCTGCTTTTATATTCAAGTCCTCTCAAAATAAATGCCAACATTTCATTTACCTTCCTGACTACTGACTCAACCTGCAAGCTTACCTTGAGAGAATCCTGGACTAGAACTCCCAAGTCTCTTTACACTTCAGACTTCTGAATTTTCTCCCATTTAGAAAATAGTCCATGCTTTTATTCTTCTTACCAAAGTGCATGACCTCACACTTTTCCACGTTGTACCCCAACTGCCACTTCTTTGCCCACTCTCCTAACCTGTCCAAGTCCTTCTACAGCCTCGCTACCTCCTCTATACTACCTATCCCTCCACCTATCTTTGTATCATCTGCAAACTTATCCAGAATGCCCACAGTTCCTTCATCTAGATCATTAATGTACAAAGTGAAAGTTGTGATCCCAAAACTGACCATTGCGGAACACAACTTGTCACCACTGCCATCCTGAGAAAGACCCCTTTATCCCCACTCTCTGCTTCCTACCAGAGAGCTTCTATCCATGCTAGTACCTTGCCTCTAACACAATGGGCCCTTATTTTACTTGGTAGCCATGCGTGTGGCAGCTTATCAAAGACCTTCTTGAATTCCAGGTAGATAACATACTTTGCCTCTCTTTGGTCTACACTGCTTGTTACTTCCTCAAAGAATTCTAGCAGATTTGTCAGGCATGACCTCCTCTTGATGAAGCCATGCTGACTTTGCCCTATTTTATTACACACTTCCAAATATTCAACAATGTCATCCTTTACAATCTTACCCACGACCAAGGTGAGGCTAATTGGCCTGTAACTTTCCGTCTTTTGCCTTACTCTCTTTTTAAACAGGGGTTTCACGTTAGCGATTTTCCCGTCCTCTGAGGCCCTCGCTGACTCTAGCGATTCCTGAAAGATCACCACTAATGCTTCCACTATCTCTTCAGCTATCTCCTTCAGAAATCTCAGGCGCAGGCCATGTGTCCAGGTGTTTTATCCACCTTCAAGCCAATCAGTTTTATTTGCATCTTTTCCTTGATGGCCACCATACTCAGCACTGCCGCTGGCTGTCTTGAATTTTTGGGATATTATTCATGTCTTCCACCGTGAAGACTGATACGAAGTAATTATTCGGTTCCTCAGCTACTTCCTTGTTCCCCACTACTATCTCTCCACCATCATTTTCCAGTAGTCCAATGTCCACTTTTGCGTCTCTTTTGCCCTTTCTGTACCTAAAGAAACTCTTATATTCTTCATTTATATTACTGGTTTGCTTACCCTCATGTTTAATTTTCTCCCTCCTTATTTTTTTTTTGCTGCCCTGTGTTGGTCTTTGTAAGCTTTCCAGTCCTCTGGTTTCCCACTGCCTTTCACTACATTTCATGCTTTCTCTTTTGCTTTTATGGTATCTCTGACTTCCTTAGTCAGCCATGGTCACCTCATCCTCCCTGTGCCATTCTTCTTTTTCCTAGGGATGAATTTTTGCTGCGCATCATGAATTACTCCCAGAAACTCCTGAGATTGCTGTTCCACTGTCTTTCCTGCGAGGCTCCTCTTCAAGTCAATTCTGTCCAGTTCCTCTCTCATACCCCTGTAGTCACCTTTATTCAGCTGTTATACCATTACCTCTGATTCTATCTTCTCCCTCTCAAATTGCAGAGTTAGTTCGATCATCTTATGATCACTGCTTCCTAAGGGTTCCTTTACCTTAAGCCCCTTTATCAAGTCTGTCTCATTGCACAACATTAAATCCAGCATTACAAGAGCACAAAAGCTGACGTTTCAGGCCTAGACTCTTCATCAGAGAGGGGGATGGGGAGAGGGTTCTGAAATAAATAGGGAGAGAGGGGAAGGCGGACCAAAGATGGATAGAGGAGAAGATAGGTGGGGAGGAGTGTATAGGTGGAGAGGTGGGGAGGGGATAGGTCAGTCCGGGGAGGATCCCAAAACCAGCCCAGCTCATCCCCACCTCTCTAACCTGTTCTTCCTCTCACCTATCCCCTCCTCCCACCTCTAGCCGCACCTCCATTTCCTACCTACTAACCTCATCCCGACTCCTTGACCTGTCCGTCCTCCCCGGACTGACCTGTCCCCTCCCCACCTCCCGACCTATACACTCCTCTCCACCTATCTTCTCCTCAATCCATCTTCGGTCCGCCTCCCCCTCTCTCCCTATTTATTTCAGAGCCCTCTCCCCATCACCCTATCTGATGAAGGGCCTAGGCCCGAAACGTCAGCTTTTGTGCTCCTGAGATGCTGCTTGGCCTGCTGTGTTCATCCAGCTCCACACTTTGTTATTTTGGATTCTTCAGCATCTGCAGTTCCCATTATCTCTGATTAAATCCAGCATTGCCTGTTTCTTTGTGGGGTCCCCCACAAGTTGCTCCAAAAAGCCATCTCATAGACATTCCACAAACGCCTTTACGTCTAATCCAATACCAGCATGATTTTCCCAGTCCATGTGCATGTTGAAATCCCCCATGATCATTGTGACTTTGCCTTTCTTACACACCTTTTGTGTCTCCTGGTGCAACCTGTGCCCCAGCTCTTGACTCCTGTTTGGAGGCCTGTACACAACCCCGACTATGGCTTTTTAACCTTTGCGGTTCATCAATTCTACCCACACAGATTCTAAACCATCTGACCCTACTTTGTTTCTTCTTATTGAATTAATTTCATTTCTCACTAATAAGGCAATGTCACGCCCTCAGTCTACCTGCCTATCTTTTCAATAGGATATATATCCTTGGATATTCAGTTCCCAATCCCGATCCCCTTGCAGCCACGTCTCCGTGATCTCTACCACATCATACCTGCCAGTTCTGATCTGAGCCACAAGCTCACTTATCTTATTACTTCTACTGCATGCATTCAGATATAACACCTTCAGTCCTATAATAACACTACCTCTTCTTGCTTTCATGTGTTTCCAGTGTTTGATTGCTAGCCTTTGACAAGCACTCTGATATTTGTGTCTGTGCTGGAGATTTTAATAACCTTTCCTGAATTTTCCTTCCCTGTCATTTCTTTCATATTTTTCCACTTAGTTATCTCCACCACTACAGATATTACAATGCTGCGTTGTTTCCCTCCGGGGCAAGTTTCTCCATTTTCTTCACCTCACTTTCCAATTTAAAGTCCTGTTGACCAGTCTATTCACCCTTTCCGCTAGAACATTGATCCCAGCTCAATTCAGGTGGAGACCGTCCCAACAGTACAGATCCCTCCTGTTCCAATACTGATGCCAGTGCCCCATGGAAAGAAACCCCTCTTTCCTGCACCACTCTTTTAGCCATGTGTTTATTTCCCTTATTCTCATGTCCCTGTGCCAGTTAGCACATGGCTCGGGCAGTAATCCGGAGATTATAACCCTTGAGGACCTGTTCTTTAATTTGGTTCCTAGCTCCTGATAATCTCTGAACACGTCCTCTTTCCTAGTCTTGCCTCGTTTCTTCCGGCGTGGACCGCCACAACTGGATCCTCCCCCTCCTGCTCCAGTATCCTTTCAAGCCAGTCAGAGATGTCTCTTACCATGGCACTGGGCAGGCAATACACCATGCAGGGCTCTCGATCGTGCTTACAAAGGATACTATCTATCCCCCTAATTATAGAATCCCCTACAACTACCATCTGTCTTGTTGCTCCCCTCTGGAATGACCTCCCATACCACGATGCAGTGGTTAGTTGCCTCATCCTCCCTGCAGCACTTTTCCTGATCCACGCAGGGAGCAAGTACCTTGTACCTGTTGACGAGGTCAAGAGCTGAGGCTCCTCTGTTACTGACTGCAAGATCTCGCTACCTGCTTTGCCTACAGTCACACCCTGCTGTCCCTGGCCACTGACCAAATTTGAATTACTTAATCTACCAAGTGTGACTGTCTCCTGAAACAAAGTGTCCAGGTACTTCTCCCCCTCCCGGATGTGCTGCAGTGTTTGAAGCTTCTACTCCAGGTCATCAACTCTGAACCAACGTTTCCCAAGCAACCAACACTTCTGAGGAAGGGTCACTGGACCCAAAACGTTGACTCTGTTTTCACCTCCACAGATACTGCTCGAATATAATAGTTCACTTCACAGCTCACCTCTCACTATTCACGCCGCTCGAATCATGAGGTAAGTTTTTATAAGCAAAAACTTACCTTCCTGGCTGCTCCTGACTCATGGTCTAACCACTCCCGCCGCTCAAATCAAGTAGTTTTTTCCCTGCCTACATCAGGGCTCTAAGACTAGCAAGGTGAGTGTTGTGGGGGTACCACATGTGTTGTGCAGCTGCCACAATATGATAATATGATGGGAAGTGTAGATACTAAGCAAAACAACAGAGTTGTCAAACTAAATGATCTTTTCCCAGATGGCTTCAAGTTTCTTGAATGTTTTTGTAACTGCATCCATCCAGGTGGATAGTACTTATTTTTTCACTGTTCTAGCTTCAGACTTTTAGATGGCCCACAGGTTTTGATGGATCAGGAAGTGAGCAACTTGTCAGACTTCACAGCCTCTGCCTTACTTCTTGTAGCTGCAATAATGGTAGAGAAACTTATTTGAGCTTCTTTGTAATGGTAATCATAAACATAATAGCAGAGAGCAACTCAATGATACCGGTGCAATTTAAGATTAAAACAGATATCTGGATTTTTGCTTGTTTGAAGTAGTTCTTATATTTCAGTTATGTGGCACACAATGTAATCTACTAAATTTTTTGAACACCAAGTTTTTTGAAGAAGTGACAAAGGAGATTCTTGAAGGCAGAGAGGTGGACATAGTCTATGTGGACTTCAGAAAGCTATAGGACAAGGTTCCGCATGGTAGACTGATTAGCAAGGTTAGATCACATGGAATCAAGAGAGAGCTACCCATTTGGCTATAAAATTTGCTTGAAGGTAGGATACAAAGAGTGGTGATGGAGGGCTGTTTTTGGACAGGAGGCCTGTGACCAGTGGTGTTCCATAAGGATTGGTGCTAGGTCCACTATTACTCATTATTTACATAAATAATTTGGATGTGAATGTGGGATTAATGGTTAGTAAGTGTCCAGATGACACCAAAATTGGTGGCGTAATGGACAGTGAAGAGGGTTATCTCAGAGCACAATGGGACCTTGATCAGATGGACTGGTGGGCTAAGGAGTGGCAGATGGAGTTTAATTTACGTTTTGGCAAGGTAAATTAGGGCAGGAGATATACACTTAATTGTGGGGTCCTGGGGGGTATTGCCGTGCATGAAACCTTCGGGTGCATGTTCATAGTTCCTTCAGGATGGAGTCACAGATAGATAGGATCGTGAAGAAAGCATCTGGTATGTTTGCCTTTAGTCAGTGCATTAAGTATTGGAGTTGGGATGTAATGCTGCTGCTGTACGGAACATTGGTTAGGCCACTTTTAGAATATTGTGTTCATTTCTGGTCTCCCTTCCATAGAAAGGCATTGTTAAACTTGCAAGGGTGCAGAAAAGATTTCCAAAGAATTTTGCCAGGTTTGGAAGGTTTGAGCTATAGGGAGAAGCTGAATAGAGTCGTAGTGTCATACAGCATGGAAACAGACCCTTTGGTACAACTAGTCCACACTGACCAGGTTTCCAAATTAAATTAGCCCCACCAGCCTGCAGGCTGAGGCTATTTTCCCTGGAAGATCAGAGGTTGACGGGTGACCTTATAGAGACTTATAAAATCATGGGGGACATGGATAGCGTGAATAGCCAAGGTCTTTTTCCCAAGTAGGTAAGTCCAAAACTAGAGGGAATAGGTTTAAAGTGAGAGGGAAAAGATTTAAGAGGAACATAAGGGACAACTTTTTCACGCAGAGGATTGTGCACGTATGGAATGAGCTGCTGGAGGAAGTGGTAGAGGCTGGTACAATAACAACATTTAAAAAGCATCTGGTTGGATACATGAACAGAAAAGTTTAGAGGGATATGGGCCAAATGTTGGCAAATGGGACTAAATTAATTTAGGATTACTGGTTGGCATAGATAAGTTGGACCAAAGGGTCTCTCTCTGTGCTGCACAACTCTGTGACCATTTGACTCCATATATCAATGCAAGCCAAGGCATTTCCCAATTCCTGAGGTAGATTGTATTGGGCTGTTTCTGCACTGTAACAACTTGTGAATAGAGCTAAACAAGTGGAATCATTAGTGAACCACTACCTTCCTGACTAGGATGACGTGATGTCTAGTGATGCTGTAGTTGAAGATGTTTGGGGGTTGGATGCTTTCTGCAGTGATGTCTTGGATCTGTGATTACTGGCCTCCAGTAACTACAACAATCCTCCATTGAGTCAAACACAATACCACCTGCTGGTAAATATTCCATTCAAATGTAATTGGCATATTATTTCAGGCAGTCATTTGGTTTATATGGAAATTTGAAGAAAGCACGGTAATTTCCTTTTCCAGCAATAGGTTATTCTTATGGATAATTGAAATTACTTCTGCAGAAATAAAGGTGCCATCCTCTACAGTGGCCTCAAACACAAGTAATGCAACAGTGTCATTGCCAACCTGGATTATTATCATCATTGTCGTAGTTACTGCTCTGCTCCTGATCATATTCGCACTCATAGGCTATGTGGTAAGAAATCCTGTTACACATACAAACTTTGTGTCCACATATTCTGTTCAACAACTCAGACAAGTATATAAGTAAATAAAAAGCTTATAACAGCAATATAATAGCCTGAGGGTGAATTTCCATGGGCGGGTCTCTCAGTCACTCATGGAAAATCAAGGAAACCCTGAAAAACCCAACACAACCTATCAGAAAATTCAATGGAAATTCACCCCAGGTTTGTTAGAGTTTATAGTTAAGTCTTGCCAAATTCTAAGACATAAGTTCTAGCAGATGAGGAATGCGGATTGTCACCCTCAACCTTCAAATTTCTCAAAATGATCAAATTACTGCTACATAGAAGCAAAGAAAAATATGTAGCACATGAGATCAATGTCTCATTGTGTTCATGCTGGTTGAAAACCAGTCGATGAGCCAAATCCATTTTCCAGCTTTTCATCCATTATCAGTAGGTCATTGCACCTCTAGTGCATGTCCAACATGAGATTTCGGGCTCCACCTTCTGGCCCCCCAAAAAAATTGCCACAAATCAATTTTAAATTATCACTTGAGCAATGTATTCATACACAGGATCCTGTTTTATGTACCAAAAGGAATTTGTGCATATATTGAAACTTTTTCATGGAGTAAGGGTATGGAGACTGCCAATCCCTGCTGCATTCCCCATGACAACATCTTGGCCAGTTGGAGTCTACCTGCTGGTATGAATTTAATCAGCTAGCTGAGATTGACAATTTATAGATCCATGCATTTCCATGCCAACCATGATTAAACAAATCAGATGTCTCTGCTCAGCCTCCAGTTACCTCCCCTCTCCCTAATAACCAGAACTTGGTGTGGAGACAGCATCTCTTTGGCTCTGTTTCTTAAGCAGAAAAACAAAAAGGTAATATTAGTTGGCTCTGCTGTTTGACATTTTTTCATAACCATTTTATTATTTACACATTATAATTTTCTACCTTGCTGTATAATTGACAAAGAACAAAGAAAACTACAGCACAGGAACAGGCCCTTCGGCCCTCCAAGCCTGCGCTGATCGAGATCCTCTGTCTAAACCTGTCATCTATTTTCTAAGGGTCTGTATCCCTTTGCTCCCTGACCATCCATCTACCTGTCCAGACACATCTTAGAAGACACTATCGTGTCTGCATCTACCACCTCCGCTGGCACCCACCACTGTCTGCGCAAAGAATTTTCCACGCATATCTCCATAAACTTTCCTCCTCTCACTTTGAATTCATGACCCCTCGTAATTGAGTCCCCAACTCTGGGAAAAAGCTTCTTGATATCCACCCTGGTCTATACCCCTCATGATTTTGTAGACCTCAATCAGGTCCCCCTCAATCTCTGTCTTTCTAATGAAAATAATCCTAATCTACTCAATTTTTCTTCATAGCTAGCACCCTCCATACCAGGCAACATCCTGGTGAACCTTCTCTGCACCCTCTCCAAAGCGTCCACATCCTTTTGGTAATGTGGCGACCAGAACTGTACACAGTACTCTAAATGTGGCCAAACGAAAGTCTTATATTACTGTAACATGACCTGCCAACTCTTGTACTCAACACCCCGTCCAATGAAGGAAAGCATGCTGTCTGCCTTCTTGACTACCCTATTGACCTGCGTTGCCACCTTCAGGGAACTGTAGACCTGTACACCCAGATCTCTCTGTACATCAATCTTCCCCAGGTCTTTTCCTCAGCTCCTCCATCACTCCGATTAAATTCAAAGTAAGCTTGAGGAACAGGCTACATCTTTTTAACAGGCATTTCACCACTTTACAGATTTCAACAATTTCAGGCTCTAATCTCAGACCCATTTTGTTTCTGTTTTCTTTTTGTTTTCGTTTCAACTCACTTTTATTTTGCTTTTGCTTTTGGATAACAATTGTTTATCATTCCACCATTCATAGCTCTTCAAGAGACCACATTTATGTCTTCACTTGTCCCATTACCAAACCCTTTGGCCTTGCACAGAAAATACTTTGTAATTAACTTCAGATTTTTGGAGAAGCAATGTATATTTGTTTTATTAGTGAGATGCTTGCACTGAGATGAGAACACTTTCCACTTTGATAGGAACCCCCATCTCACAAAAATGTACTGTTTCCTCCAAATACAGCAAAAGAATATGAAAGTCTCTGATGAAGGGTCTAGGCCCGAAACGTCAGCTTTTGTGCTCCTGAGATGCTGCTTGGCCTGCTGTGTTCATCCAGCCTCACATTTTATTATCAAAGAATATGATTCATTGCATATGTTCATCCTATAACAATTTGCTAACTTTTCCTTTCTACAGTGTGCAATGCATGTTTATCAGAAGATTGGAGCATATAATGTACAAAACATGCAAGACAATTACTTTCTTCATCTTGGATCATGGAGGAATATTGATGAAGAAAAAATGATATCTTAAAGGACAACCTTTGCCTGTAAAAGATCATCATTATTCTGGATGAAACATTAAATATGCTTATATTTCCTTTAAGTTAGGATTGAGTCACATTTTAAAAATTCTAGAATATACTATACTTCTTCTTTAAATAATATTCAATTTGTGTGGCAAGATATTTTTTCTGTAAGGTAGCATAACAATCAGAAGAAGTGAATTTATGTGCGACCTATAAAGCCTCAGTAGCACCTTTACTAACTGAGGTACCAACAGAGTAGAAGAGGACGAAATAAATAGAGTTAAGCAATCCCACAATCTAAAAATCAGATCTAAGCTCTGTAGCCCTGCAATATGTAATTAAACAACTAATAGGAGGAGGAGGCTTCATTGACACCTGCATCATCAATGATCAATGAACCCAGGACATCTCCGCAAAAGACAAGGCTGAAACATTTGCAACTACACTCAGACAGAATTGCTGAAAGAATGATCCATCTTGATCTGCTCTTGAGTTTCTCAGAATCACAGTTTCCAGTTTTCAGTCAACTCGATTCACTTCACTCCAGGACTTACCATGCCCCTAGTCAAGTAGTTCCAACACAATTATAACATTGGCATCTTGCACAAAAAGCAGCACAAATCCGATGTGGCCAGTCGCAGTTCTACCAGTCTATTCTCAATAAACTACAAAGTAATGGAAGGTGATGTTAACAGTGCTACAACCATAATAATCGAACACTGGTCATCAGTTTCATCATGACCTCTCAGCTCCCGACTTCATGACAGCCTTGGTCCAAACATGGAGAAGAGAGGAGGTCAAGGCAGATTTGACTGATTTCAAAACATCACTGATTCCCCCAATCTCTAACACCCTGGGAGGTTACCATTGACTAGAAGCTAAACTGGACCAGGCATACATATACTGTGGCTGCCATGAGAAAATCAGAGGGTGGAAATTCCATAATGAGTAGCTCAACTTCAGTTTCCTCAAAGTCTATCCAACAATAACAAGGCACAAGTCAGGATGACACAGTGGTTAGCATTGCTGCTTCACAGTACCAGCAACCTGGGTTCAACTCCAGCCCAGGCAACTGACTGAGCAGAGTTTGCATATTCTTCCTGTGTATTCGTGGTTTTCCTCCAGGTGCTTCTAGTTTCCTCCCTCATCCAAAGATGTGCAGGTTAGGTGGATTTGCCATGCCAAATTGCACATACAATCTAGGGATGTGCAGGCTAAGTGGTTTAGTCATGGGAATTGCAGGGTTACAGGTATAGGGTAGGGGTGGGTTTGGGCAGGATGCTCATTGGAGGGTCATTGTGGAATCGATGTTCAGGAGTGTAATAAAATGCTCTCTACCTTCTAGGATCAATGCAGCTCCAACAACAGTCAGGAAGCTGATACCATTCAGGACAAACACAGCAGGCCAAACTGCATCAGAGTAGCAGGAAAGCTGACATTTCGGGTCGAAACCCTTCTTCAGAAAATGAAGAAGGGTCTCGAAACGAAACATCAGCTTTCCTGCTCCTCTGATGCTGTTTGGCCTGCTGTGTTCATCCAGCTCTATACTGTGTTATCTAAGATACTCCAGCATCAGCAGTTCCTATTATCTCCGCACCAATAAGGACAAAGCAGCTTACTAATTAGTAATCTATCCACCACCTTAATATTCACTCTCTCCACCACCGATATACACTCGCAGCGGTGTGCACTATCTACAAATGAACTTCAGCAACTCAGCAATGTTACATAAATTGTGATCAGAAATAATGGGAACTGCAGATGCTGGAGAATCCGAGATAAGAAAGTGTGAACATGGATGAACAGAGCAGGCTAAGCAGCAACTTAGGAGCACAGAAGCTTATGTTTCAGGCCTAGACCATTCATCAGAAAATGGGGAGGGGGAGAGGGTTCTGAAATAAATGGGGAGAGAGGGGGAGGCGGACCAAAGATGGATAGAGGAGAAGATAGGTGGAGAGGAGAGTATAGGTGGGGTGGTAGGGAGGGGATAGGTCAGTCCGGGGAGGACGGACAGGTCAAGGGGGCGGGATGAGGTTAGTAGGAAGGAAATGGAGGTGCAGCTTGAGGTGGAAGGAGGGGATCGGTGAGAGGAAGAACAGGTTAGGGAGGCGGAGATGAGCTGGGCTGGTTTTGGGATGCAGGGGGGGAAGGGGAGATTTTGAAGCTTGTGAAGTCCACATTGATACCATTGGGCTGCAGGGTTCCCATGTGGAATATGAGTTGCTGTTCCTGCAACCTTCGGGTGGCATCATTATGGCACTGCAGGAGGCCCAGGATGGACATGTCGTCTAAGGAATGGGAGGGGGAGTTAAAATGTTTTGCGACTGGGAGGTGCAGTTGTTTATTGTGAACCGAGAGGAGGTGTTCTGCAAAGCGGTCCCCAAGCCTCCGCTTGATTTCCCCAATGTAGAGTGGGCCACAACGGGTACAGTGGATGCAGTATACCACATTAGCAGATGTACAGGTGAACATCTGCTTGATATGGAAAGTCATTTTGGGGCCTGGGATGGGGGTGAGGGAGGAGGTGTGGGGGCAAGTGTAGCGCTTCCTGCGGTTGCAGGGGAAGGTACAGGGTGTGGTGGGGTTGGAGGGGAGTGTGGAGCGGACAAGGGAGTCACGGAGAGAGTGGTCTCTCCGGAAAGCAGACAGGGGTGGGGATGGAAAAATGTCTTGGGTGATGGAGTCGGATTGTAGATGGCAGAAGCGTTGGAGGATGATGCGTTGTATCTGGAGGTTGGTGGGGTGGTATGTGAGGACTAGGGGGATTCTCTTTGGGCAGTTATTGCGGGGGCGGGGTGTGAGGGATGTGTTGCGGGAAATGCGGGAGACATGGTTGAGGGCGTCCTCGAACACTGCGGAGGGATGTTGCGGTCCTTGAAGAACGCGGACATCTGGGTTGTGCGGGAGTGGAATGCCTCATCCTGGGAGCAGATGCGGCAGAGGCGAAGAAATTGGGAATAGGGGATGGAATTTTTGCAGGAGGGTGGGTGGGAGGAGATGTCCGCGTTCTTCAAGAACCGCAACTTCCCCCCTGCAGTGGTCGAGAACACCCTGGATGGTGTCTCCCGCATTTCCCACAACACATCCCTCACACCCCGCCCCTGCAATAACCGCCCAAAGAGAATCCCCCTAGTCCTCACAAACCACCCCACCAACCTCCAGATACAACGCATCATCTTCCAACACTTCTGCCATCTACAATCCGACCCCACCACCCAAGACATTTTTCCATCCCCACCCTTGTATGCTTTCCGGAAAGACCACTCTCTCCGTGACTCCCTTGTCCACTCCACACTCCCCTCCAACCCCACCACATCCTGTACCTTCCCCTGCACCCGCAGGAATTGCAACACTTGCCCCCACACCTCCTCCCTTACCCCCATCCCAGGCCCCAAGATGACTTTCCATATTAAGCAGATGTTCACCAGCACCTCTGCCAATGTGGTCTACTGCATCCACTGTGGCTTCCTCTACATTGGGGAAACCACGTGGAGGCTTGGGGACCGCTTTGCAGAACACCTCCACTCGGTTTGCAATAAACAACTGCACCTCCCAGTCACGAACCATTTTAACTCCCCCTCCCATTCCTTAGACGACATGTCCATCCTGGGCCTCCTGCAGTGCCATAATGATGCCACCCGAATGTTGCGGGAACAGCAACTCATATTCCGCTTGGGAACCCTGCAGCCCAATGGTATCAATGTGGACTTCACAAGCTTCAAAATCTCCCCTTCCCCCACTGCATCCCAAAACCAGCCCAGCTCATCCCCTCCCCCCACCTAATCCCAAAACCAGCCCAGCTCATCCCCGCCTCCCTAACCTGTTCTTCCTCTCACCTACCCCCTCCTCCCACCTCAAGACGCACCTCCATTTCCTACCTACTAACCTCATCCCGCCCCCTTGACCTGTCCATCCTCCCCAGACTGACCTATCCCCTCCCTGCCTCCCCACCTATACTCTCCTCTCCACTTATCTTCTCCACTATCCATATTTGGTCCGCCTCCCTCTCTCTCCCTATTTATTTCAGAATCCTCTCCCCATCCCCCTCTCTGATGAAGGGTCTAGGCCCGAAACGTAAGCTTCTGTGCTCCTAAGATGCTGCTTGGCCTGCTGTGTTCATCCAGCTTCACACAATGTTATATAAAGTTTGCTTGGCATGCTTCTTAAAAATCATTGACAGGGAAAAGTTCTAAAGGGTAAAAATTGGTTATCAAGATCAATGTGAAGCTAACAATTATCATTGGAAGTTTCTATGGATTGCTGTTGACGTCTCTAATGTCAAACAATGTTGCATAGTTTGGAAAAAAAACAACTAAAAATAAGAATTTCCTTGAATCTTCTCCCACAATGCTGCCATAACAGCACATAGTGTAAATCCTGGTTGTATGCTGTGACATCCTCCCATTTCCTCAAAGCACAGCTTCATCAAGCCTCTAATTCGTCATTGATGCCAATGTGCATTTTAAATCTTTAAATTTTGCTCTGAAAATGAATAACATTTTTACCTACATAAATTTTAAAGAAACTTTAGTCTGCAATGATCAGTCCTAACAGCCCGTCACTGTGGCAGCCACCTCTATTTTCACATTCATCACGCCCTACATACAAACCTTTGACTCTATTTTCAATTGCCAAACTTGCTTTTCACAATTAACATGGACAAATATAAATATGTATTTTTGCACATACTTTGGAGGAGATTCCCCCGTCAAGATTGAGATCCTTTATTCTTCTTTTCACTAACTGGCCCTCTGGTTTCATTAACGATGTGCCCATTCTCTGCTTTGACCTCTCTCCCCATTCCATTCTGTCCCATTCTCAGTTAATTGTGTTCTCCCTAATCTCTGTTAATTTTCTCGCCTCAAAAAAATTAATTTAAATAATCTGGCTACACTTTCTTGTGATTCAACATGTGCAATTTTGGGAGAATGAACAGCTAACAAATGGTAACCACCGCAATATTCTGATTATGTATGAAGATACACCTAGGTACAAAAATAGATCTGTTAAAAATGATTTGTTTGCAATTATCACATAATCATAATTACATAATCAGCATCTTGCAACACTACAGCAATAAACCTCTTTTTCTGATCAAATGATATAGAGTGTAATTTATTAGGTTTGTAAATATATCAATATGTTTAGCTTTGATAGTTAATTTACCTTGGGATTATTTTGTAATATCAGAAATTTGTCAATAAATAATTTTAGTCTACAATTAACAATTTTGCTTTAGTTGGTTTTATTTCACTAGAAGCTTCAGAACAAGATCTGGTTTGGTCCCATGATTTCCCATAAGGCAATTTTCTGAAATATTAACAGAAAATGCCAGAAAAACGCACTAGGTCAGGCAAATAATGTGGAAACAAAATTAATGTTGCAGGTCAAGGTCCTCTCATCAGAGCTAGGAGAAGTTTGAGATGTGATAGGTTTTGTCCATGGAGTAGGTGAGATAAGGATGGAAGGAATGTCTAGCATAGGGTGGAAGAAAGAAGATATTGAACTAGTCTTTCAGGGCCAAAGAGAATTGTGATGGGGCGAAAAAAAACAATGAAACTAAAGGTATGCCTAAAGCAGGTATGAGGCTGTCAGAAAGTAAAAATAAGAGAAAAACTAAACAATGCGTAGGAAACCAAATGAGGTTACAGTCTGAAATTACTGAACCTAAACTTAGGACCAGAAGGTTGTAGAGAATCTAATCAAAAGAAGAGGTGCTGTCCGTTAAGGTTAAATTGTGCTTTGCTGGTAAAGGACAGAGATGTCAGCATAAGACCAAGATACAGAATTAAAAATGAAAGGCCACCACAAGATCATAGACAGGCTTGTAGAATAAAATCAGGTAAACTGCAAACATTTATGAATTTATATTTGGTCTCAATGTAGAGGAAACTGCAACGTGATCAATGAATACGTGCTACAAAATTACTAACGTATGATGAACGGCTGAGGATCCTGGGATTGTATTCATTAGAATTTTGAAGGCTGAGGGGAGATCTAATAGAAACTTACAAGATAATGCATGGCTTCGAAAGGGTGGACGCTGGGAAGTTGTTTCCGTTAGGTGGGGAAACTACGACCCCTGGGCACAGCCTTAGAATTAGAGGGGGTCAATTCAGAACGGAAATGCAGAGGCATTTCTTCAGCCAGACAGTGGTAGGCCTGTGGAATTCATTGCCACGGAGCACAGTGGAGGCCAGCACGTTAAATGTCTTCAAGGCAGAGATTGATAAATTCTTGATCTCGCAAGGAATTAAGGGCTACAGGGAGAGCGCGGGTAAGTGGAGTTGAAATGCCCATCAGCCATGATTAAATGGCAGAGTGAACCCGATGGGCTGAATGGCCTTACTTCCACTCCTATGTCTTATGGTCTAAAATTGAAAGAAATGCAGATAACTCACTACTTCAACTGGTCTCACAGAAGGAATGTTCCCTTTAGTATGCTGAGAGGAGAAAAGGGACAGGAGGAGAAAGAAAAATGAGTTTGATAGTATCAGTACAATTTCAGAATGATAGATTAGATTCCGTACAGTGTGGAAACAGGCCCTTTGACCCAACAAGTCCACACTGCCCCTTGAAGAATCCCACCCAGACCCATCCCCCTATAGCCCACTCACCCCTGAACACAATGGGCAATTTAGCATGACCGATCCACCTAGCCTGCGCATCTTTGGACTGTGGGACTAAACTGGAGCACCTGGAGGAAACCCACGCAGACACGGGGAGAATGTGCAAACTCCGCACAGACAGTTGCCCGAGGCTGGAATTGAACCTGGGTCCCTGGCACTGTGAGGCTGCAGTGCTAACTACTGAGCCACCATGCCACCCCATGGATATCAAGTTCTTCCTCACCTCTTAGTTCTCTTCTATATCCATCATATTACTTTTGCCCCTTCCACCTTGCAGTTGTGGCTTTGCTCTTAAAAGATTTCCTTCTTCCCCTCATTTCCCCTCCTCCCTCATCCAATCTCTCCCCCACTAACACCCTCCCGTTTCCTCTCTCACCCAACCACTTCCTATCCAATCCAGATCCTCCATATATATATCAGTAACTGCTCTTATCTTGCCCCTTTCCTTATTTTCACTCTCCTCCTTCCTCTACTCCTATTTCCAACCTTTCTACATACCCCTCCTTCTTTCCTCAATCCCTCCCAATCCCACTTTTCGCTCCCTCTTAATCATTCTCTCACCAAACCCCTCTCACTCTCTCCAGCATTAGCCTTCTCTTAATCATCCTCCCCTGCCTTTAGTCTCTCCTTTCTTCTTGCCAAATTTGCTAAACTCCAGCTTCTTTCATCCTTCCTTCTCCTCCAAACCTACCCGGTTGTCACATACTTTCATCGCTCCATCCTTTCCCAACACATATTAAACTCCACCCATATTGCCTCTCCTCCCTTCCTCCTCCCCCTTCCATCACTCTTTCTCCTCTTCTCCATTCTATCCTAATCACACTCTACCATCCCTATAAGTCCTCCTCTCCGAACAACTCTCTATCAACTCTTCCCCTACTCTACTTCTCACTCCGTCTTTCTAACCACCTCCTTCATCCTCTCTCCACCCTGCCCTTCCTCTCTCGCCCATTTCTCCCTATCCTTTCTCCCACCTCTCTTTCTTTCAACCTCACCTCTGCTCCACATCTCTCTCCCACTCTCTTTTTCCTTTCTACCTCTTTCCTCTCTCCAATCCTTTCTTCTCCCATCTCCCCTCAGGGGTTAAATGTACTGTTCAGTGATTTGTCATGAGAAGAATGGGTTTCAGCTCATAGGACAGTAGTGAGGAAGAAGGGAGCTGTTTTGTTTGGACGAGTTTATTTGGACAGTGCTGGGACCAGTCTCGTTGTGAATCAAATAAATGGAGAAGTAGAGAGGGCTTTAAATTAATTAAGTGCAAGAGGCAGGGGTTTGTAAAGAGGGATTACCTCAGGTAACAAAGCAGAAGGATATACTGGCAGTATAGGGCAATTATTTAAGTAATGAGACCCGGAGTGGGACAGGAATGGATGGAGTGTTCAAACATGAATAAACATCAGCAAATAGCATCAAAGGGGTAAAGAGTGGTTAAAAAAACTATAAAGTTACTGGTTCTTTCCTTAAATTCATGTGGCACTTGGAATAAAATTTTTAAAATTAACAACACAAATACAGGCTAATGGGTATAATCTTATTGCCATTTCGGAGACTTGTTCACAAACTGATCAAATTTGGAAACCAAATATTCAGGAGTGCATTACTTTTGAACAGTCCGAATGGAAAGTATGGTGGGGTAGCTTTCTCAGTACAAGATGGAATAAGAACAATAACAAGAAATAATCTTGGGCTTGAAGTTAAAGCATTCTTAATGGTGGTGATTGGGCTAGAAGACACAAGACAAGAAGAAACCCAGCAATGCATAAACAACATCCCCATCATTTTCTTGCCAATTTGAGTGTGTTATGCCCGTAGGTCGCTGAGGTTTTTGGAGTAGATCTGTTGCTCAGGTTGTGGGTGTTGAGGTTGGTTGGCTCGCCAAGCTAGTTTCTTGTTACGCAGACATTTCATTACCATGCTGGGTAACATCCTCAGTGCAGCCTCCAATGAAGCGTCGGTGTGTTCTCCTGCCTGATTTTTATACTCTGGGGTCCGTTGAGATGGATTGCCTCACTTCCGATTTTCCTTCGTAGTGGAATGTAAATGGAGTCGAGATCAATATGTTTATTAATAGTCTGCTTCGTGGAGTGCAAGGCTTTGAGGAATTCTCGTGCCTGTCTCCGCCAAGCTTGTCCCAGGATCTTGGTGTTATCCCAATCGAAATGGTGGTTCTCCTTGTACATGTGGATTGAGATGAGTGAGTACTGGTTGTGTCTTTTTGTAGCCAGTGGACGTTCATGTACTCTTGTTGTTAGTTTCCTTCCTGTTTGCCCCATGTAGTGTTTCTCACATCCCCACTAAATTAAAATTCACAAAAGAAGAACAGAACAACAATTGACAACACTTCCTGGACATAATGGTGGAATGCAAGTACAACTCCACACTAGCGTACATAGAGAGACAATCTCAAAAGGACCAGATTCTTAATGACACCATCAATCACCCCAACATCCATAAACAGAGCTGCATCAGGACATTATTTAAACAAGCCAAACACACTACAGCAACCCAGAATTGCGCAAAGCCGAACAGGAGTACTTAAATGGAGTTTTTAAAAGGAATGGATATCCAAAAAGCAAAATTCGTCATTATCTCCGTGACAGACCACAACAAGAAGACACAACATGGCCAGATACACTAATCACCTCATCATACATCACGACATATCAGAGATGGCAACAAGACTACTCAGACCCCTAGGTATTACGGTAGCCCACAAACCAACAACCACCCTGCAAAAGCTACTGATGAATGTAAAGGACCCCATACCCACAACCAACAAAACTAATGTAATATACAAAATGCCTTGCAAGGGCTGAAAGAAACATTATATAGGCTAAACTGGGAGAAAGCTGGCATTAAGGATACACAAACACCAATTAGCCACCAAGAGCCATGACCAAGTTGAGTTGTGAGTCATAAGAGCTATTGAGACTGTTGCTGCATCATGATTGGATGTTGAAAGGCATGTTGATTGAGCTGACCTGCTTTTGGTGGATCTTTATTCTGGCTTCAGCCTAATGACAATTCCAGAAGAAGCTAACATAGAGCTATGGCCATAGCAAGCACACACACCCCAGACCAGGGGGTCATGAATACAGTCAAGGTGACTGTGAAGAAGGTGCAGCGGTCGATGGGACCTTTTCTTCAATTAAATGGGGAAGTGGAAATCTGAAAAATACGAACGGAAAATCTCGCCAGGCCCTCACACTACAACAACAGAATGGGAAGAGGCAGCTACAGGATGGCCACAGAATCTCCTCCAATGAACAGGACTCACAGAAGGAGGGCCATCAACAAAAAGGGAAGATCAAGTATACCAGGGAGAAGAAGAGGAGCACTATCTTATCCAAAAATGGTGGATGTCAGGATCCCGATGGCAAAACTCAGCCCTCCATGGCCAGGAATCTATGGTGGTCCCTCCACACCACAGCTCCGGGCAACTGGGGGCAGTGACACTTTGAGTAAGGAGCCGGGGGTGACAGCCACCACCCACTCCCCAAGTTGGACTCAGAACTGAACATTCCCGGCTTTGTCCTTTCCCCAACAACACCAGACAGGGGAAATGTCCCGGGAGAAAAACTGGACAACTACCTCAACCCTGCAAGAGTCCAACTGTTTGACCACCCAACAGGGATGCAGGGACTGCCGCAGTGATTAGATCTCGGGAAAACGGACTTCATGTTCTAATAACCTAATTAATCTAAAATGGGTTTAAAAACTGTACGTATTAGAGTGCGTAGCATTAAATCTACCCCAAGATGTTTTTCCACGTTGACCTATCTGGCCAACATTAAAGCAGATCTCCTGTTTCTGCAGGAGTGTGGGATACCACATCCCAGCAGCTACAGGAAATGGTCAAGCTTGTGGCCCCATGGGCCTTCATTTGGTCGGGGGCAATGACTGCCATTCCTCTGGGCCTGGGTATCCTGCTGCAAGTAGGCAACTTCACCATCTCTGAAATTAAGGAGGTGGTTAGCAGGCACCCCCTGCTGGCAGACTTTATATATAGGATCACTCCCCCGAGAATATTTAACGTGTATGCCCCAGCGGTGAACAGTAAGCAGTTGGCCATCCTGCAGCAGCTTTCACTCCTGCTGGATACTTCCAGACCGGTCATTCTAGCCGGAGACTTCAACTGCATCATCGATTCGGATGGACAATCGGGTGGGGGGGGGGGGGGGGTGGCAATAGTAAACTGGACACCACTTCCAGATTCCTGATGAAAACGGTAAAAGATGCCAAGCTGCACAACGTCTTCAGCACCCCTGTTGATGGGGCGCAGCACAGATACACCTGGTCGCGGCCAGACAGGTCTATCCACTCAAGGTTAGATTTCTTGTTCATGTCTTGAGTGTCCGGTCAGATCCACTGATGTCAAGCTGCTGTTCTTCTCTGGCCACTGCTCCTGCTGGCCAACTGTCACCTACAGCAAGGGAACATGGGAGCTAAATGTGAAACCGTTGACCCCAGAAGTGATTGAGGAGCTCAAAAAGAATTACACAGGTTAGAAAACCATGAAACCCCTCTTCTGAGTCTCTGGGGGAACTGGTGGGAAACAGTCAAAGGGAACATCAAGAGGTTCTTCATCCTCAAAGGTGTTCAGAAGGTATGAAAGAGAGATGTGGAAAACTGTCACAACTCCAAAAATGAGTGCAGAACCTGCTCCTACTGCAGACATTAGGGGGTCAATGTCATGGATTATCTCCAGGAACTGAAGAGTCAGCAAGTTTTGCTCTGTGCTTCAGAGGCCTCCAAGATTATCTTCCGGTCCAGGATCCACTCCATAGAGCAGGATGAGACGTGCTACTGTTTCTTCTTTCAGAAGGTGCGCAGGGAGAGATCTGTGCTCCACAGCCTGAAGGAAAAAGATGGCTCAGCAACATCACCACAGTCTGGCATCCTGAGGATCAGCAAATCCTTTTATGCCAGACTGTATGACCAAAGCCCACTGACAGCACAGCCTCCCACTCGTTCCTCTTCTCTATCGTGGAGGTCATAGAAGACAGCACGCCGGAGAAGCTAGACCAGCCGATATCTCTGGGTGAGCTGACCAAGGCTCTTGAGTTCTTTGAACCTACTATCTCCAAAATCTCAGACGTGATGGCTTACTGGCTGAGTGTATTCCGCTCTGTGGGACTTGATAGGCCAGGACCTGCTGGAGGTGTATGACAATATGCTTCAGGCAGGTACCTTGTGTGAACCCATAAGACATCATCACCCTCATGTACAAGCAGAAGGGGGACAGGGAAGAAGTTAGAAACTGGCGACCAATTTCGCTGTTGAATGAAGATTACAAAATCCTGTCTAAAGCTATTGCCAACCAGATCAGGTCTGCTCTCGCATTGGTAATTCACCCTGCCCAAACCTGTGCCATACCAGACAGGAAGCTCATCGAGAGCCTCATGCGCATCAAGGATATGATCGTCAACGTGCAGGACACGGAAGTGAATGCCTGCCTAATCAGCCTGGATGAGGAAAAGGCTTTTGATACGACATCACACGAGAGATGTTCTCTCCAAACTGGGCTTTGGGGTGGAAATGTGCAAATGGATCTGGCGCTCTACATCAATATTGTTAACACAGTCTCAATTAATGGATGGGAGTCAGAAAGCTTCCCAAATCAGATCTGTACAAAATGCGGAGGAATGGAATTGTCGGAGTTATAGCAGTTTGGATTGGAAATTGGCTTGCTGAAAGAAGACAGAGGGTGGTAGTTGATGGGAAATGTTCATCCTGGAGACCAGTTACTAGTGGTGTACCGCAAGGGTCGGTGTTGGGTCCACTGCTGTTTGTCATTTTTATAAATGACCTGGATGAGGGCGCAGAAGGATGGGTTAGTAAATTTGCAGACGACACTAAGGTCGGTGGAGTTGTGGATAGTGACGAAGGATGCTGTAGGTTGCAGAGAGACATAGAAAGGCTGCAGAGCTGGGCTGAGAGGTGGCAAATGGAGTTTAATGCAGACAAGTGTGAGGTGATGCACTTTGGTAGGAGTAACCGGAAGGCAGAGTACAGGGCTAACGGTAAGATTCTTAGTAGTGTAGATGAGCAGAGAGATCTCAGTGTCCATGTACACAGATCCTTGAAAGTTGCCACCCAGGTTGACAGGGCTGTCAAGAAGGCATAGTGTTTTAGCTTTTATTAATAGAGGGATCGAGTTCCGGAACAAAGAGGTTATGGTGAAGCTGTACAAAACTCTGGTGCGGCCGCACTTGGAGTATTGTGTACAGTTCTGGTCACCGCATTATAAGAAGGATGTGGAAGCTTTGGAGAGGGTGCAGAGGAGATTTACTAGGATGTTGCCTGGTATGGAGGGAAGGTCTTACGAGGAAAGGCTGATGGACTTGAGGCTGTTTTCATTAGAGAGAAGAAGGTTGAGAGGTGACTTAATTGAAACATATAAAATAATCAGAGGGTTAGATAGAGTGGATAGGGAGATCCTTTTTCCTAGGATGGTGACAGCGAGCATGAGGGGGCATAGCTTTAAATTGAGGGGTGAAAGATATAGGACAGATGTCAGAGGTAATTTCTTTACTCAGAGGGTAGTAAGGGAATGGAATGCTTTGCCTGCAATGTTAGTAGATTCGCCAACTTTAAGTACATTTAAGTCGTCATTGGACAAGCATATGGACGTACATGGAATAGTGTAGGTTAAATGGGCTTGAGATCGGTATGACAGGTCGGCACAACATCAAGGGCCAAAGGGCCTGTACTGTGCTGTAATGTTCTATGGAGTCAGGCAGGGCTTCCCACTCTCTCCTGCATATTTGTGATTGGTATAGAGCCCTTTGCCGAGTCCATTAGGAAGGATATGAGCCTGATAGGGGTGATAATTCCAGGCAGGAGAGGCCTGCAGGTCAAAGCCTCCCTGCACATGGATGATGTAACAGTTTTCTGCTCAAATCCGCAGTCAGTGCACAGACTTATGAACATCTACAGCCAGTTTGAATTGGCCTCAGGTGCCAAGGTCATTAGGGGCAAGAGTGAGGCCGTGTTGTTCAGGAAATGGTCCGAATGATCCTTCTGTTCACTGTCAGGACAGACTACCTGAAGGTGCTAGGTTTTGAGAAGATTTGTAGCTCAGGTTGAGGTTCTGGATGTGAGTTTGCTCACTGAGCTGGAAGGTTAGTTTTCAGACGTTTCGTCACCATTCTAGGTAACATCATCAGTGAGCCTCCGACGAAGCGCTGGTGTTATGTCCCGCTTTCTATTTATCTGGTTCGGTTTCCTTGCTAGGTATTCGGTTCAGAGGGGCTGGGGTGTGCACCAAAACTTGGAAGGAGCATGTCACCAAAGTGAGGCAGGAACTAGGCAAATTGGAACACCAGTCCCTCTCCATTGAGGGAAAAAACCTGGTCATCAGGTGTAAGGTACTCTCAGTGTTGTTGTACATGCTGCAGGTCTGGCCTATTCCTCGAACCTGTGCCACTGTAGTCACCCTGGCTATTTTTCACTTCATTTGGACATTGAAGATGGGCTGAGTTCGAAGGGACATTATGTATAAAGAACTGAACAAAAGGGGGAAAAGCATACCAATGCTACCCTTACACTGATGGCCACCGTTCTCTGTGACTGCATCAAGCTGTGCATGGATCCTCAGTATGCAAACACCAAATGTCACTGCTTACTGAAGTTCTACCTGTCCCTGATGTTGTGAAGGATAGGCTTGGCGTCATTGCCACATAACCCTCCAAGTAGTTGGACTGTCCCGTACCACCTGACCTTTAGGGAGAAAGTTGTGAAGAAAAACACCTTTGACTACAAGTCCACATAGCATCCTTGAGACCCTTCAGGAAAAGGAGAGGGTGAATCTTGTCAAGTGGTTCCCTGTTCAGACTTCCAAAGTAATTTGGCAGAATGCCTCATCACCTGAGCTTTCCAACAAGCACCAGGACATTGCTTGGCTGGTGGTGGCAAGGGCTCTTCCTGTGAGATCCTTCATGTATGCCTGGACTCTCTACACTACTGCACACTGCCTTCGAAGTGGCTGTGGAGGGGAGAAGACTGGCAAACACCTCCTTCTGGAATGTGCTTATGCAAAGGAAGTCTGGAGGGAAATGCAGTAGTTTTTGCCAAGGTTTGTCCTGAACAGTTCTGTGACACGGGACTCTGTGCTCTGTAGTCTGTTTCCCGGGACGCACACTGAGACCAACATCACCTGCATCTGGAGGACCATCAACATGGTGAAAGATGCACTTTGATCTGCCTGAAATTTGATGGTCTTCCAGTTGAAAGGGTTGACCCCAATTGAGTGTTGCAAACTGGCACATTCCATGGTCCAGGACTACATGCTGAGAGACGCAATAAAACTGGGGAAAGACCAACTTGTAAGGACGTTCTGCCAAAGCAAAGCAGGAGTCCCATTCAGTAACCAGACTCTGCTGATGCCTCGGCCAAATGCCAAGAGGTTAATTGTAAATATAGAGAAAGGCAAACACCAATGTGTAGATCGGAATGGAAACATTAACTGTGTATGTACATAAAGATTTCCTTCTATGAATAAAGTATATTTTTGCAATAAAAAAAATTGGACTGGAAGAACAGCCGGATACTCAAAAACATAAACTGCTGAAAAGAAAACATCTGAAGAAAGGTCACTGGGCTCGAAACGTTAACTCTGATTTCTCTCCACAGATGCTACCAGACCTACTGAGATTTTCCGCAATTATTTCAGTTTTTCATTTCGCTCAATCCTTAAATTGAGGACGATTGTTAAAACCTGCAGCCCTGAGGGGCTTGGGCGACTCTTGCTCATCAACCACATAACCGCATAACTCCGCCCCGCCCCCTCATCGTGCGCATGCTCAGACCCGCGTCATTGGTGAGCGGTTGTGTGACCTGTGACCGCGCGTGGCCGCTCCGCTCGGTCTCGGCCTGGTCCTGGATCCGGATCCGCCGTTTATGATGGCGGAAGCTGTGCGCCCCAAGAAGTCTAAGCACTCAGCAAAAGTGGAGGTACAAACAACAGGAGCGCGGGGACCAGGCTGCCTTCGCTTTGGGGGTTCAAGCCATTAGGCTGTATTTATAACTCGGGGATATATCTGGAATAATAATTCTTGCCTGCATTTCGAGGTTGTATTAGATATTTAACTGTTATCTTCCTGGTAACAGTACTGCTCTGTCGCGTTTTCTATTCACGAAGTCTCATTGACATCTCTAAATCTTATGCAGTCCTGTTCCAGGCGTCTTTTGGGTAAAAAGAAAAGCATCTGTACTTAAATAAAACTGCCCCGTATCTTTGGCACGACTGAATAAAACTGTTCAGTTGTTTATCTTAGCAGCAGATAGGTAGTCGTCTTATGAATTGGCATCCCTCTTCATAACTACTAGTTGCTTAGATGAAATGACATATGATGTTTCTATTCACATCCGAAATAAATAAAATCCCAGAGACAGAGGGAACTGAAGATGCTGGAGAATCTGAGATAATAAGGTGTAGAGCTGGATGAACACAGCAGGCCAAGCAGCATCAGAGGAGCAGCATAGCTGGTGTTTCAGGCCTAGATCCTTCTTCAGAAATGTGACGAATGTTGTGTTATGGCTAATAGGAAGCGAAAGTGAAACTGATGTATCAAACCAGTTAAAGGAGGGTGGCTAATATGTCATTTTCTTTTGGATTTTCAGGACAAAAAGAGAAAAGCAATGACAGAAACTAAGAAAAAATGTTCAAAACCTGAATCAGATCAAGAATCAGCTTCTCATGCAATAACAAAAACACACATTTCCTCATCCAGTCCAATTGAAGCCAAAAAAAAACAAAAAGAAACTATTTTGAAACACGAGAGCCAAAGTGAAGAACACCAGTTTCTTCCAGATTTGCTGGTAGCTGACAATACTGTAAAAAATACTCAACAGTCTGGGTCATTGGTGGAAGTGGTGTCCACTGCAATTGCAGAAACTGAAATTGATTCAAAACAACATGTTGGGTTGGACTGTAAAAATCAACAGTGTCATCTAAGTCAGACCAAAAAATTAAACAGTCACCATATCCCTTACGGTAGCGCTGTACTCCAAGAGGTATGTGGGATTTCGGAGACTAATGAACTACCTTGCTCTAGTAAGACCACTATTAATCGAAACAAACATTTGCAGGATATTAGTGATGTTGAATCTGCTGTTCGCAGTGTTTCAGATCCAATTCTGTCGCACTCCAGAAGTACTGCTTCACAGAATGTAACAGTTGATTTGAAGGAAAAGGAGCTCTCGCAGAATAAGGATGTTAAAAAACCTGCTATTTTAATACTGGATAATTGTGGAAAAGAGACTGTGGATATGAAGCTGCATAATATCATGACTGATCTCCCTGTACAGTTAACTGTTGAGAGACTGTACCCTGATTTGCCATTTGAGGCCAAGAAAGACCCCAAAACTGCATTCATTGAGCAGGTTGCATCTTATTCTGGAACACTCTATCCAGATATTCCATGTGAAGTTGTACCATTTTCAAAAGAAGAGCTCAAGATGTTTTCATTAGGTTCATGGCTGGAAAATGTTGATACATATGTTGAAGAATTTCTTTCTGCGGCCACTCAAGATAAAAATGAGCTTTTTGAACTTCTTATGAACTATGGCAGATGTAGGAAACAACTTCTGCAGGCCGAAGTGGAATTGCAGACAATGATGTATGATTATGAAAGTATCAAAAAAAAGCTGTGGACGTTTAATGAAGAGCAACTGACTCTCCAGGTCAGTTTGTTTTTAGTTATGCTCAATTCATTCTAGACTTGAAACTTGTAAATGGAATTTATTTATTGTTTATGTCTTTTGTGATCAAAAGAATCGCTTCTGTTTCACTTTTAGTGACATACTAATATAAAATCGGAGATCAGAGCTATGCTTTAAATTGTACTGTTCTGATGGAAGGTCATTAACCCAAAATAGCAGTTTTGTTTCTTTCTTCATAGCTGCTGTCTGACCTGAGGAGTGTTTTTTTTAAAGCATTTTCTGATTTTATTTCAGAATTCCAATATCTCCAGTATGTTATTTTGCATTTACTTTATTTTTGGCTCATCTGTTGTATTACCAAAAGTGCTTGTCTGGTTAGTATTATCAAATCATCAACACTGGTAAATCAGAACTTAATTTGCTTATTTGCTCAGACGCTGCTGCTGCTGAGACTCAAAGAATAAACTTTTAGAGCTGATGACTAAGGACACATATAACTGAAGCTACAGCAACAGTTTGAGATCTTTTTATAAAATCACCTGGATATGTAATAAAGTTTTTGGAACTGTTTCTTTTGAATTTTCTGTTCCATATCATGCTGTGGCACCCCTCCAAATGTGGGAACCAGAATTATTGTCCACCATATCTGTCTGTCTATCTATCTACCTGTCTTTCTTGATCTGATTTGTTCAGTTATTCGGTAATGAATTCCTGCACTTCAGTTTTCAGATTTCCAACATCGAGATTATTTTTGTTTTGGTCGTTGATTCCACTTTCTATGTATTAGCTTCTGAACAGAGATAATGGTAAAATTATGCAGTTGCCACCAGTAAAACATTTAGGAAATCATTTAGACAAGTCTTCTCAAAACTCGCAAGCATTTAGACAGATTGGAGTTATGTAATCCCGTCATGGTTCTGTTTATAGTCACATGCATTATTTAAACAAGGTTAGATGGGAGGGAAATCTCCAAATTTGAGAAATATCAAATTTTAAAATATGGCACATTGTTAAAATGGAAGACCACAGGAGTCATCTCTTTAGTGAACTTGGGAGAATGACCACTCGTGACACATGCAGTTCAATATAAGTGGGTGTTAGGGCAGTTGGAACTGCAAATGCATCCTCTTGTTACATTTGTGAGGTTTAGAACATGATGTTCAAAACTACACCTTTGAATGATTAGGGTCATATGAGCTTTCCTGAAGTCAAACTGACAGTGAAATTGAATAGTTTGATTCTTCACAAAGAAGATTTAGATTGTTTTGCTGGGAACAAGGTGCTTAGAGACAAACCTTGAGTCTTTGGCAGTCATGGAAAAATGTTTTAGGTAGTAGGCTATAAAGTGTTGTGCTTTTAACTATCCATTTACTTTTAATTGAAAGCGAATTGGGATCAAAGACCC
Organism: Stegostoma tigrinum; assembly: GCF_030684315.1. Lineage (NCBI taxonomy): Eukaryota > Metazoa > Chordata > Chondrichthyes > Orectolobiformes > Stegostomatidae > Stegostoma > Stegostoma tigrinum. The sequence goes on along the minus strand of NC_081354.1, from coordinate 133,532,873 downwards.
AATTTCTGCCAGGATGCAAGACTTATGTGTTTCACAGCAGTATGAAGACAATAGAGGAAGCTGTTCTGAAATCAGGTTACAGGTTTCTCAACAACTCACTAAGTTTCACAGACAGCTGAACGTCTGCATGGAAAAAAGGAAAACAGTTGCTTGCTTTGTGAGTTACCACAGCCAGATGCAGCAATGAGATTGAGGGAATTGTGATGTAACCATCTAAAGATACTTGGATATATCCTGGCATGGTCAGGGAAAGTCGAATCTTTAGAATGGCTTTCCTGCTGGTGGTGGGATGAAGAAACTGAAACCTGAACAAAGCAGCTGGAGATGGTCATTCAAAGTTACTACTGCTCAAAACTGGGACAGCAGATGCCATTGAAAACTGGGAATAACAGTGGATTGTTTGTTCTTGGAGTGTAATTCTGCAGAGTGTGGAATACAAAAGTGGAATGTTCCTCAGGTAGTTTATTTTGGGCAATTGTTGCAGTATAAGTTTTAAAAGGTGCATTTGTTTAGCTAAAAACTTTTTTAAATATATTCAAATTAATTATTAGTCTCCAGAGATCATCACATTAGATGTTAATTTTTCATTACAGCTACAAAATCTGTAGTGTAGATGTTCCAGCCTTAATACACAAGAGTGCAGTTAGAGCAACTTGAGTACCTGAAATTCAGTTTTTAAGTATCAAGGAAGACAGTGATAGAGTGATAATATCACTGGACTAACAAGTGAGAGGTGCAGACTAATGTTGCAGACTTTGACTTCACAGAATTTTAATTCAATTAGTTAACTCTGGGATATAAAGCTAGTTTCAGTAATAGTGACTGTGAAACTACCATCAATTGTAGCATAAATCCACCTGGTTCACTGACATACTTTAAGGAAGGAAATTATCACTGTGATCTATGTATGACTCCAGACCTCCACAGCAGTGCGGTTGACTCTGAACTGCTTTATGAAATGGTGTACCGCTCAGCTCAAAGGCAACTAAGAAATGAGCAATAAATGCTGACCTTGCCAGCAGCACCCATGTCCCATGAAAGAATAAAGGGAAATAAAATTTGCATAAAAAGTACAGAGATGAAGAATTCTTCTTACATTTTTAAGCCATAGTTACAGTTGTGAGTGAAGGTTTTGTAGATCAGTATAGAATGATATTGAGTGGGTGGTATGTGGATGCATTAGTTTAATAGTTATATTGGTTATTAATGGAAGTTTGAAAGATTAAGATTGTGATGATGGTAGAGGTGATTGGTTTGAGAGGCTGGGTAAGCTAACTTAAATGCTTCAAAATGTGAAAGTTTTCATTTTAAGAATAAGGAGAAATTATTTCTGCTAATTGCTTTATTCTTCCGTAGCACAGCTTGGGCTGACAAGTGACTAGTGACATCGCACTGCACAAATCCCAAGCCATGACCATCACCAATAAGAGACAATCTAATCACCGTCCCTTGACATTCAATGGTGTTACCATCACTGCGTCCCCCACTATCAACATCTTGGGGGTTATCATTGACCAGAAACTCAAAGGGACTCACCACATTAACATAGTGGCCACAACAGCAGGCCAGGAGCTCAGAATACTGCAGCAAGTAACTCACTTCTTGACTCCTCAAAGCCTGTCCACCATCTACAAGGCACAAGTCAGGAGTGTGATGCAATACTCCCCACTTGCCTGGATGAGTGCAGCCCCAACAACACACAAGAAACTTGACACCATCCAGGAGAAAGCAGCCGTTCTTGATTGCACTACATCCACAAGCGTTCACTCCCTCCACCCCATGCTCAGTAGCGGCAGTGTGTACTATATACAAGATGCATTGTAGAAATTCACCAAAGGTCCTCAGACAGCACCTTCCAAATCCACAACCACTTCCGTCTAGAAGGGCAAGGGCAGCAGAAATATGGGAACACCACCATCTCCAAGTTCCCTTCCAAATCACTCACCACCTTGACTTGGAAATATATCGCTGTTCCTTCACTGTTGCTGGGTCAAAATCCTGGAATTCCTTCCCTAATAGCATTGTGGGTCAACCCACAGCAGGAGAACTGCAGCAGTTCAAGAAAGCAGCTCACCACCACCTTCTTAAGGGCAACTAGGTAAGAACAAGAAATGCTGGCTGGCCAGCCAGCGATGCCCACATCCCACAAATTAATAGAGGGGAAAAAAACATGGGCATTAGTGAACCAAATGAGTATTACAATCATCTGTGGTAGTTATTATGGTCAGCATCATAGGTCAGCTTCATGTTCCAGATTTATTAATAAAATTCTACCAGTTACCGGTCCTCTCAGCATTAGCCTGGGCCTTTGGTTGATTCATCCAGTGATATTACCATTATCGCACAATCTGCTGTGCAGGCGGGGTATAAAATTAAATTTTTTCCAAGAAGCATAAAGAGGCTTGGATGGATTCACAACACGCCAAGGGCTGTTAGAATATGAAGTGTAATATCAAAAGTTACATTTAAAAACAAATCAGTCAGAATATTTGTGAGGGAATTGAGTGAATTAACCAAACAGTTGAAATTCCTTTGAACTTCTGGGTGATTATGCTTTAAAAGCTCTCATCAGCCTCTTTTGAATGTTTATACATTGTTGAAGCAGAATGTGAAGCTCTCGTGCCTTATTTACATTACTACAACCTCAGATTCCTCCTTATGTTCCAGAATGTAAGAAGAAATCAAAGACTTTTTACAAGTGGTCAGTGGCTCTTCTTTATGTTTTACAAGTTTTCTTTGCATTTTGTCATTTGCTATTTTCTTTTTATGGTAGCAATATTGCAAGTGCTATATAACATTTTTCATATTCACTTTTTCAAATGGTAAGTTGTCTTTTAACTTTTTTTTGTTACTGCTGGAATGTCATCGTACCAAATTGGGTTAACAGTCATACCTGCAAGCTTTTGCAAATGCGGGGAATAATCCCAGTGTTTTAGAACGTTGTCACAACCAGCTTGTATACTATGCAACCACTAGAGAGTGGGAGCTGAGATTGTGATTGTAATTGATACGTTAAACTTGTCCTTCTCCACAAATAAGGCAAAAATTGTTGTGTAAGTTTCATTTTTGAAGCAATCTTGGCAGCTTGGTTGGCTTAATTTTCTTGTTATTATGGAGCAGATGTTTTTTGTCATCATTTGCGTTATGAAAATTGCTGGTTATCATTTTGCTTTTGAAACACAAGACCCACAACTATCCATTCATATGGTGGGACATCCTCCGGAAACTGTTAGCAAGCTCTAATGTACAGGTTCTGAACCACAGAACGGATTTTACCAGCATCAGTATAATTTGAACCCTTGCACTCTTCAGACTGAAGAAGGGTCCCAACCCAAGACGTCAAACTTTCCTGACCCTCTAATGCTGCTTAGCCTGCTGTGTTCATCCAGCTTCACACTCTGTTATCTCAGATTGTCCAGCATCGGCAGTTCCTACTGTCTCATATTTCTATATGTTTAGAATTTTCAGTACTTCTGAAATTAATTGGTCTGACAACTGCATTATTGGGATATTTCAGTTTTTAGATCCCTGTCACACAGTATATACCAGTATCTTTAAAATTTAATGTAGAATTTGCAAGATGGCAGTAAGATTTCACAAAGTACACAAAACCATGAAATTTTAGATCATTCATGGATATAGATCAATGTGAAAATGGGAATAATTGGACTATAGCTTTCTATTTCCAAATCTGAAATGAAAAGATGTACGTTTATTCTGTTAAGTCATGGAGCCATTTTAAAAAAACAGAAATACAAAAAATTGGAGCAGGAGTGGGCCTTTTACCCTTCAAGCCTGCTCCACCATTCAATATGATCGTGGCTGATTCATCCAACTCAGTATCCTGTTCACTCTTTCACCCCAGACCCTTTTTTTTATCCCTTTAGCCCTAAGGACCATATCTAATTCCTTGATGCATTCATTGTTTTGGTCTTACCTTCTATGACAGAAAATTTTAAAGGCTTGCGACTCTGGATGAATAAATTTTTCTTGTCTCAGTTCTAAAGTGGCCTGCCCTGTATCCCTTGAACTGCGACCACTGGTTTTTCTTACAATCTTGTGTCTGTCCCTATTGAATTTTAAACAAAAAAAAATTGGAATTAGAGAGCTAAACAAAAGGCAGCGAGCCCAATTCCCATTAGTTCTTACTGGCTCCAGCTATTTTCTCCCTGTTTTCTTGGAATATTCTGTGAATGCCAATTGAGGAGTGAACAATTAAAAGAAAACAAAGTGCTTTGCAAGTCTGGTAGTTAAATCTTGGGGAGAGAGACACAGTTAATGTTTGAGATTATTGATTTCTGATAAGAAAACTAGTGAAAAAGTGGGAAAGGAAACACAGCAAGAATAAAAGCAAAATACTGTAGTTGCTAGAATTTTTAACAAATGCACAATGCTGGAGAAACTAGGCAGTCTGTCAGTATCTATGAAGAGATATAGAATTAACACAATTCTCAGGAAGAGTCATACCAGACTGTTAAGCGTTAACTGTTTCTTTTATCCACAGTTGCTGCCAGACCAGAAGCAAAAGGGAAGATCAAATTATTTTAGCATGGAATATGAACATTTATTGTTTTCCAGTGTCTCCACCTACTATTTTTGTTGATAAAACCTAGCTTCCTTCTTTTTGCAGCTTGTAAAATGAGCCAGTTTCGTTACCATTAAAGATGTCATTGTACTGTTCTTGAAAAAAAGTGAAGTTTTTAATTCTTTCCAGACAGTGTTTGTCTCCCTACATATGGAGCTGCTCATGATTGCATTGTGATTTTTGAAGCAGGAAGCAGTTGATCTGTACTGCAGAATTGGACTCTGTTGCAAATTCTTTAGCTTCAGGTTGTAAAATAATCAGCAATCAAAAAGAGAGATGCTTTTTCATTATACCTGCACATAGAAACTAGGGTTTACAGATGGTTTTTAACTTCCTTTCTTGTGTACTGCTGGAAGTATAAAACAAACACCTTTTTTCTGCCCAAGCTGCCTCTTTCAATTCCTGGTCATAATCTAAGAGAGAATTTGCAGCATGTGGCTTTTCTCATATGGCGGTAATCATTCCTTCATTATCTCCGTAGCCACAGGACATCACAATTCAACTTTCTTTTGAATGGTGTCTCTACTTTAAAGTGTTGCTTTCTAAAGTCCCATAGACACATTTGAGGTGCAACATTCCATTGTTCCTCTCTGAACTTCCTTTAACTTGCACAGGGATGTTCCAGATAGCCACTCAATTTATATTCTCAGCTATTCTTTGGCTATTTTGTCTTTTTAAAACCAAGCAGCTAAAAGTTCAATATTTATAAATAAATTGGGGTTATCATCTTTTCATGACAGTGGATTCCTGAGTCTGCATTTGAACCCACTTGTTATGTCTTCTATCTGCCTCAAACATAGTGTATTAATGTATTGAGTGTTTACCGTTAAGATGTGGAAAGTTAAATAGATTCTTGACAATGTATAGCATTTACAGATCCAGAACTGTTGATTTATTCTTAGGGAGAATATTCCATGAATACTTGTACACCCTTTACTGGACCAATTCTAGAAGGTTGCAATACGAAGTAAATTTGAAGGTGGCAATGGTTTGCTGACATGAACAGGGGAGTCTATGACAGTGCATATGGTTTTTGCAGTTAATATTTTTAGGAATTGGATGTCATATTTCTTTTAATATTTTGGTTTTAATATATTTGGCTTACAATATCCAGTACAAAATTTAGTTTTCACAATTTCACCATCTGTATGGAAACTTACATCACCTTCTTTGTACATTTGGCCATGTGTTTTGCTTTATTTATAGGGAATTTGTGCTGATCAAACAAAAGTTACAGCCTATCATCGATACCAGACTGTGGAGATGAACAATTCAGTTGTTGCAGAGCTGCAACGGATTTTACGTACTAAGGCTGATCACTTGCATCAAACACTGGCTCTACATGCCTATACTTCAGTGCTCTCCCGACTGCAGGTGGAATCCTACATCTACAGGTTGTTAAACAGCTCAACTGCATTTAGAGCAGTGACAGGTCTACGTAGGCGAGGTTTGTATGCCTTAAGTGGATAGCTCATTATTTTCAATGCAGATCTTCAGTGTAGCAGAGTGTCTGCACCAAAATACTAATTTGTCCTTTCACTTAAGAAAGATGTATACTCTTGGTACTTTCTGTCTTTATTTCTCTAGACTTCAAGATATTTTCTTAATATTTTTACATCTTTGTGATGAAATTCACTAAATTTCTCCAGAAACCAGTTGAATAAGGGCTAAAGTAATAAGCAATTGAACAATTTTAACCCACTAGGAAATTTTCAGTTGGAATTAAATTTTAATTGTACCTCCTCTCTTTGGCATACACAAATAGTAGACTTTTTTGACGTCTGATTGTTTGACTTAAAGACAGTTGTTTTCTGGAGAATATGATCTTGAAAATGTCAACGAAAAAATAAATTTATGGAAATGAATGAGGTCAAGCCATATCCTAAATTGACAGCTTGATAGCTTTGGGTCTGGATCTTTAATCAAAACCAAATGCTCAGGTTGACGATTTAACTTCATAGGGCAAGTCATGGTATGAAAAAGATATGAGAAGAGGTACGAGCCAGAAATGTTGACGCATCATCTTGAAGCTTTTCTATGATCTGTACTTCACACCAGTCACCCACTTTAATACTGTACCTATTATACTCGTAACTGGGCTACTTTTTCAACATCCTGCCTTAGATGACTGTAATATCCTCCAGTTAAATCTTAGAATCCCTAGAGTGTGGAATGGATCCACACCACCCTCCAAATAACATCCCACCCTGCCTTATCCCTGTAACTCTACCTAGCCTGCATAACCCCAAACACTATGGGCAGTTTAGCATGGCCAATCCAACTAACTTGCATATCTTTGTACTGTGGGAGGAAACCAGAGCATCTGGCAGAAACCCACACAGACACAGAGAGAGTGTGCCAAGTCCACACAGACAGTCACCCAAAGGTAGAATCAAACTTTGGTCCCTGGCGCTGTGAAGCAGCTGTGTTGCCCACATCTAGAAGACTGAAACACTGGTTTCGACCTCAATCACATTCCATTCGCTTGCTACTGAATCATTCCTATCCCTGGCCATCATCTTAAATTGAACCTAACTATACGCAAGAGCTATATCATATTTGACCCTGAACTAAGCTCATAACCTTTCCATCTCAACAACTGCCTCTGCTGCTTCCATCACCAGCCTACCTTCACCCCCATTCTTATTTCCTCAGACTTATTCTAAATACTTGTGTCTTTATTACCTCCAATTACTCCAGTGCTTTCCATCCACTGTAAACATCAGTGTACATGCATTGTAAACATTAATTTGTCTAAACCACTTCTGCCTATATCTTGTGGTAAAGAACTCATCTTCATGTTTAAATCCCCTCATGACCTCACCTCTTCCTATTTCTGCAAACATCTTGAGCTCTATAATCGTCCCACATAACACTGTTCTTGGCCCAATACATTTACTCTTTATTATGCCATCGACAACCGCATCAACTGTCAAGTCCGCAGGCTTTGGATTTCTCCCCCTTTGCCCGAAACAACCTTGTGACCCTCCTTAAAAAGTGACTATTTTGACCAAATATTTAGTCACTTACTCAAATATTCCCTTTGGCTTGGTGCCATTTTTATCAGACCGTGCTTCTGTGAAGTATCTTGGCATTCTTTTCCACCCCAAGGAGAAAACACTGAATAAGTCCAAATTGTGATTGGAACGAAGCTATACTCTTTGATCAAGTAAATCTAATTATAATTGTCATGTTACATGTAAACTTTCCGAATAAAATTGGACAATTATCTCGAGAAAAAATGTTTTCATGGCTGTGAGGAAAAGGTGGGGGACTTGGACTGGGGGAGTTGCTTTTGCACACACCAAACACAGACACAACTGCTGAATGTTCTAAGCTGTAATGTTTCTGTGATTTTCCTCGTTGTGCAATAAAGTAGCTTATTGAATCATCAAGTGTTAGTTCAGCTGACATTGGGTATTTCAAGTTAACGTTTTAAGAATTCAACACAAATCATAAAAAACTAATGTTATGATATTATCCAAGTCTTTACAAAGAAGTGTGAACAAACTCCCATAAAAGTAACAAACTCAAACCTCTTATGGAGCAATTGACCGGACTCAAAAATGTATCTTCAGCAGGCCTGAGTTTATTGCATGAAGTTGCCAGAGTTTTGTGCAGACTGTTATGTACTTGATGAAACAAAGACTGAAGCTCTTCTTGAATCGGAAAACAATTTGGCCATATTAAACATATTTTCAGCATCCAGCAAGTATTATATAGGATAATTATCAGAAGAGTATAATTGCATGTTTTTTATCTTTTGTTAATTAAAAGGATGAGAATTTTAAATTGGCAGTAGTGATACAGAACCAATGTAGATCCATATGGGCAGGGTCATGAGTGAGTTGACCAGGATACAGGCTGCAGAGTTCTGTGTTTCTGCTATGCTGCCAGAGAAGGAACGGACTGTCACAAATTCCAACTGATAAACATAGAACATAAAACTGTACAGCACAGGTATGAGCTCTTCAGCCCAGAATGTTATGCCGTGCATGACACGAAATTAAACTAAATCCTTTCTGCCTGCCCTTAGTCCCTATCCCTCCATGCTTTGCATGTTCACGTGCTTATCTAAAAGTTCCTTAAACACCACTATTGTACATGCCACCACCTCTGGCAGCATGTTCCAGACTCATTCCACTCTATGTAAAAGATATCTCCTTTGAACTTTCCCTCTCTCACCTTTAAATGCTGTCCCCTAGGCATAGACTTTTCAACTCTGAAGGAAAAAGATTCTGGCGGTCAACCCTATCTACGCATCTCTTAATTTTATAGACTTCTATCAAGTCTCTCCTCAGCCTTTACCCCTTCAGAGAAAACACTCCTACTTTTTCTTGCCTCTGCTTATAGCTCATACCCTCTAATCAGGCTGCACCCCGGTACACCTCTACATCTTCCCTGAAATATGGCAACCAGAATTTAATGCAGTACCTTAAGCGCAGCATAAGCAAAGTTTTATAAAGTCTCAACGTGACAAGTACGCAATGTCCTGACCTATAGAGGCAAACACGCCATACATCATCTTTACCACCTTATCTACTTGTGTGGCTATTTCTAAGGAGCTATAGACTCGAACCCCAAGATCCCTCTATATCAATGCTGTTTAGAGTCCTGCCACTAACTGTTTACTTGCATGGCGGCTCAGTAGTTAGCACTGCTGCCTCACAGTAACAGGGACCCAGGTTCAATTCCAGCCTTGGGCAACAGTCTATGTTGAGTTTGCGTGGGTTTCCTCTTCGTGCTTCAGTTTCCTCCTACAGTCCAAAGATGTGCAGGTAGGGTGGATTGGCCATGTTAAATTGCCCATAACGCCCAGGAATATATAGTTTAGGCAGATTAGCCATGGGAAATGCAGGGTTACAGGGATAGAGTAGGGGTGTGAGTTTGGGTTGGATGGTCTTCATATAGTTGGTGTGGCCTTGTTGGACTGTAGGGATTCTAAATTTGATCTCTCAAAGTGCAGTATCTCGCACTTGCCTGAATCAAACTTCACCTGCAATTTCTCCACCCATCTATGTCCCACTGTAATCTTTGACAACCTTCTATATTATCCACAACTCCACCGATCTTTGTGTCATGTGCACGCTTGCTCACCCATCTATCTATGTTTTCATCTAAGTTATTTAGATATCACAAACAGCAGAGGTCCGAGTAGGCTCCCTGCAGAATACCACCAGTCATGGACCTCCAGTCAGAAAAACACTATGCTCCACCACTACTCTCTGCCTTCTATGGGCCAGCCAAATCGCCATGAATCCCATGCATCCTAATTTTCTGAATGAACCTATCGTGAGGACCTTGTCAAAAGCCTTACAATAATCCATGTAGACAACATCCACTGCTCTACCCTCATTGATCATCTTTGTCACCACCTCAAAAGTCAATCAAGTTAGTATGACATGACCTTCACTGCACAAAGCCAGGCTGACTGTCCCGAATTAGGCCATGCGTTTCCAAATGCATGTAAATCTTATCCCTAAGAATCCTCTCCAATAGCTTCCTAATCACCGATGTCAGACTCAGCAGCCTGTAGTCTCTGGATTATCCTATTTCCATTCTTGAACGAGAAACAAAATTAACTACTTGCTAATCCTCCAGGACCTCTTTGGTGACTAGCGAGCATAGAATGATCTTGGTCAAGGCCCCAGCAATCTTCTCCCTTGAGTCTCTCACCACTGACCTGGTGTAGATACAATCAGCCCTTGAGAACTTATCAAAATTAATGCTCTTCAAGGAACCCATTACCACTTCACTCTTGACTCAAAATGCCCTAGTATATTAGCATGCTCAACATCAATCTCACTAACCTCCATATCCTTCTCCTGGGTGAATACTGACGAAGAGTATTCATTTAGGATCTCATTCCCATCCTCTTCCTCTTTAAGCACAAGTTCCATCTTCTATCCTTCAGTGATCCTATCCTTTCCCTAGATATCTTCTTATTTTTTGTGTGTATGTAGAATGCCTTGGGATTCTCTTTAACCCTACTTGCCAAGGTCATTCCATAGCCCTTCCTTGGTCTCCTAATTCCCTGTTTGACTTTTTTCCTGCTTTCTTTGTATTCCTCCTACCAGATTTTAACTACCTAAATCTTACATGTGATTCTTTTTTCTTTTTGACTAAATTCACAATCTCACTCGTTATCCAAGAGTCTCTGACCTTGCCTTCCTTGTTCTTCCTCATTACTGGAACATGCCAGTCCTGAACTCTGATCAGGAAGTTTTTAAACATTTCCCATGTGTCAAATGTGGATCTGTCCAATAATAGCTGTTTCCGGTTAACTCTCCATAGCTCCTGCCTAATATGGACATAATTTGCCCTACCTCAATTTAGTACCACATGGTCCTGACTTATCCTTGTTTATAGATATCTTAAAACCTGAGGTTTTGTGATTACTGTTTCCAAAATGCTGTCCCATTTGAAAGGTCAGTCACCTGGCTAGGCTCATTAGCCAGCACAAGGCCCAATATGGCCCTTCAGCTAGTTAAATTATCCGCACACTGTTTCAAAAAACCCTCTTGGATGCACCTAATAAATTCTGCCCTGTCTAAGCCTTTGGCTCTGAGGAAGTCCTTGTCCATTTTGGGGAAGTTAAACTCAGCCACTATGACAACTCTGTGTTATTGCATCTTTCCTCATTGTCTCAGTAGTTGTTGAGGGCCCTATAGTATAATACCATAAGAATAATTGCACCCATCTTAATTTTTGAGCTTTACCCACATTGTGTCAGTGGATGACCCCTCCCATATGTCATCTCTGAGTGCAAACACGACGTTCCCCCTGATTAGTAGTGCAATTTCACCACCTCTTTTACCTTCCTCTCTATCTTGTGTAAAGCAATGAAATGTTCAGGAATGATCAGCAGCCAGTCCTGTTCTTCTCAACTCAGTCTGTGTAATGGCCACAACATCATAGTCCCACATACAGATCCAGGCTCTAAGCTCATGTGCCTTTCCCATAATATTCCTTGCATTGAAATAAACACACTTCAGCCCATCAGTTCCATTGTGTTCATTTACCTGTCGCTGCCTGTTCTTCCTTTCACCCTCAATCCCTCCACTTGCTGACCTGCTACTCTGATTCTCAGGCCTTGCCACTCTACCTTCCCAAGGAGCACTAGTTTGTTCCGAGGATATCAGTTCCCCTCTAGTTTAGGTACAACCTGTTCCTCTAGTATAGGTCACTCACACCCCAGAAGTGGTCCCAATGATCCAAGATCCTGAAAATCTGTCCCCCCTGCAACAGCTGCTTAGCCATGTATTCATCTGTGCTATCTTACTATTCCTTGCTTAACTAGTACGTGGCACTGATAGTAACCTGGAGATTATTACCCTTTTGGCCTGCTTTTCAGTCTCTTTCCTAACTCCCTGTACTCGCTCCACATGACCTCCCCCTTCTTTCTACATATGCAATTGGTAGCAATGTGCACAATGACCACTGCTGTTCACCCTCCCACTTGAGAGTTTCATGCGCCTGCTCAGACATACTTGGCCCTGGCACCAGGGAGGTATCTCACTATCCTGGAGTCTCAGATGCAACCACAGAAACAGCTGTCTGTACCCCTAACTACTGAGCCTCCTGTTACTATTGCTCTCTCGGACATTGCCTAACCGTGCTCTACGGCAGAGCCAGTTGTCGTGTCACAGGCTTGGCTGCTGCTGTTACACTTCCTGAGAGGTTATGGCCCACAATAGTATCCAAAATGGTGTACCTGTCAGAAAGGGGAATAGCCACAGGAGACTCTTGCACTACCTGCCCATCTCTCCTTGCGGTTACCCATTGACCTAACCAAATTTGCGGTGTGATCATCTCCCTGTAACTCGGATCTATCACATTCTCTGCCCCCTTTATGCTCCTCAGTGTGTTCAGCTATTGCTTCAACTTATCCATGCAGTCTGTGAAAAGCTACCGCTGGTCACCTTCCTGTAGACATGGTCGTCAGGGACACTAGACTGCTCCCTGATCGCCAACATCTGGCAGGAGGTGCACATCACTGCCCTATCTATCATCTCTGTCCCTTTACACCAAGAAAGATAAAATAAACTTATCTTGCCTTTACCTTAACTTTATAACTTTACATTACAAAGTTTTGGTTAAATTCCACGTGCAAATGCAAATAGCAGCATTTGGTATTTACCATCTAACAAGATGAATGTCACTTCAGTTGATTGTAATTTCCACAAGTAGTGAAAAATCCTTTGTCATGCTGTTAAATATTGACAGTTCAGCCAGCCATTTAGGCTATTAGCAATATTCTTCCCAACTTTGGTAGGTATGTTTTTGTGGAATTCTATTATACTCATCCGAGAAGCACAACTTCAATGTTTTACCTGTGCCTAGTTCTACCCATAATAATGGATAAGTGAAAAAAGAGACAAAATAAAATCTATTGTTCTTCTATTCGATGAAATTTCACTTTCAAAAATGACTTTAACTTTATGTAGAAATAATGAACATTTGGAAGTTCAATTTTATGACACTGAGGATAGTTCCAAAAAAAACCTACCAATGTCATAAACAAAATCAGAAATTTTTGGAAATGTTCAGCAGGCCTGGCACCATCTGTGGCGAGAAGGCAGAGTTAACATATAAGATCTAGTGACCCTTCTCCAGAGCACAGTTCTTTTGTTTAGTGTTTAACCCACCAATATTATGTCTGATAGTTTTCTTTTTATTTTGTGCAGATGATCCAGAACTAGATTGCAGCCATTCAGATCTGCAGCTTTTAAAAGAAAACATCAGTGTACTGTTTAGCTTTACCCGAAGAACAATTGAAGATGATCAGTTCCACAGTGACATTCTTCTCTGGCTACAGAAATTGGTATGAAATTACAATGTTGGGCCTTATTATTAAATTGCCATTCATGAAGTATATTTTTGTGGGTTGAACTCAGTGCGTTTGTTTCATGATAGTTCTCATCTCCTGCATCACCACTGGATCCTAATAGTTCCTGTAACTAGTGTTCAACTTCAGTGTCTTTGACCTCTGCTCGTTTCACATAATTTAACTGTTAAATATCATTCACCGTTCTGACGTGTAGGCCAAGAATTGATAAATGAAATTAGAATAGTTAGGTGGTTAGTTTGACTAGCGTGGCAAAGTGGGCTGAAGGGACTTTTTCAGGAGTGTAGACATCAATGACTCTATCATATTGAACAGCGAACAGACTGAATGGGCCAAATGGCCTACTTCTGCATTTCTGTGTTTCTCTCTTCACACTTAATATAGAAATACAAATCAAGCTTAAACCCATGTGTCATTTTCCATTGTAAAACCCAAATTTTCAAATCGTAATAATAGTGTATTATGAACCTTCACCACAATATACAATTGCTTATGCCTTAGTGCAACTACTTCATGCAGATGGTGAAAAGCTGAGGTTTCAGAACAGCTTCTGAAAAATGGTAAGAATCCTTGTCACAGATATAAGCAATTAGAAAAAATATTTTTTGTGACATTTTCATCTTAACAAAGGAGGAAAAAGATGATTGTTAGAAAACACCTTATTTTATGCGCTCTGAAACTGTGTGAGAGATATTAATTATTAATCCTTTTAGGTTGCAGTGTTACACCGAGTTGGCTCTTCGGCTGATCACCTCTTTATTCTGAATCACATCCTTCACTGTCCGGCAGGTGTGAGCAAATGGGCAGCCCCATTTGTAAAGGTATGATTTTACTCTGTGCATGAAACTACTGCAACCTTCCTGTTGTTTTGAGTGTAATATTCATAATATTCATAAAGAAAATTACTTTTTCCATTTCTGTAATGTTTATGATAATTCGGATTTGTGACAGTTATATTAGTAATACCTTCCAGTACAAATGTCAACGTTTGGTGGTTGGTAAAGTCGAAAGTCTTTTAAATCTGATACACACAGTATTTAATATTTGAAATTCCCCATGCATTGGATGTAAGTTTGCTCGCTGAGCTGGAAGGTTCATTTTCAGATGTATCGTCACCATTCTAGGTAACATCATCAGTGAACCTCCAGTGAAGCACTGGTGTTATGTCCTGCTTTCTATTTATCTGTTTAGGTTTCCTTGGGTTATTGATGTCATTTCCTGTGTTGATGTCATTTCCTGTTCTTTTTCTTAGAGGGTGGTAGATGGGCTCCATATCAATGTGTTTGTTGATGCAGTTCCGGTTGGAATGCCTTGCTTCTAGGAATTCTCGTGCGTTTCTCTG